>NC_089172.1:0-294449 GCF_009819655.1 Sylvia atricapilla | reverse complement strand
CCCAAACTGGGAATGCCTGACCCAAACTGGGGACCAAACTGGGAATGCCGACCCAAACTGGGAATGCCTGACCCCAAACTGGGACCCAAACTGGGACCCAAAACTGGGGAATGCCTGACCCAACTGGGAATGCCTGACACCCCCGGGCCCCTCCCAGCCTCCCCTCCCTGCGGAAGGTGACGCTCGGGAGCCGCTGCAGGAATCAGCCGTTTATTCCCGTTTTTCCATGCGACCAAATCGGGAAGGAAAAGGAAAAGGAGAAGGAAAAGGAGAAGGAAAAGGAGGAGAAGGAGAATCCCCCACCCACCACCAGCACCCTGCGGCCACTCCAAACCCCGGAGGCTGGAATTCTGCTGGAAGTCAAGCCGAAAAAGTGATTTTTTGGGTTTTTTTTCCCCCCATCCTCGAGAATTTCCAGGCCCCAAAATCAAGATTATTTTGATCTGAATTTTGAATTTTGATGTGAATATTTCACGCCCAAAAAGAAAGGATTTATTTTGAATTCGAATTTTGAATTTTGACGTGAGTATTTTATGCCAAAAATAAAGAATTTATTTTGAATTCGAATTTTGATGTGAATATTTCACGCCCAAAAAATAAAGGATTTATTTTGAATTTTCACCTCTCCTGAGAGGAGAGGCCGGGGGTCGGGGAGAACCTGAAGTGACACCCCAGGGTGCGAAAGAGGACAAGAGGGACCCAAGGACTCCAATTAGAGCAGAAAAAAAAGTGATTAAATATCGAGGGGACACGCCCAGCGGGGAGGTGGGAACTCCAGATCCTGGTTGGGGAATCTCATTCCTGCTGAAGATTCATTCCCAAACCCCTCTGGATCCTTCGGAGCTGGGAATGGGGGGACAGGAATGATCTTCCAGCGGATCCAGAGAGGCTCCAGGGAGAGGCAAATCCCCCTCAGGAGGTTTTGGATTCATCCCTGGGGTGGCTCGGGGCTCCTTCGATGCTTCCTGGCCCTGTTTGGTGCCGCCGTCCCGAGAAATTTGGGAATCGTCGCCGGGATTGGCGTCGGGTTCCTCCTCAGGGACCTCCTGACCCTCCTGAGCTCCCTCTCCGCGGGTCTCTCCGGATCTTTTTGGGATCCCTCACCCTGATCCCGCTGCGCCTTGGGGATCTCCTGGGATTTCACCCGCTCTCCTTTCACCGCCTCAAGCTGGCGGATCACGGTGGAGCTCCGTCCTTCCCCGATTTTCCAGAAGTTTCCGGGCACTCCTCGGGTTTTCCTGGGATTTGAGGGGTGGCTCGGGGTGGCCGGGTGGCCGTGGGGACACGGAGCAGGAGCGGACGCTGACGGGCTGGCCGGTCTGGTGGCACACGATCTGGTAGGTGGCGGCTTGGGGGTCGTCGGCGTTCTGGAGAACGTGCACCAGGTAGGCCACGGTGGGAGGGTCCACGGCTCGGGGAGGAGCGTGACCTCAGGGCGGAGCTCGGGTCAGCGGGGCGGTACCGGACCCTGAGGTCACTGACGGGGACATCCCGTCCTGGGGGACACAGATCGGCCGTGTCCACGTCCAGGGTCTGGTAGGGCAGGGTTCCTGTTCCAGCTCCAGCTCCTCTTCCTCTTCTTCCTCCTCCAGCACGTCCAGCCTGATCTCCTCACGTGTCTCCGTGTGGTCACTGCGGGTCACTTCGGCCGCCCTGGTCAGTGTGCCGCCACCCGCGGCGCTCAGAGAGCTCCATCTCCTGCTCCTGCTCCGCTCTCCTCTCCCTCAGGGACTGTTCCCTCTCCCTCCGGGGGCAAATTCTCCTCTCTGGGTCTCTTTCCTCACACTCACGGGGTCGTTCCCTCCTCCTCGGTTCCTCTCGTGGTTCCGGATCTCTCGGCGCACTTTGATGTCAACTTCTTCTGCTGCTGCCACCGAGGTCTCCCTGTCCCTCTCAAAAATTTCTCGTCCTCATCCTCCCATCAGCTCCAACCTCACGGATTTCACGCTCTCGTCTGTCCCGTGCGCGGCGCTCGGACACCTCCAGCTCCAGCTCCTGATCGATTCTCCTCTCCCTCACGGCCTCTTCCGTCTCTCTGACCCTGGAAATTCTCCTCTCTGGGTCTCTTTCCTCACACTCACGGGTCGTTCTCTCCTCCTCAGCTCCTCTCGTGGTTCCTGGATCTCTCGGCGCACTTTGACCTCGGCTTCTGCTGCTGCCCCGAGTGTCTCTCTGTCCCTCTCGTACCTCAGAGATTCTCTCTGTCTTCTTCCATCACCTTCAGCTTCACGGATTTCACGCTCTCGTCTGTCCCTTGCGCGGCGCTCGACACCTCCAGCTCCAGCTCCTGTTCCTCATCAATTCTCCTTCTCACAGCCTCTTCCGTCTCTCTGACCCGGGAAATTCTCCTCTCTGGTTCTCTTTCCTCACGCTCACGGGGTCGTTCCCTCCTCCTCAGCTCCTCTCGTGGTTCCCGGATCTCTCGGGCACTTTGACCTCAGCTTCTGCTGCTGCCACCGAGGTCTCTCTGTCCCTCTCATACCTCAGAGTCTCTCTTTGTCTTCCATCAGCTCCAACCTCACGGATTTCATGCTCTCGTCTGTCCCTTGCCCGTCGCTCAGAGACCTCCAGCTCCAGCTCCTGTTCCTCATCGATTCTCCTTCTCACGAGCTCTTCCCGCTCTTTCCTGGGGAAAATTCTTCTGTCCTCCTCACACTCACGAGGACACTCTCTCCTTCTCAGCTCCTCCTCTGGTTCCCGGATCTCTCGGCGCACTTTGACCTCAGCTTCTGCTGCTGCCACCGAGGTCTCTCTTCTCCTCTCAGAAATTTCTCGTCCTCTCCTCCCATCAGCTCCAACTTCACGGATTTCACGCTCTCGTCTGTCCCGTGCGCGGCACTCAGACACCTCCAGCTCCAGCTCCTGATCGATTCTCCTCTCTCTCACGGCCTCTTCCCTCTCTCTGACCCTGGAAATTCTCCTCTCTGGGTCTCTTTCCTCACACTCCCGGGGTCGTTCTCTCCTTCTCAGCGCCTCTTGTCGTTCCCGGATCTCTCGGCGCACTTTGACCTCAGCTTCTGCTGCTGCCACCGAGGTCTCTCTGTCCCTCTCGTACCTCAGAGTCTCTCTCTGTCTTCCATCAGCTCCAGCCTCACGGATTTCACGCTCTCGTCTGTCCCGTGCGCGGCGCTCAGACACCTCCACCTCCAGCTCCTGTTCCTGATCCACTCTCCTCTCCCTCACGGCCTCTTCCGTCTCTCTGACCCGAGAGATTCTTCTGTCCTCCTCACGCTCACGGGGACACTCTCTCCTTCTCACTCCTCTCGTGGTTCCTGGATCTCTCGGCGCACCTTCGACATCAACTTCTTCTGCTGCTGCCACCGAGGTCTCTCTGTCCCTCTCGTACCTCAGAGTCTCTCTTTGTCTCCTCCCATCAGCTCCAACCTCACGGATTTCACGCTCTCGTCTGTCCCGTGCCCGGCGCTCAGACACCTCCAGCTCCAGCTCCAGCTCCTGATCAATTCTCCTCTCCCTCACGGCCTCTTCTGTCTCTCTGACCCGGGAAATTCTTCTGTCCTCCTCACACTCACGGGGACACTCTCTCCTTCTCAGCTCCTCTCGTGGTGCCCTTTCCCGGATCTCTCGGCGCACTTGACATCAACTTCTGCTGCTGCCACCGAGGTCTCTCTGTCCCTCTCAGAAATTTCTCTTGCTCTCCTCCCGTCAGCTCCAACCTCACGGATTTCACGCTCTCGTCTGTCCCCGTGCGCGGCGCTCAGACACCTCCAGCTCCAGCTCCAGCTCTCGTTCGTCATCGATTCTCCTTCTCACGAGCTCTTCCCGCTCTTTCCTGGGGAAAATTCTTCTCTCTTCTTCATCCTCACAGGGTCGTTCTCTTCTTCTCAGCTCCTCTTGTGGTTCCCGTTCCCGGATCTCTCGGCGCACTTTGATGTCAACCTCTGCTGCTGCCACCGAGGTCTCTCTGTCCCTCTCGTATCTCAGAGTTTCTCTCTGTCTTCTTCCATCACCTTCAGCTTCACGGATTTCACGCTCTCGTCTGTCCCATGCCCGGCGCTCAGACACCTCCACCTCCAGCTCCTGATCAATTCTCCTCTCCCTCACGGCCTCTTCCGTCTCTCTGACCCGAGAGATTCTTCCATTCTCCTCACGCTCACGGGGACACTCTCTCCTCCTCAGCTCCTCTCGTGGTTCCCGTTCCCGGATCTCTCGGCGCACTTTGACCTCGGCTTCTGCTGCTGCCACCGAGGTCTCTCTGTCCCTCTCGTACCTCAGAGATTCTCTCTGTCTTCTTCCATCAGGTCCAACCTCACGGATTTCACGCTCTCGTCTGTCCCGTGCGCGGCGCTCGGACACCTCCAGCTCCAACTCCTGATCGATTCTCCTCTCCCTCACGGCCTCTTCCGTCTCCCTGACCCTGGAAATTCTCCTCTCTGGTTCTCTTTCCTCACACTCACGGGGTCGTTCCTCTCCTTCTCAGCTCCTCTCGTGGTTCCCCGGATTTCTCGGCGCACTTTGACCTCGGCTTCTGCTGCTGCCACCGAGGTCTCTCTGTCCCTCTCGTACCTCAGAGTTTCTCTTTGTCTCCTTCCATCAGCTCCAACCTCACGGATTTCACGCTCTCGTCTGTCCCGTGCGCGGCGCTCAGAGACCTCCAACTCCAGCTCCTGTTCCTCATTGATTCTCCTCCCTCTCACGAGCTCTTCCCGCTCTCTCCTGGGCAAAATTCTTCTCTCTTCTTCATCCTCACAGGGTCGTTCTCTCCTTCTCAGCTCCTCTTGTGGTTCCCGGATCTCTCGGCGCACTTTGACCTCAGCTTCTGCTTCTGCCACCGAGGTCTCTCTTCTCCTCTCAGAAATTTCTCGTCCTCTCCTCCCGTCAGCTCCAACCTCACGGATTTCACACTCTCGTCTGTCCCGTGTGCGGCGCTCAGACACCTCCAGTTCCTGTTCCTCATCGATTCTCCTTCTCACAGCCTCTTCCGTCTCTTTGACCCTGGAAATTCTCCTCTCTGGGTCTCTTTCCTCACACTCCCGGGGTCGTTCTCTCCTTCTCAGCTCCTCTTGTGGTTCCTGGATCTCTCGGCGCACTTTGACCTCAGCTTCTGCTGCTGCCACCGAGGTCTCTCTTCTCCTCTCAGAAATTTCTCGTGCTCTCCTCCCATCAGCTCCAACCTCACAGATTTCAAGCTCTCGCCTGTCCCGTGCGCGGCGCTCAGAGACCTCCAGCTCCAGCTCCTGTTCCTCATCAATTCTCCTTCTCACGAGCTCCTCCCTCTCTTTCCTGGGGAAAATTCTTCTGTCCTCCTCACACTCATGAGGACACTCTCTCCTCCTCAGCTCCTCTTGTGGTCCCCGTTCCCGGATCTCTCGGCGCACTTTGATGTCAACCTCTGCTGCTGCCACCGAGGTCTCTCTGTCCCTCTCATACCTCAGAGATTCTCTCTGTCTCCTCCCATCAGCTCCAACCTCACGGATTTCAAGCTCTCGTCTGTCCCGTGCGCGGCGCTCAGACACCTCCAGCTCCAGCTCCTGTTCCTCATCGATTCTCCTTCTCACGAGCTCCTCCCTCTCTCTCCTGGGGAAAATTCTTCTGTCTTCTTCACCCTCACAGGGTCGTTCTCTTCTTCTCAGCTCCTCTTGTGGTTCCCGTTCCCGGATCTCTCGGCGCACTTGACCTCGGCTTCTGCTGCTGCCACCGAGGTCTCTCTGTCCCTCTCATACCTCAGAGTTTCTCTCTGTCTCCTCCCGTCAGCTCCAACCTCACGGATTTCACGCTCTCGTCTGTCCCGTGCCCGGCGCTCAGACACCTCCACCTCCAGCTCCAGCTCCTGATCAATTCTCCTCTCCCTCACGGCCTCTTCCGTCTCTCTGACCCGAGAGATTCTTCCATTCTCCTCACGCTCACGGGGACACTCTCTCCTCCTCAGCTCCTCTCGTGGTTCCCGTTCCCGGATCTCTCGGCGCACTTTGACCTCGGCTTCTGCTGCTGCCACCGAGGTCTCTCTGTCCCTCTCATACCTCAGAGTCTCTCTTTGTCTTCCATCAGCTCCAACCTCACGGATTTCAAGCTCTCGTCTGTCCCGTGCCCGGCGCTCAGAGACCTCCACCTCCAGCTCCTGTTCGATTCTTCTCTCCCTCACTCTCCCTTTTCTTCTGGGATCATCTCTTTCTCTTCTCTCCTGCTCCTCCCGGATTTCCCTTTCCACAGCTTCCAGCTCCCTCCTTCTCTCGCCTTCCCCGACCTCGATCTCTAACGGTTCGTCCAGGTAACCCTGGTGTGGCCGCCTGGACTGGGCACATTCCAGCTCCTCCGCCCGGCAGTTTCTCCTCCCTCCCCGCTCTCTTTGTTCCACCTCTGCCCGGCGGTGGCCGCTCCTCTCCTCCCGCGGCCGGTTGTCACCTCCTCCATCTGCTCCTCGCGGCCTCTGGCTCCTTTCATCCCTCCCCAGCTCCCGGCGGCTCCACCGGTCCTGCCGAGTTTGTGGTTCCCGAGTTTGCTGCCTGCCCGTCCTCACGTCCTCCGGTGGTTGTTGTTCCTCCTCCTCCTCCTGGAATTCTTCCCGATTTCTCCTCTCCCGTTCCTCTCCTGGCCGGTCTGGCTCCGGGAGCTGCCGTTTCCTCCTCCCGTCGATGAGTTCTTGGCTCCGTTCCCGGCGTTCCCGGAGGATCAGCTCCTCCCCGCGTGGTTCCGCCTCATTCCCGCCCCTCCTGCCGCGTTCCCGCTCATCCCTCCTCCTTTCTTCCAATATTTCCACCTCCCCTGACACCCTGAGGTCTCGTTGCAGTTCAACTTCACGGTTCTTCTCCCAGATTTCTCGCTCTACTTCTTCCTCCTCCTCCTCTTCCTCCTGGAGGTGCCGGCGGTTCGTTCTGCTCCTGGATTCCGGCTCCCGGAGGGATTTTCCGCCGGTCGGGAGTTTTGTTCTCTGCACCAGGAACGGAGCCCTGGGCTGGAAGAAGAAGCAGCACTTGGCCACCCGGAACACCAGGAGGAGGAACTCGTTGAAGTCGATGTCGCCGTCGCCGTCCCACTCCAGGAACTGCAGGATCTTCTCGAGGGTCTGAGGGTCGTGAGGTTTCTGCAGGGAAAAATAAAAGCACAAGGTGGAGAGAAAAAAAAAAAAAAAAGGGGAGGTTTTGGCTGCCTGATCCTTGAGAGAGAAATGCAAAAAATAGGAATAAATCGCAGGATTTCTCCTTCCACCTCTCATGATTTCACTTTCGGGGCTCAGCGGCAGCCTGTGGGAATTCATTCCCTGATTCCCTCACTGTTCCCTGGCTGCAGCTGAGCAGCTCTTCCCTGTTTTTGGGGGAATTTCTCCTTCCACAGGGTGGATTTCCATGAAGGAAAACCAAACCTCCCCCTGTCCCCAGTTCATTCCGGAGCTTTTGCCCTTTTCTCTGTGGCAAAATCCGTCCAGAGGAGTTGTGGGAGCATCACGGAGTGCCAGGATTGGGAAAGAACTCCAAAATCATTGAGTCCAACCTGGGATCCACCAACCCAGACCAACATCCTGGAATTCCCTGGGTATCTCCAGGGATGGGAATTCAGCCCTCCCTGAGCCCCTTTCTGAGGCCTTTTCCCATTTCCAGGAGGTTTTTCCCCAAATTTCTCACCCTGAGCCTCCCCCGGACCAGCTCGAGGCTGTTCCCTCACCCAGAGGAATCTCCAGGGATTCCTGGGACATCTCCAGGGATGGGAATCCAACCTTCCCTGAGCCCCTTCCAAAGCCTTTTCCCTTTTCCAGGAGGCATTTTCCCCAATTCCCCACCCTGAGCCTCTCCTGGCCCAGCTCAAGGCCGTTCCCTCCTGTTCCCTGGGATCAGATCCCAAATTCCTCCTGGAGGATCCCCAAATCCCTTTTTCTCCAGGCTGAACATTCCCACCTCCCCCAGGACCCTCCATTCCCTTGGTGAACCCAACCCTCGGTGGGATCTTCCCCGTTCCCGTTCCCAGAGGAGATTTTCGGGGTTCCCAGCGCTCACCACGAGCCCGTCCCCGAATTCCCTGTGGATGAGCTCCCTCATGCTCCGGCGGCTCAGCCCGGCGCCGCGGGCGTGCTGCTGGAAAACACCGACGATGGCGGCGACGCTGTCCAAGAACGGGGACATCCTGAGGGTCTGGAGCGAGCCTGGAGGGGACAGCAGGGGACATCAGGGGACAGCAGGGGACAGCAGGGGACATCAGGGGACATTGGGACAGGAGGGGACATCAGGGGACAGGAGGGGACATCAGGACAGGAGGGGACAGGAGGGGACAGTGGGGGACATCAGGGGACATCAGGGGACATCAGGGGACATCAGGGGACAGCAGGGGACAGCAGGGGACATCGGGACAGGAGGGGGCAGGAGGGGACATTGAGACAGGAGGGGACACTGGGACAGGAGGGGACAGCAGGGGACATCGGGACAGCAGGGGACATCAGGGGACAGCAGGGGACAGCAGGGGACAGCAGGGGACAGCAGGGGACATTGGGACAGGAGGGGACAGCAGGGGACATCGGAACAGGAGGGGACATCAGGGGACAGGAGGGGACAGGAGGGGACAGTGGGGGACATCAGGGGACATCAGGGGACATCAGGGGACAGCAGGGGACATCAGGGGACATCGGGACAGGAGGGGGCAGGAGGGGACATTGGGACAGGAGGGGACACTGGGACAGCAGGGGACAGCAGGGGACATCGGGACAGCAGAGGACAGCAGGGGACACTGGGACAGCAGGGGACAGCAGGGGACATCGGGACAGCAGGGGACATCGGGACAGGAGGGGACAGGAGGGGACAGCAGGGGACATTGGGACAGCAGGGGACATCAGGGGACAGGAGGGGACATTGGGACAGGAGGGGACAGCAGGGGACATTGGGACAGCAGGGGACATCGGGACAGGAGGGGACAGCAGGGGACATTGGGACAGCAGGGGACAGGAGGGGACAGGAGGGGACAGCAGGGGACACTGGGACAGGAGGGGACAGCAGGGGACATTGGGACAGCAGGGGACAGCAGGGGACATCGGGACAGCAGGGGACAGCAGGGGACAGCAGGGGACAGCAGGGGACATTGGGACAGGAGGGGACAGCAGGGGACAGCAGGGGACAGCAGGGGACAGGAGGGGACATCAGGGGACAGCAGGGGACAGCAGGGGACAGGGGCGGGGTTTGGGGTTATTAATGCAGAAATGTTAAAGGTTTGTTCCCACCGGAATTCCCTACGGGAAAGGGCAGAGCTGGAGGTGGGCGGTTGGAAGTGGGTTGGACACGATTGGCTGGAGGGAGGCGTGGAATGTGTGAGAAGGAAGATGATTGGCTGGAGGGAGGTGTGAAATGTATGAGCAGAAAGGTGATTGGACGGAGGGAGGTGTGAGCAGAATGGTGATTGGCTGGTAGAAGGCATGGAATATATGAGCAGAAAGGTGATTGGACAGAGGGTGGTCTGAGCAGAATGGTGATTGGCTGGTAGAAGGCATGGAATGTATGAACAGAAAGGTGATTGGCTGGAGGGAGGCGTGGAATGTGTGAGCAGGAAGGTGATTGGCTGGAGGGAGGGGTGGGCAACGGATGAGCAGGCAGGTGATTGGCTGGCAGGATGGTGGGCAGCATGTGAGCAGAAAGGTGATTGGCCGGTGGGACACATGCACAGCCGCCCTGCAGCTGGGCCAGCCAATGGGCGCCCTTCGCTCTGTTGAGTTCCGTCGTGTCAGAATTTGGTTTCGCTTGTGTCAGGTGGAGATTAAAGGTGTCAAAAGGGGCGGGATTTTTACACCGAACCAATCGCTTTGTGGGACAGGACCCAGGGGATCCCCTTGGGAACAGGGAGGAGAATTCCCAACTCCGCATTCCGGGGTTTTAGTGGGATGGGGAGTGGCCAGCGACGCCTTTCGGGGTGACGTCGGAGCGGGAACGGTGACGGGGACGCGGCCGTGGGGTGGTGGTGACTCAAGAGGTGCCCCCGGATCCTGCCCCGTGGGGTTTTCCCGTGGGATAATCCCTTGGAATGAGCCCCAAAGGTGGCCCAATCCAACCCTTCTGCTCTCCACGGAGCTTCTGCTCTCCAGCTCTCCCAAGTTTTCCTTGGAGCACCTCCATGGCCTCATTCCAGGATGTTTCCAGGATCCATCCCGGTAGAGGAGAGGAGTTTTGACCCAACCCGAGACAAGATCTGGGGCTGAGACCTCAAAAGCTGCGCCAGGAAAAAAACCTCGGAGGCCTCCTCCTCCTCCTTCCCTCCTTTTTCCTTGTGGGATCCCCCAAACCTCAAGGCCGGGAACATCCGTGCCCGATCTGATCCCGGGGGAATTCCCGCCTCCGGAACGTGCCCGGGCACACGAGCGCTCCCCGACCCATGGAAACCAAATTTCCATGGGATTTCCATGGGATTTCCATGGAATTATGGAAAAGGAGCCTCTTGTCCAATGGGAAACCTGGGAGCTGATCCCCACACCCTGAACTTCTCCCAAATTCTCTTCCCTCATGGACAACCCAAGAATTCCAATGGGGAGAAACCCCTCGAGATTCCCAAAAAAAAACCGCCGGAAATGACGCCCTCATCCACTGAGGACCCCAGAGAAACGCCAGTGTTCCCAACAAAGGGAATATTCCCAAGAAAAGGAATGTTCCCAGCAAAGGGAGTGTTCCTGATATTCCCAACAAAAGGGATTATTCCCAGCCAAGAGATTATTCCCCAAGTCAATATTCCCAATATTCCCAACAAAGGGATTATTCCGAACAAATGGAATATTCCCAACATCCCCAACAAAGGGATTATTCCCAACAAAGGAGTTATTCCCAACAAATGGAATATTCCAAATATTCCCAGTCAAGGGAATATTCCCAACCAAGGAATTATTCTCAACAAAGGAATTATTTTCAGTATCCCCAAACAAACGGAATATTCCCAATATCCCCAACCAAGAGGATGTTCCCAACAAAGGAATTATTCTCGATATTCCCAAGCAAGGGAACATTCCCAATATCCCCAAAACAAATGGGAATATTCCCAATATCCCCCAAAAAAATGGAATATTCCCAATATCTTCAAACAAATGAAATATTCCCAATATTCCCCAGCCAAGAGGATGTTCCCAACAAAGGCAATATTCTTGCTATTCCCAACGAATGGAATATTCCCGATATCTCCCCAACCAAGGGAATATTCCCAATATCCCAATCAAACGGAATATTCCCAACAAATGGAACATTCCCAATATCTCCAAACAAATGGAACATTCCCAATATCACCCCAACCAAGGGAATATTCCCAATATCCCCAACCAAGGGAATATTCCCAACAAATGGAACATTCCCAATATCTCCAAACAAACGGAATATTCCCAATATCACCCCAACCAAGGGAATATTCCCAATATTCCCCAAACAAACGGAATATTCCCAATATCCCCCAAACAAACGGAATATTCCCAGTATCAGCCCAACCAAGGGAATATTCCCAATATCACCCAAACAAACGGAATATTCCCAATATCCCCCAAACAAAGGGGAATATTCCCAATATCCCCCACCCCAAGGGAACGCTCCCGTTGGGAACCACTCACCCAAATCTCCGTCGGGACCGAGCGAGGGGGTTCCTGGGGAGCCGTGTGGGGCCAGCGGAGCTCCGGGGCCTCCTTTTATCGGGTCCCCGTCGGGGTTTGGGGAGAAGGAGCCACCCTTTGTGGAACGTCGGCCCTGATTCATCCTGGGCCGAGCCCAGTCCCAAACGGGTTATTTTGGCTTTTATCAACCCTTCCCCCTTAATCATTTTCGGCCCCGAAATAGCAGCGGCTCTTCGGGGCCGGTCCCTCCTAATCCCGGTTGTTAAAAAAAAAAAAATTTCCTTTTTTTTTATCGTCGCCTTTCGGGTTTTTTTGGTTTTTTTGTTTTATTTTCGGAGAAGGGGAGAGGTTGAAAGAAGAAGGAAAAAAAAAAAAAAAATCTGGAAGGAATCCAGGGGATAAATGGGAGGGCGGATTTCGAGGTGAATATTTGTGTTGTGGGTGGGAGTCGGCGTCTTTTAAAAAAAAAAAAAAAAACCCACATCAAAACGGGGAATTAAGGCTCCAATGGAATTCATTAAAGCCATTAAACTCATTTAAATGGGATTAATTAAATTCATTAAAAGAAGGAAATTCGGGCGCTGGTGGCGACAGAGCTCAGGGATAATCGGGATTTTTTACGATCCATGAGATTGGATTTGGGATTTTTTTTTCTTTTGCTTTTGGTGTTTTTTTCCTTTGGAATTTTAAGGCTGAGGAAAAATTTCAGCCCTAAAATCTGGGTGGGATCGTCCCCAAAATGCCGCTGGTTTTGACTGATTTTGACGCCCTGGTGGAGTTTTATTCTTCGTTTTTCCTTCCCATTAATGAATGTTTGGCCGTTATAAAATATATTAAAAAAATATAAATATATATAAAGATATAAAAGATATAAATATATAAAAGATATAAAAGATATAAATATATAAAAGATATAAATATATAAAAATAAAAATATAAAATATATATTATAAATATCAATATCAATATAAAATATATATATAATAGATATAAAAATGAACCATTTAGAAGTGATTAAATTAATTTTTAAATGCGTTTTTAAATGAGGAAATTCGAATCAGCTGATGGTTTTTCACTGAGAAAAAAAATGATAAAATTCCTGATTTTTAATTGGGCGATTTTAATTTCGACTTCTCCCGATTTTAATTCAAAATAAAAGCAGAAACTTCTGCTGAAAGCTCGATTAAAGCTGAATTTCCTCCGGCTGCCCTCGGGTGTGTAAATACCTCACAATCTCCTGATTTTTTTTTTAATCTGATCTTTTAATTAATTAAAAGATTAAATGAATGAATTCATTTGATCTTTTAAATTTTTCAATCGAATTTAATGTTTTAAATGTTAAGATTTTTAATTGCGTTTGCTTTTTAAAATGTAATTTTTTCAATCGAATTTAATTTTTAAATCTTTTAAAATTTCGAATCGAACTAATTTTTTAGATTTGAACTTTTTTCTTGAATTTGATTTTTAAATTTCATTTCATTTTTAAAAAAAAAAATTCTCCTCAGCATTTTGAAGGAAACCAGGAAAATTCCAGAGCCTGAATTTTGAGGTTTGAAGGTGACGACGACATCACATCTGAGCAGGAACTCATCCCACAGCCTCGCCCCTGGGTGTAGGAGCCCAATTAATTAACACCAGCTAATTAATAACCTCAGGCACACTCAGCCCAATGTTCATTTTTGGGGTTTGCTTTATTTTTTTTTAATTTTTTTTTTTTTTTTTTTTTTACGCCCGGATTAAATCACCCCCGGTGCAAATTAAGCCCCACCTTAATGACACCCTTGGGAGGCTGTAATTATCTGTGGGGGTCATTATGCAAATGAAGGGGGCGGGGCTTGGTGGCACGTAACTGTCTGGGAACCGCCCTGGGAAATGTTCCTGGGCTGGGGAGAGTTTTCCTGGGATTTGGGGACGATTCCTGGGATGGGACAACGAGGCTCCGGGCACGTCCTGGATCCCTTTTTTTTCTCCTGGATTTTTCCCACAAAAAAAACCCCAAAAAAACCCCCCAAAAAACCCCAAAAATTATTTTCCTAAAGCTCCAGGCACCAAATCCCTTTTTTTTTTTTTTTTTTTATGATGGATTTTTCCCTAAAATTTATTTTCCTGAAGCTCCAGGCACGTCCTGGTGGCGCCAAATTCTTTTTTTCTCCTGGATTTTTTCCCAAAAAAGCCCCCAAAAATTCTTTTCCTAAAGCTCCAGGCACCAAATCCCTTTTTCCTGCTGGATTTTCCCGTCCCATCTGAGGAGAGGGTTGGGAATTGAGCAGGAATTGGGCAGAAATTGAAAATTAATTGAGCAGGAATTGAGCAGGAATTGGGAATTAATTGAGAAGGAATTGGGGCAGGAATTGAGAATTAATTTTAGCAGGAATTGAGAATTAATTTGAGCAGGAATTGAGAATTAATTGAGCAGAATTTGGGAATTAACTGAGAATTAATTGAGAAAGAATTGGGCAGGAACTGGGGCAGGAATTGAAAATTAATTGGGCAGGAAAGGTGATTTTATTTTGGTGATTTTGGCTATTTTGTTAATTTGGTGATTTTAGTCATTTTAGTCATTTTGATAATTTTTGATAATTTTGCTGATTTTGATGGTTTTTTGGGGTTATTTTTACCACCCTGGGGTTGGGTTTGGGGCGGTGCCGGAGCCGCGCCCGGAGCTCGGAACGGGTTTGGTGAGAAGGGAGGGGAACAAAGGAACGAGGAGGAGGAGGATGAAGATGAAGATGATGAGGAGGATGATGAAGATGATGAAGATGATGAAGATAATGAAGATGAAGACGATGGTGAAGATGGGAATTGTGCCGGGACCAGGGTGGGGCTGGAAATATCCAGGGAAAAATGGGAATGGAGAATTCCTGGGGGGGCTCAGCCTGGGAAAAAGGGGGATCCAGGGGGGATTTGGGATCCTCCAGGGGAATTTGGGATCCTCCAGAGGGGATTTGGGATCCTCCAGGGGGGATTTGGGATCCTCCCGGGGGGATTTGGGATCCTCCCAGGGGGATTTGGGATCCTCCAGGGGGGATTTGGGATCCTCCAGAGGGGATTTGGGATCCTCCAGGGGGGATTTGGGATCCTCCAGGGGAATTTGGGATCCTCCAGGGGGATTTGGGATCCTCCAGGGGGGATTTGGGATCCTCCAGGGGGATTTGGGATCCTCCAGGGGGGATTTGGGATCCTCCAGGGGGATTTGGGATCTTCCAGGGGGATTTGGGATCCTCCAGGGGGGATTTGGGATCCTTCAGGGGGATTTGGGATCCTCCAGAGGGATTTGGGATCTGATCCCAGGGAACAGCCTCGAGCTGGGCCAGGATTGGAAATTTGGGATGATTTTTCCCTGGAAAAAGGGTCGGGAATCATCAGGAGGGGCTCAGGGATCCCCATCCCTGGAGGGAATTCCCGGGATTTTGGGTGACCCCAGGTGGGATTTGGGGATCCCGGGATGATCCTGGATGATCCCAAATCTTCTCCCACAGCGCCCCCAAGCGGCTCCGGGAGCGGGGCCTGGATCTCCGGGAATGTCCCGGGATTTGGGATTATTTGGGATTTGGGGGTTGGGATTTGGAGTTTTATTTTATTATATTTTGCATTAATTTATTTTATTTTATTTTTTATTTTGCTTCTCATTTCATCCCTTATTGCAGGTTTTTTGATCCCTTTCACTGCAGATTTTATCCAGGTTTTTAAAGGTTTTTTCCGCATTTTTTTTTAATCCACACTTATCCTCATTTCCTTCGCTCTTCCCCCCGCTGAGATTTACAAAAATCCACCCCGAATTCCAACTTTTCCCTTTATTTATGGCACTCCTTGTTAGGCAATCAAAACGAGACGCTAATTAAGAGACGATTGAAAAGGAAGACTAATTAAGAGATGGTTGAAAAGCAGCTTTTTTATTCTTTTTTGGTTCTTTTTATTCCCCCGACAATTAATTTGGTTTTGTGGGTTTTTTAATCAGCAATAATTTCTTTTTGTGTTTTTTTTTTTTTTTTTTTTTTTTTTTTTTTTTTTTTTTCAAAAATCAATTAATTTGTTTTGGTGTGGTTTTTAATCAACAATTAACTCGGGTTTTTTGTGGGTTTTTAAATCAACAATTAATTAATGTTTGGTTGTTTTTTTTTTTTTTTTTTAACCTCACCCAAAACAATTCAGGAAAATTCCTTCTGGAAAAGGGAAAAAAAGTTTTTTTGGGGGAAGGGACTCAGAGGCCACAATTAATTCGGTTTTTTTCTTCTTTTTATTTTTTTAATCCCATGTGAAATAATTCGGGAAAAATTCTTCATAAAAACTTTTTTGGAGAAGAGGCTCAGGGGCCAAAATGAATTCATTTTTTTCCCCCTTTTTTTTTTTTTTTAAATCCCACCTGAAACAATTTCAGGGAAAATTCTTCCTGGAAAATTTTTTTTTTTTTTTTTTGGGAAGAGGCTCAGAGATCCCCCAAATTCCTTCACCCCACGGATCCCAATCCTATTTTTTGGGCCGGAACCAGCCGTGGCAGCGGGCCAGACAACGCTCCACCACGGCCGAGGTGCGGGAGGTGAGACGGGAACGGCCCCGGGGGGATCCATCGTCCTTGGAGGGATTCCCGGTTCCCTGGGATTGGGGAATCCCAGTTTGGGGGGCACAGGGATCCATGGAAATCCCAGTTTGGGACACGCAGGGATCCATGGAAATCCCAGTTTGGGATCCCGCTTTGGGATTCCCTGCACATGAATCCACAGAAATCCCAATTTGAGGCACGCAGGGATCCACGGAAATCCCACTTTGGGATCCACAGGAATCCACAGAAATCCCACTTTGGGATCCACAGGGATCCATAGAAATCCCAATTTGGGACACACACGGATTCATGGAAATCCCACTTTGGGATCCACAAGGATCAATGGAAATCCCAGTTTGAGACCCGCAGCGATCCCTCGGGATCGATTCCTGAGCCAAATCCAAAACCTCGAGGGTGCAGAGCTCCGGAACCAGCACGGGAAATTCCGGAGGATTCTTTTCTGGAGAAATCCGCTTTTCCAAGGAATTCTTTTCCGGGAAAATCCTTTTTTCCAAGGAATTATTTTCCGGATCGTCGGGGCCGGAATCAGGAGGACAGAACTCCACAGCCAGGATGGATTTCTGCAGCGGGAACTTCATCAGGCACATCCCGGGAGTGTCGAAGGTGAAGGATTCCTCCTCTCCGGATTTCTGCGGGATTTCTGCGGGATCCGTCCGGGAATTCCCGGGACAAGAATCCTGGCAGGGACATAAATCCACCTGGGAATTCATCTCCCTGCAACGATGGAGAGAAAAAGAATTGATTTTTTATTATGCTGGAAGATAAAGTGAACAATTTTTGTTATTCTGGAAGAGAAAAAGAGCAATTTTTATTATCCTGGAAGATTAAAAAAAGACAATTATTATTATCCTGGAAGATAAAAAATTGCCAATTTTTGTTATCCTAGAAGAGAAAAAGAGCAATTTTTTATTATCCTGGAGGATAAAAATGGACAATTTTTGTTACCCTGGAAGAGAAAAAGAGCAATTTTTATCTCCATTTTTTTCCCCTTTTCCCTTTTAAATCTTTATCCCCGAGGAAACTGAGCACCAAAATATATATATATATTTTTTTTTTTCACTTTTCCCGGGAATTTAATCCGAAAAATGATCCCAAGGAAACTCACCCGGGTCAGGAATGGTGGGACAGAGGCGGCAAACTTCTCCCAGGATTTTCTGGTGGAAAACTGGGATTTTCCTTGTTTATTCCTGGGATGCTCCTGGTGTTGTCCCGGGATTTTCCTGGGATATTTCTGGGATATTCCTGGAATGTTCCCGATGTGTTCCTGGGATATTCCTGGTCTGTTCCTGGTGTATTTCCTGGATGTTCCTGATCTTATCCCAGGATTTTCCTGGGATATTCCTGGTGTATTCCCGAGATATTCCTGGGATGTTCCTGGTCTGTTCCTGGTGAGTTCCTGGGATTTTCCTGGTGTATTCCCTGGATATTCCTGATGTTATCCCAGAATATTCCTGGTGTGTTCCTGGTGGATTCCCGGGATTTTCCTGGGCTGTTCCTGGTGGATTCCTTGGATGTTCCTGGGATTTTCCGGACGTTATCCCGAGATATTCCTGGGATATTCCTGAGATGTTCCCGATGCGTTCCTGGGATTTTCCTGGAGTATTCCCGGAATTTTCCTGATGGATTCCTAAAATGCGTTCCTGGTGTATTCCTGGGATTTTCCTGGGATGTTCCTGATGTTATCCCAGGATATTCCTGGTATTATCCCGGGATATTCCCGATGTTATCCTGGGCTGTTCCTGCTGTTATCCCGCGATTTTCCCGATGTTATCCCAGGCTGTTCCCGATGTATTCCCGATCCTCCTCACCCGGAGCTCCCCACGGCCTGGCTCCGCCTCCCTGCCCGAGTCTGATTTGCATAATTAATTTTAATGACGAACGCCCATTATCCAGCTGAGCTCAGGGGGGAATTTCAGGAGACGCCGGGCAGGAATTTGGGAAATGAGCGGATTTCCCCTCCCGCCTGACCCAGGGCAGGAATTTTTTTTTTTTTTTTTTGGGAAAACATCCTGTGAGGTCCATAAGGGATGTGGGATTTTTGGGGAATTTTTTAATTTTCAGCCACGTCCGACCTCCTTTTTGTTTTTTTCTGCCCCAATTTTTTTTTTTTTTCCGTCCGCTGGAAATTCTCGTGGTTGTTTTCCAAAAAAATTCTGAGTCAAATCCCACGTGAGGAGCAGGAAGGTGACCCCCAAAAAAAGTCCCCCAAAAAGTGACCCCCGCCCCTTTTTTTTTCCTTTATTTTACCCCAAAGCTGCTGAATTCCACCCGGAGTTTTTGAGTTTTATGAATTTCACTCAGCTGGAAAAATAAAAAAAACAAACCAAAACAAAATAAAACAAAACAACAAAAAAAGTAAATTAAATCTGTTCCACTCCCCTCACTCCATAAAAAAAAAAAAAAAAAAAAAAAAAAAAAAAAAAGTGAATTAAATCTGTTCCTTTTCCCTCAATTAAAAAAAAAAAAAAAAAAAAAAAAAAAAAAAGGAATTAAGTCTGTTCCACTTCCCCCACTCCAAGAAAATAGTGAATTAAATCTGTTCCCATCCCCTCCCTCAAAAAAAAAGTTGGTAAATCTTTTGGCTGAGGACTGATTTGGGCAAGAAAATCTCTTTTTTGGATGAAGTTTGAGCAAGAAAAACCAAAAAATAAAGGAAATTTTTCCTGTGTCCAGCAGCGAACTCCCAACCCAAGGAATCGTGAACCTCGAATTTATTTATTTCGAGGAAATCACCCCCCAAAACCCCCAAATTTATTTATTTCGAGGAAATCACCCCCAAACTCCCCCAAATTTATTTATTTTGAGGAAATAACCCCCCCAAAAAAAATCCAAATTTGGAGAGAGAAGAGCCCCAAAACCTCATTTTTTGTCCCTTGGTGGGACTTAAAATTTAAATATTTTCCTCGGAGGGGACGTCGAGATTGAGATTTTAATTTTAATTTAATCCAGGTTTTAATTCTGTTTTTTTTTTCCTCTGGGTTTTTTTTTTTTTTCTTTTTTTGCTCTTTTCTCCATCCAGGAGGATCCAAAAATTTTAATTTTTTTTTCTCTCTTTTCTTTTTTCTCTCTGTTTTTTCACCCAGGGGAAATTTTTGGGTGTTGAGCAGAGCTCAGGTGACTCCAGTCTGGGTGAGCAGAGAAGAAGGAATTAATCAGGAATTAATTAATCCCGGAGCCTTTGATGTCCCGGGAGAACTGGTTGGGTTTGTTTGTCTCTTCCTTCTTTTCCAGGTTTTCCACAGCAGCAGCTTTTCCCTTCTCCGAGTTTTATTTTCTCTTCCCCAATTTTATTTTTTCATCTTTTCCTTTTTTTTTTTTTTTTTGCCTTCTCAATTTTTTTCCCTTTTCCGTTTTTTCTTTTTCCATTTTTTTCCTTTTCTGTGTTCTTTTCCTTTTGTTTTTCCTTTCCCATTTTCCCCTTCTCCATTTTTCCCCCTTTTCCATTTTTTCCCTTTTCCATTTTTTCCTTCTCCATTTTCCCCCTTTTCCATTTCTTTTTCCTTTTCCATTTTTTCCCTTCTCCATTTTTTCTCTTCTCCATTTTTTCCCTTTTCCATTTTCCCCTTTTCCATTTTCCCCTTTTCCATTTTTTTTATTTTCCATTTTTTTTCACTTTTCCATATTTTCCCCTTTTCCATTTATCCTCTTTTCCAGTTGTTTTTCCCTTCTCCATTTTATTTTTTTTAATAACTTTATCGCCTCCTGGCACCAGAAATTGGCAAAAAAAAAGAACACTGAGGCCGAAGAGAAATTCCTCCTCTTCATCACCTGGTGGAGTGGGCGAGGAGAAACGTGGGGAATTCCCCTGGAGGGAAAAAAATTCCATCAAGGAATCGAACAAATCGACATAAAAAAAAAAAAAAAAAAAGAATTGTGGCCCAAAAATATAATAATTAAAAAAAAAAAAAAAAAGGTCAGATGCAGCAGGACAGGGACGGGAAAAATCATGGAAAGGAGCTGGAAAAATGGGAATGGAGAATTCCTGAGGGAGCTGAGGGGGCTCAGCCTGGAGCAAAGGGGATCCAGGGGGATTTGGGATCCTCCAGGGGGAATTTGGGATCCTCCAGGGGGATTTGGGATCCTCCAGGGGGAATTTGGGATTCTCCAGGGGGATTTGGGATCCTCCAGGGGGATTTGGGATCCTCCAGAGGGATTTGGGATCCTCCAGGGGGATTTGGGATTCTCCAGGGGGAATTTGGGATTCTCCAGGGGGAATTTGGGATTCTCCAGGGGGATTTGGGATCCTCCAGGGGGATTTGGGATCCTCCAGAGGGGATTTGGGATCCTCCAGAGGGATTTGGGATCCTCCAGGGGGATTTGGGATCTGATCCCAGGGAACGGCCTCGAGCTGGGCCAGGGTTGGAAATTTGGGATGATTTTTCCATGGAAAAAGGCTCGGGAATCATCAGGAAGGACTCAGGGATCCCCATCCCTGGAAGGAATTCTTGGAGATTCCTTTGACTCATCCTCAAGAAATGAGGGATCCAGGCGGGAATCAGGAATTTCTCCGTGGAAAAAGGGTCGGGAATCATCGGGAGAGGCTCAGGGAGGGTCACATCCATCCCTGGAGGTTTCCAAAGGAATTCCTGGAGATTCTTTTGGCTCGTCTTCAAGAAAAGGAGGATCCTGGGGGAATTTTGGGATCATCCAGGGGAATTTTGGGATCCTCCAGGGGGAATTTGGGATCTGATCCCAGGGAACGGGGCCGGGGGAGGCTCAGGGTGGGAAATTTGGGGATTTTCCCCTCCTGGAGCTTCTTAAAATCATCCAAAAATGTTCATGGGGAGGCTCTTCCCCACTGAGGGGGATCCAGGGAAAAAAAAATTAAAAGATAATTAAATATATAATATTTTTATTATTATATTAATTAAATTTAACATTAAATTTAAAAGCGAATAGAATTATTATTTTATTAATGACATTTACTACTACAAAGATAATAAATCAATATTAAATGTAAAATATTTAATGTAATTCAATTTAAGTCAAGTTGATATTATTATAATTAAATTCAACATTAAGTTTAAAAGACAATACATTTAATATTACATTAATTAAATGAATATTAAATTAAAAATAGAATAAAGTTAACATGCTAAAATTTTTTTTCCAAAACACATTTTTTTGGTTGACAAAAATGTTGTGGGTTTTTTTTTTCCATAACCACCTTTTTTGGGTTGACAAACATGATTTTTTTTTTCCTAAAAACACCTTTTCTTGGTTGACAAAAATATGATTTTTTTTCCCCCAAAACACCTTTTTTATGTTAACAAAAATGAGGGATTTTTTTCCCCCAAAACATCTTTTTTTGGTTGACAAAAATATTTTGGTTTTTTTTTCCCCAAAACATCTTTTTCTTTGTTGACAAAATGACTTTTTTTTCCCCTAAAACACCTTTTTTTTTTTTTTTGACAAAAAATGGATTTTCTTCCCCCCAAAAACCACCTTTTTAAAAATTTTATTTATTTTATTTTCCAAGAGTTTCATCCCGAGATGAGGAGGGAATTTTTTCCAGGCTGCCTCATCCCCTCCTCAGGGAAAAAAAAAAAAAAATCCCTGGACCTGAAATTCCTCCAACGTCCCCGACCCTGAGCGACAATTCCGAAAAAAAAAAAATAATAACAATAAAATTACAACGTGGAGCTGGAAATAATTAAAGGATTGGAGAAGAGCAGGTCTGGATTAATTAAATATTTTGATTTTCATACCCCTGAGGTGTCTCACATCCGGAGCCCAAATCCTATAAAAGGATTTCCCATTTCTCCCGTTCCCCTCAAACCAGCTTTTGGTTTCAAATTTTAGTTTTTTTTTTTTACCTTCGTTTGGTGGAGAATTGGGTAAGTCCAGCTCTGGGGGTTTTATTGGGGGTTTTTTTGGTTTTTATTTTTTATTTTGGAGCCGTGCAGGAAGCAAAATGAGGAGATTTAAATTTTAAATGAGAAGACTTTTAAATTTCCTGCTTGGTTGGGTTGGGTTGGAGTTTTTGGGTTTCGGTCGTTTGGTTTGGTTTTTTTTGTTATAATTTTCTTTTTCTTTTTTGGTTTTTATTTTCCTTTTGGAGCCATGCAAAAAGCAAATTAAAAGGCTCTTAGATTTTCTCATGATTGGGTTGGGGGGTTTTTTTGGTTTAATTTTCCTTTATTTTTGGGTTTTATTTTTTGTTTGGGAGTTGTGCAGGAAGCAAAATGAAGAGATTTAAAATTTAAATGAAAATGATTGAAATTTTTTGTTTGGGTTGGGTTGGTTGGGTTTTTTATTTTTATTTTTCATTTTGGAGCCACGCAGAAAGCAAATTAAAAGGGTTTTTTTTGGTTTGTTTTATTTTTCTTTTTTCTTTGGTTTTAATTTTCATTTTGGAGCCGTGCAGGAAGCAAATTAAAAGACTCTTAAATTTCCTGCTTGGTTGGGTTGGGTTGGGTTTTTACTTTTATTTTAATTTTTGTGTTTAAAACAACCTGAAATTTAAATTTTCTCCCTTTCCTGCCTCCAACCTTCCCAAAAAAATCCGCTGTAAAAAACGAGTTCACTGGGGAAAAAAAAAGATGATTTAATTTTTGTGCACAAAACAACTTAAAATCTAATTTTTCTCCCTTTTCTGCCTCCAACCTCCTCCCAAAAATGCGTCATAAAAAAAGGGTTCCCCGGGAAAAAAAGGATTATTTAATTTTTATGTATAAAACAACCTAAAATTTAAATTTTCCCCCTTTTCTGCCTCCAGCCTCCCCCAAAAATGGGTTTTGAAAAAAGGGTTCCCTGGGAAAAAAAGGATGATTTCACTTTTGTGTTTAAAACAATCTAAAATTTGAATTTTCTCCCTTTTCTTCCTCCAACCTCCCCCCAAAAATGCATCATAAAAAAAAGGGTTCACCGGGAAAAAAAAAAGATTTAATTTTTATGTATAAAACAACCTAAAATTTATTTTTTTCTCCCTTTTCAGCCTCCAACCTCCCTCCAAAAATACATCGTAAAAAAAGGGTTCCCTGGGAAAAAAAGGGATGATTTAACTTTTGTGTTTAAAACAATCTAAAATTTGAATTTTCTCCCTTTTCTTCCTCCAGCCTCCTCCCTAAAATACGTCATAAAAAAGGGTTCCCTGGGAAAAAAAGGATTATTTAATTTTTATGTATAAAACAACCTAAAATTTAAATTTTCTCTCTTTTCTGCCTCCAGCCTCCTCCCCAAAATACGTCATAAAAAAGAGTTCCCTGGGAAAAAAAGGATTATTTAATTTTTATGTATAAAACAACCTAAAATTTAAATTTTCTCTCTTTTCTGCCTCCAGCCTCCCCCAAAAATGCATCCTAAAAAAATAGGTCCCTGGGAAATAAAAGATGATTTAATTTTTATGTATAAAACAACCTAAAATTTGAATTTTCTCCCTTTTCTTCCTCCAGCCTCCCCCCAAAATACGTCATAAAAAAGGGTTCCCTGGAGGGGAAAAAAAAAAAATTAAAAAAAAAATTAATTTTTGTGTATAAAACAACCAAAAATTTAATTTTTCTCCCTTTTCTGCCTCCAGCCTCCCCACCTTTCCCCCCAAAAATGCGCCGTGCCACGGGCTGCCCGCTGAGCCAGCTCTGCCTCCCTCCTCCCGCCGTCCTGGCCACGAGCTTCCCGGCCGGATCCATCCAGAATTCCCGGAATTCCTGGAATTCCCAGAACCTCGGGAGCTGCTGCTGCTGCTGCCACCCCGGCACCACCACCATCGTCAGCTTGGGGGGTTGCGGGTTGGTGGCCTCCTCGGGTGTCCCCTCGTGTCACCAAGGGACGGCCGGGTGTGTCACCAACTTGGGGACAACGCGCCGTAAGCCGCCGTGCTGCTGCTGCTGGGTGACGGAGTGTGGCACCGCCAGGAGGGAGTGCGGGCAGGATGTCACCAGGTGTGTCACCGCCGCGCGTCAGGATCCGTGTGGTCAGGAGGTCAGCAGGTGTGTCACCGCCACGTGTCAAGATCTGTGTCCTCAGGAGGTCACCAAGTGTGTCACCACGTGTCAGGATCCATGTTCCCAGGAGGTCACCAAGTGTGTCACCACGTGTCAGGATCCATGTTCCCAGGAGGTCACCAAGTGTGTCACCACGTGTCAGGATCCATGTTCCCAGGAGGTCACCAAGTGTGTCACCACGTGTCAGGATCCGTGTTCCCAGGAGGTCACCAAGTGTGTCACCACGTGTGTGGATCCGTGTTGTCAGGAGGTGACGACGTGCACAACCACGTGTCAAGATCCGTGTTGTAAGGAAGTCACCAAATGTCTCACGACGTGTCAAGATCCATGTTGTCAGGAGGTCACCAAATGTGTCACCACATGCCAGGATCCCTGTTGTAAGGAGGTCACCAAGTGTGTCACCACCTGTGTGGATTCCTGTGGCAAGGAGGTCACCAAGTGCACCAGGACATGTGTGGACCCATGTTGTCAGGAGGTCACCAAGTGTGTCACCACATGCCAGGATCCATGTTGTAAGGAGGTGACCACGTGTGTCACCACATGTCAGGACCCATGTTGTAAGGAGGTGACCACGTGTACAACCACGTGTCAAGATCCATGTTGTCAAGAGGTCACCAAGTGTGTCACCACCTGTGTGGACCCGTGTTGTCAGGAGGTCACCAAGTGTGTCACCACGTGCCAGGATCCGTGTTGTAAGGAGGTGACCACGTGTACAACCACGTGTGTGGATCCATGTTGTCGGGAGGTGACGAAATGTGTCACCACGTGCCAAGACCCGTGCTGTAAGGAAGTCACCAAGTGTGTCACCACATGTCAAGATCCATGCTGTAAAGAGGTCACCAAGTGCACGAGGACGTGTGTGGACCCGTGTTGTCAGGAGGTCACCAAATGTGTCACCACATGCCAGGATCCCTGCTGCCAGGAGGTCACCAAGTGTGTCACCACGTGTGTTGATCCATGTTGTCAGGAGGTCACCAAATGTGTCACCACATGTGTTGATCCCTGCTGCCAGGAGGTCACCAAATGTGTCACCACGTGCCAGGACCCGTGTTCCCAGGACGTCACCAAATATGTCACCACGTGTGTGGATCCCTGCTGCCAGGACGTCACCAAGCGTGTCCCCGTGTGCGCGGAGCCGTGTGGCAGGAAGGTCCCCAAGGTCCTCACGCCGTGTTTCGAGCCCGGCTGTAAGAAGGTGACCAAGTGGAGCAGCCCCTGGGTGATCCCGTGGTGCAGGAAGGGGGCCAAGGCCAGATGTGGGGACACCTGCCCCAAGAAGGGGCCCAAGTGCAGCTCCAGATGTGCGGACCCGTGTCACAAGAAGGTGCCCAAGTGCCAAGATCCCTGCTGTGTGACCAGGTGTGACCCCAGGTGTGACCCCAGGTGCGGCCCCAGGTGCGTGGTGGACCCGTGCTGCCAGGAGGTCACCAAGTGTGTCACCAGGTGTGCGGATCCCTGTTGTAAAGAGGTCACCAAGTGCAGAACCAGGTGTGTGGATCCGTGTTGTCAGGAGGTCACCAAGTGTGTCACCGCGTGCCAGGATCCCTGCGGCAAGGAGGTCACCAAGTGCGTCACCACGTGTGTCGATCCCTGTTGTCAGGAGGTCACCAGGTGTGTCACCACCTGCCGAGATCCGTGTTGTCAGGAGGTCACCAAGTGCAGAACCAGGTGTGTGGACCCGTGTTGTCAGGAGGTCACCAGGTGTGTCACCACGTGCCAGGATCCCTGCTGTGCCACCAGATGTGCCACCTGCTGCCGGGAGGTCACCAAGTGCACCACCAGGTGTGCCGATCCCTGCTGCCAGGAGGTCACCAGATGTGTCACCACCTGCCAGGACCCCTGCTGCCAGGGAGTGACCACCTGCGCCACCACGTGCCAAGGTCCCTGTGGTGTCACCAGATGTGCCACCAGGTGTGTGGATCCCTGCTGCCAGGGAGTGACCACGTGCCAGGACCCCTGCTGCCAGGATGTCACCAGATGTGTCACCACCTGCCAAGGAGTGACCAGCTGCCAAGACCCCTGCTGCCAGGGAGTGACCACTTGCCAGGGGATGACCACGTGCCAAGGAGTGACCACCTGCCAAGGAGTGACCACCTGCCAAGACCCCTGCTGCCAAGATGTCACCAGATGTGTCACCACTTGCCAAGGTCCCTGTGGTGTCACCAGATGTGCCACCAGGTGTGTGGATCCCTGCTGCCAGGGGATGACCACGTGCCAGGGAGTGACCACCTGCCAAGACCCCTGCTGCCAGGGAGTGACCACCTGCCCCACCACGTGCCAGGGAGTGACCACTTGCCAGGGGATGACCACTTGCCAAGGAGTGACCACCTGCCAAGACCCCTGCTGCCAGGATGCCACCAGATGTGTCACCACGTGCCAGGGAGTGACCCCTTGCCCCACCCCCTGCCGTGTCCCCACCTGTGCCACCTCTCAGCCCGTCCAGGTTGTCACCAGGTGCTCCGACTCCTGTCTCACCACCTGCGTCACCCAGACCTGCCCCGTGTGCGGCCGCTGCTGCTGCCCCAAACCCGGGGCTCCCTGAGGGGGGATCCCCCCAAAGGAGACACCCCTCAAAAGGAAGAGGAAAATCTTAATTTTTTATTTTTTTCCCCAGGAGGTTCTGCCCCGTTCCCGCCGTTTTTAACCCCAAGAAAAAGCGCCTTTCCTCGCGGGATGTGACCGAGAGATTTTTGTGCCCCCGGGGGTTGTTCCCTCCGCTCCCCCGGGTGAGAGAATCCTCTTCCAGGGATTCCCCTCTTCCAGGGATTCCCCTCTTCCAGGAATTCCCCTCTTCCAGGGATTTCCCTCTTCCAGGGATTCCCTTTCCCATGGATTTCCCTTTCCCATGGATTTCCCTTTTCCAGGAATTTCCCTCTTCCAGAGGGCTCAGCCTGGAGAAAATGGGGATCCGGGGGGAATTTTGGGCTGTTCCAGGGAGGATTTGGGGTTTCCCCTCCTTCTTTCTCCTTTTTTCCTTTCCATGTCTGAAGAAATAAAAGGAACGATCTCGACCTCGGCCTCGTGAGTTTCCTTCCTCCTCTCCCTTCCTTTTTTCCTTTTGTTTCTTTTCCTAAAATCCCGGTTTTTGCTATTAAAAAAATTGCTTTGGGGAGGTCTCAGTGGGATGGAGGAATGGCCCTGGGATGGGAGGGACACACAGAGGTCATCAAATCCTGCCCAGGACATCCCAAAAATCCCTGGGAGAGCTGTCCCTGAGCTCTGCTGGGTTCGGGGTGAGGTTTGGGTTCCCAGGGGTCAGCGCTCCCTGGGGTTTTGGGAGAAGCTTTTCCCCAAATTTACCCCAATTCCCACCCCTGGCCCTTCCCTCGGGCCTGAAATCCCAGATCAATGTCCCAAACTACAGATAAATCAGTGTCTGATGTCCCAGATCAATGTCCGATATCTCAGATCAATATCCGAAATTACAGATAAATCAATTTCTGATGCCCCAGATCAATGTCCGATATCTCAGATCAATATCCGAAATTACAGATAAATCAATTTCTGATGTCCCAGATCAACGTCCAAAATCCCAGATCAATATCCAAAATTACAGATAAACCAATGTCTGATATCACAGATCAATGTCTGATAACCCAGATAAATCAATACCCAATACCCCAGATCAATGTCCAATGCCCTAGATAAATATACAATATCCCAGATCAATGTCTGATATCCCAGATAAATCAATGTCCAACATCCCAAATAAATCAATGCATGATATCCCAGATAAATATCCAATACCCCAGATCAATATCCAATATCCCACATAAATCGATGTCCAACACCCCAGATAAATCAATATCCAATATCCCAGATCAGCGCCTGAAATCCCAGATAAATATCCAATATTCCAGATAAATATCCAATATCCCAGATAAATATACGATATCTCATATAAATCAATATCCAATACCCCAGATCAATCAATATCCAATACCCCGGATCAATACCTGGTCCCCCATTTATCCCCACGGGCTGCACAAACCCCTTTAAACCCCCCCAAAAAACCGAATTTCCCTCGCTCTCCTCCACCCTCCTTGGCGCCTTCCTGATCCCAAATTCCCGGGGCCTGTCCCGGGATTGTCCCGGGAGGATTTGGAGGAGAAAATCCCGCCGGGAATTCGGGCGGGGGCGGCTCCAGACGGGGCGGGAACGTCTGGGATCAGCCAGGGATGTCCCGAGGGCCGGGGATGATCCTCCCTCGGTTCCTCTCCAAAATTCCTCCAAAACTGCCCCAAAACTGCCCTAAAACTCATTTAAAACTCCTCTAAAATTCCTCCAAAACTGCCCCAAAACTCATTTAAAACTCAGTTAAAACTCCTCTAAAATTCCTCCAAAACTGCCCCAAAACTCATTTAAAACTCAGTTAAAACTCCTCTAAAATTCCTCCAAAACTGCCCCAAAACTCATTTAAAACTCAGTTAAAACTCCTCTAAAATTCCTCCAAAACTGCCCCAAAACTGCCCTAAAACTCATTTTAAAACTCAGTTAAAACTCATTTAAAGCTCTTCTAAAGCTCCTCTAAAACTCATTTAAAATTCTTCTAAAATTCCTCCAAAACTTATCTAAAATTACTACAAAATTCCTGTAAAACTGCCCTAAGACTTATCTAAAATTCCTCGAAAACGACTCCAAAATTCCTCTAAAACTCTTCTAAAACTCATTTAAAACTCCTCTAAGACTCCTCTAAAATTCCTCTAAAACTGCCCTAAAATTCCTCTAAAAGTGCCCTAAAACTCCTCCAAAACTCCTCTAAAGTTCCTCCAAAATGTCTCTAAAACTCCTGCAAAATTCCTTTAAAACTCCTCTAAAATTCCTGCAAAATTCCTTTAAAACTCCTCTAAAACTGCCCTAAAACTGCCCTAAAATTTCTCTAAAACGCCTCCCAAATTCCTGTAAAATCCCTAAAAATCCCTAAAAATTCCTCCCCTCCTGCTCCCAAATCCTGCAGTTTTCTGGGAAGGAAAATGTAGATTTAAAAAAAAAAAAAAGGTTTTGGGTTATTTTTTTTCCCTTCTGGTGGAGTGTTTAATGCTTCATAAAATTCGGATTTAAATCGTCAAGCTCTAAAATTTCTAAACCAAAAATCGTATCTAGTAAAGTAAATAAAATAAAATAAAATAAAATAAAATAAAATAAAATAAAATAAAGTAAAATAACTAAAAATAAACATAAAACCAAAATAATAATAACAATAAATTTAATAGTAATAAATGCAATAATGATGATAATAATGATAATAATAATAATAATAATAACAAATTTATTTTTTTTTAAATCTGGAGGAAATCCAGAGATTTTTTTTCCCTAAAAAAACCCAGAGAAAAATCAAAGCAAAGAAGTCAAAGAGCTAAAAGAGATGAGGAATTTTTTTTTTTTTTTAAATTATTTTTGCATAACCGCAGCCAGTTCCTCCTGGCCGGGGATTAATTACTCAGGTGCTAATTGTCATTCTTACCTGAGCCATCACCTTCCGGAGTAAACAGGAAAAGAGCTCGGTGGGATTTGGGTTCCTCCGGGAATGGCTGGATCCCAAATAATTATCCCAAATAATGATTATCCCCAAAATTATCCCAAATTATCCCTGGGGCACGGACTCAGCTCCATGTGAGCCTTGATGTGTCCTCTCCTCATCCTGCCGCCATCCCAAAAATTCCGGATCGGTGGAAAAACGTAGGAATAAATCCTCTTCTTTTTTTTTTTTTTTTTTTTTTTTTTTTTTTTGGTGAGGATTAGTGGAAAAATGTGAGAATAATTTTTTTTTTTTTGTGGGGATCGATGGAAAACATGGAAATAATTTTTTTTTCTTTTTTTTTTGGTCAGGATTGGCAGAAAAAAGTGGGAATAAATAAATTTTTTTTTGCTAGGGAAAATGGGAATCCTGCACAGGGCTTGGAGCTCGACCCCGTGTCCGGATCTGGATAATCATGGAAAGAGAAACACGGGAAATATCCCGGGATGGGAACGGGGCTGGAAAAGGGTCTGGAGATTCCTGAGGGAGCTGGAGGAGCTCAGCCTGGAGCAAAGGGGGATCCAGGGGGGATTTGGGATCCTCCAGGAGGAATTTGGGATCCTCCAGAGGGGATTTGGGATCCTCCAGGGGGAATTTGGGATCTGATCCCAAAGAACGGGGCTGGGCCAGGGTTGGAAATTTGGGATGATTTTTCCATGGAAAAAGGGTCGGGAATCATCAGGAAGGGCTCAAGGAGGGGTTGGATCCCCATCCCTGGAGGTGTCCCAGGAATTCCTGGGGTTTGGGCTGGACTCGACGCTCTGGGAGCTCTTTGCCAACTTCCAGGATTTTGGGAATCCTGGAAAAAAATCTTCGTGTCCCTTCAGCACAAGATGGGATTGGAGCCCCTTGGAGCCGGGGCGGAATTCCCTGACGGAATTCCCTCGGGAACACCCGGAAGAGTCACCAGAGCCACCCACACCCCATGTGACAACTCCAGTGACTCCAATCCCCCACAAACGGAGATTCTCAAATTAACCCTAATTAGTGATAACGACCCAAAACCCCGTGACATCGGATTCCGACTCCCGTGACTCCACGAACTCAATGGAAATTCCCAAATTAAATTAATCCAAATTAGGGATAACGATCCAAACTCCGTGATGTTGTATCCCAACTCCCCACAAATTCAATGAAATTTTCTAATTAAATTAATACCAATTAGGGATAACGATCCGAACCCCGTGATTTTGGATCCCAACTCCAGTGACTCCAATCCTCCATAAACTCAACGGAGATTCCCAAATTAACCCAAATTAATGATAATGACCCAAACCCCATGACGTCGGATCCCAACTGCAACTCCCCAACAAACGTGATGAAAATTTTGTCATTAAATTAACCCAAATTAGGGATAATCTGGAAATTTTCTAATTAAATTAACCCAAACCCCGTGATGTCGGATCCCAACTCCAATCCCCCACAAACGCAATGGAAATTCCCAAATTAACCCTTAATTAGGGATAACGACCCAAACCCCGTGATGTCAAATCCCGTTTACGTCCCACCCCCCAATTAACCCTCTCTTGGAAGGCCCCAAATTTCTCACTAATCATAATTAACAACAGGGTGTAAAAACTACTCGGGGTAGAAAGGGAGGTGCGGAGATGGTTCTGAGGTGAGATAATGAGGAGATAATGAGGAGCTGTTCCGACCGGAATGTGGGATATTCCTCACAGAAATCACGAGCTGGGAGCTGCTCTGGGGCAGGGAAAAGAAAAAAAAAAAAAAATTCCACACTCAGCAGTTCCAGAAGGAGAAAATGAGGAGGGAATAAAAATAAAATTAAAATAAAAAATTCCTCTCCCAAATCCCAGATTTGTTGGGTGGAATTTCTCCTCTCGTGGCCAAGGAGATGTTGAAGATCTTGGAAAAAATTCCAATTTAGACCTTGGAAAATTCCAATTTATCCCCAGAAAATCCTCTGGAAGCAACAGGAGCTGCTTGGTTGGGTTTTGGGGTAGGGGTTTTCCCTCTTTTTTTCCCCTTTTTCCCCCTTTTTTCCACTTTTTGTGATGGTCACGTTCCCACCACAAAATTGATGGTATTGGGAATTATCTGGGAGAAGCGTGGGGTTTTCCATAATCAGCAATAAAATGAAATTTAAATAAAATAGTGATTTAATAAAATAAAATTAAAATTTAATTACAGTTGTAATTTTTTTTTCAATTAGAAAAAAAAAATCCCATTTAAACCAGAGCACTTTTGCACTTTTCTGGGAGGGTAAAACCTCTTTAAAATGAGGATTATTTTGCCTTGAACACCTCGAAATGTTCCTCAAAGCACCTGGAGTTGTGTCCCCGTTGGGATTTCCAAGCACGGATGGTGTCAACCCATGGAAAGGAACAGGCTGGACAGACGAAATAATTTAATTTATCAGGCAAACCTGCCAAATTAAAATAATCTATAAATAAATAATTATAATTCAATAATTGAATTAATTTAATTGATCAGGCTCAAAGTTTCGTGGGAGCGCTGGAGGATCCACTGTGCCTTTCCATGAGAATTAGGACGGGCTATTTCTCATAATAAATCCAATTAATTATCCACCTCCCCTAATAACACCGTTGGAAAAAAACAGCCTCACCTACCAAAACCCGACATTTATGGAAATAAGGTTGTGGAAATCAACGCATTAAAGCCCTTTCTGAAAAACCAATTAATTCAACACCCGCTTGGTTATTATTTTTGGTGTGGTGTTTTTTTTTTAATTACCCATTTTTTTAAATTATCCAATCATTCCCGTTGGGAATGATTGGGATGGGAGCTGAGGCTTGCTCAGCATCACCTGCTTTCCTGGAAGATGGGTTTCCACTAAAAAAAAACCCGTAAATTAGGATGCAAATATGCAAAGCATGTGGAGGTGGAGCCTGCCGGGGCAGTTTGTGGTCACTTGTCCATCCCCCTGGGCTCCCGCGTTTCCGGGGCTGACGTTGCTCCTGCCATATAAAAGTTTGGGATTTTGGAGGCTCCCGCCAGTTTCTTTTGGCTCCTCCGTCGTTCGTCAGGACCTGTGATCCAGGTAAGTCCTCCTGGGTTTTATCAGGGGAGTTGTTTTTAAATCAGGATTTATCTCGTGGAAAAATTGAGTTTATTACGGGGTCGCTTCTTGGGATTTGTGCTGGAAAAATCTCCCCGGGGGTTTTTTGGGATTTTTTGGGGGGTTTTGTTTTAAGGTTTGCTCTCCCTGGAGGGGTTTGGAGATGTCACCTACTCCAAAAAAAGAAACCAACCCGTGGTTGCCTCTCCTGTTCCCGTCCTGGTTAATTTATTCCTGCCTCGTTAAGGCCGGGAATTAAATAAATGGAAGTTGTGGAGCAGCTCCTGGGACTTCAAACAGGATGGGTGAGAAGGAGCTGGAAAATTCCTGCAGGCAAAGCCCAGAGGAGGAACCGAGTTGGAAAATGGGAGTTGCGGCCTCTGGGCCAACCTTTCCCTCAAGGAAGGATGAGCCCCAAAATCCCACCCCCCCCAAAAAATAAAATTCCACCGATGTCCCAGGAGGATCATCAGGATGGGAGAGTTGGGAATGTGGAGCCCTTTCCAGGAGCTCCAGAAGGGATTTTTCCTCAGGAATCGGAGAGACGGGAAATAATGGGGAATGGGTTAATAGTGAAAGACGGGAATTTTAGGTTGGATATTGGGAAAAAACTGAGGGCGTCGAGGCCTTGGCTCGGGTTTTTCCATGGATTCCCCATCCCTGGAAGTGTCCGAGGCCAGGCTGGACAGGTCTTGCAGGAATTTGGTCAGGGTTAGAAGGAGATGTTCTTTGAGATTCCCTCCCAACCCAAACCACGGCATGATTCCATCGGGATAGTGGCGGGATTTGTGGCCTCTGGGCTCTGTGGTTGGGAATTCCCAGCACGGGGTGGGGGATGTGCTGAGGATCTGATAAGGAGGAGATAAGCCCTGGAGTTTCTGCTGGTGGAGCTGAGAACAGGAGAAGTTGAAATATTTTTTCAGTTGTGGCTTCTACAAAGTTGGGCCACCCCGTAAAATTCAGGATTTTTTTTTTTTAAGGAAGTGAGGCTTCTTCCTAATGGGTTCCCAAATTCCATAAATTCGTCTGGCGGTTTGAGCGTTTGTGGAAATGATTCCAACAGTTCAAAATTTCAACACATTCTCGACGATTCAAACGAATTTCAACAAAATTTCAATGATTATTAATTAGATTTGCTATGACCTTTTTAAAAAGGAATCGGTTCCTTCCCAAACCGCCGTGATTCCAGAATTCCGTGGGATTATCCTGGAGCTGAGCCGGGGCCACTCTCTGAAGGGTTGGACTTGGTGATCCCTGAGGGTCCCTCCCAATTCCAGACCCCAGGAATTCTGGGCACACGCGGCTTTTCCTTAAATTCCTTCAATTCTCTAAATTCCTTGAATTTCCCTAGATTGCTTAAATTTCCTTTAATTCCTTAAATTCCTTGAATTTCCTTAAATTCCTTCCCTCAGCCCAACACGAACTCACCGACACCTCCCACCACGAGTCGCTCTTTAATACCCATAATCCTCATTTATTTTATTTTTGTCTCTTCCCCATCTTTTTTCCATCTTTTTACCAGAACCCAGAAATCCTGGGCACAGATGGCTTTTCCTCAAATTCCTTAATTCCCCTAAATTTCTTATATTTTCTTAATTTTTTTCCTCTCAGCCCAACACGAACCCACCGCTTTTTGCGCTTTAACGCTCATAACCCTGATCATTTTATTTTTGTCTTTTTTCCAGGTTTTTCCAGCTTTTTCCCCCCGGTTTTATCCCAGCTTTTTCTCCAGGATGTCCTACTACTACGAGCAGTGCAAGCAGCCCTGCGTGCCGCCCGCCATCTTGGCGCAGAAATGCGGCAAGTGCCCTCAGCCCTGCGCCACCCAATGCGTCGAGGTCTGCCAGGCGCCTTGCGCCACCAGCTGCGTCCCTCAATGCGTGGACACCTGTGCCACCAGTTGTGTCCCTCAGTGTGTGGACACTTGTGCCACCAGTTGTGTCCCTCAGTGCGTTGACACTTGTGCCACCCAGTGTGCCACCAGTTGTGTCCCTCAATGTGTGGACACTTGTGCCACCCAGTGTGCCACCAGCTGTGTCCCCCAGTGCGTGGACACTTGTGCCACCCAGTGTGCCACCAGCTGTGTCCCTCAATGTGTGGACACTTGTGCCACCCAGTGTGCCACCAGCTGTGTCCCCCAGTGCGTGGACACCTGTGTCACCCAGTGCCCTGAGCCTTGTGCCACCAAGTGCGTGGAGCAGTGCCAGGCTGAGGTTTGCAGCACCAAGTGCGTGGAGTCGTGCGAGACCGTGTGCCTGAAGCCCTGCTGATCCCGATCCCGATCCCGATCCCGATCCCGATCCCGGGGCTCCGGTGACCCCGTGAGAAATTCCGGGATGGACAAAATGGCGCAGACCCGTCGGCGACGCAACGAGGATTCTCCTGCTCTCATCGTTCCGCGTTTTCGTCTTGAAAAATGTCTTCATCTTGAAAAATGTCTTCGTTGTAAAAAATGTTTTTGCCTCAAAAAATGTTTCCTCCCTGCTGGTTTCAAGTTTTTATCTTAAATTAATGTTTTCCTCTTGAAAAATGTTTTTGTCCTAAGAAATGTTCTCGTCTTAAAAAAAAATGTTTTCCCTCTGAGTGTTCCCCGTGTTTTTGCTCCTGCTCCTGCTCCTTTTTATTTTTTTGGGAAGTGCTGCTCACAACTCTTCCTGAGATTCCCAGTGTTAAAATATTGGGGATTTTGGTGGGAAATGTCGGGTTTCCTTGGGAATTCCTGACGTTTTAGCATTTGGAATGTCGGGAAGTCACCGTCAGCAGCTGGTGGTGGAGGATGTCAAACTCTTTTCCCCTTCCCTTTCTTCCTTCTGTATCTCAGTCTCATAAATTCCCCGTGCAGCAATAAAAAAAAAAAGGCCACGATGGCAACCGGGTGTCTTTTGTCTTTTTCTTCCCATCAAAATTAAATTAAATTAATCAATTAAGTAATTAAAGTGTTTGGGGAGGGGTTTGTGCCTGAAGTAAAAAAAAAATATAAAGAAGTTTTAAGGCTGAAAAATTTCCTTCTAATCCTACAAGGAAATAAATGTCTGGTCAATCCTTTTCTGAGGGATTAATTTAAACTGTTGGCAGAATTTCCATTTTCAGATGGAATTCTGTTCCTCACAGCTCGGGGTTTCGCAGGCAAATCCTAGAAATTCATTAAAAGGTGAATTTAGGTGGGAAAAAGCATTAAATTAATAAAAGAATTGAACATCTGAGTTTAATTGGGAGAAAGCATCGAATTAATAAAGGAATCGAACGTCTGGAATTTTAAATAAAATTTTAATGCGAAAAATTTGAATAAAGTTTAAATAAAAAAGTAAAATAAATAGAACTAGAACTAGAACTAGAACTAAAAATAAAAATAAAAATTAAAAAAAACCATAATAAAGCATAAAATAAAATTTAAATGCATCTTTATTCCTGATTACCTGAAGGCTGAAGGGGACCCCATTGTCCGGAGGGAGTTAAAACCATTAAAAACCTCCAAAATTTAATTTAAATTTAGTTTTAATTGAATTTTTATTTAAAATCAAATCTCCCACTGTGTCTTTCCTCACCGCTGGCTCGGCGCCGGCCGCGCCATCCCATCGTCTGGGAATGCTGAAAAACCTCTCCCCACCCACCCCCTCATTAGGGGAAGGGTGGGGAATATTTAATCAGGAGAAAAAAAAAAATAAAAGAGAAGATATTTATTTTTAGGGGCGTGCCGGCGCCCGTTTCCAAATCGCATTTTTTAATGTGAGGGTGGGAGCAGGTTCCTCTTTGAGTCGCTGACGACACCCAGGGAGGTGACACCGAGAGGTGACACCGAAATGTGACACCCAAAGAGGTGACACACCCTGGGATGGGGATCACTGGGGGTCAAAAAAAACCAAAAAAACCCCCACAAAAAACATGTTTGGGGGATTTTTGGGGGCAGGTTTTGGAAATTTTTTTTGGAAATTTTTGGAAAAGGTTTTAGGAGTTTAGCAACCCCAGAGTTGGACCAGGAATTCCCAGGGAAAATGGACAAGAAATGAGGGATTTGATAGGACCAGAAATTCCCGGCAAAATGAGGATTTTTCACTTCAAATTCCTCCAAATTTTGGAGGTTTTCCTTCCTTCCACTCATTTTTTATTCCCTGGGAATCTCGAATTTTAACAAGTGTGGGTTTGGAGGGAAAAGCTGAGCTCCAGGAGAAGCTCCAAGAAAAGCCAGGTAAGAGGAGTGGAAAACTGGGAAAAATCTGTGGATTTTTGAGTTTTATCAGGGAAAAATCCTTTGGTGACAATCCCAACGTTGGAAACCAACCCCAATATTTGATAAATATTCCCAGTATTTCATGATTTTCCCAATATTTGGGAATACAGGGAGATTTGGAGATCCAGGCTCTGGAACGTCACTTTTGGGTTTCCTCAGAGGCCTGGGGAAGTTTTAAATCGTGAATCGTGACCAAAAATATTAAATTTCTAATTCAGGAATCAACCGGAGGAAATCCCAAAATTCCAACCCGAAATCCTGAAAAATTCCCCCAAATTCCAGCCCAAAAATCTCCAAATTCCAGCCCCAAAATCCCCAAATTCCAACTCCAAAAATCCCCATGATCCTGATCTGTGGCCTGGAATTTTTCCCAAATTTTTTTTTTTTTTTGGAACAGAGATCAGCTGGAAAATCCAGAGGAAGTGGTTGGAAGGACGTCATGTGATCCAAGAATTTCCTGTGGTCAAGTTGTGGTGGAATTGTTGGGATTCCCGGGATATTTGCAATAAACGAGGGATATTTCATCAGGCGCTGGGAGGAGGAGCCTGGAATTTTTTCCTCGTGTCTTGAGAGGAAAATAAAATTTTTTTCTTTCTTTTTTTGGGGTGGGAAATGGCAAAATTCGGTTCCAAACCAGAGTCTCAAAAGCTGGGGGAGATTCCAAACGCCGCTGGGATTTTTGGGGATTCCTCTGGGTGTTCCCCAGCCAAAATCATCCCAAAAATTCATCTGTGGGGTCTCTGCCCTGGACGGGGTGAAATATTAATAAATTGTTAATAAATTGCTAATAAATTGTTAATAAATTGTTATTAAATTGTTAGTAAAGTGGTAATAAATTGCCAATTAATTGTTAGTGGATTACCAATAAAATGTTAATAAAATATTTTGAAATGTTTATCATTGACTAGATTAGTTAATGATGAATTGGATAAATAATAAATTATATTTAAAATAAAGACATTTAAACATTACATTACATTACATTGTATTATTTTATATTATTTATTATTATTTCATATTGTTTTATATTATTTTATATTATATTGTATTAGATTAGATTAGATTAGAGTAGAAATATATGTATAAATTAAATACAAAATTAAATAGCAATTAAGTAAATATTTACAATTAACATCATTATAAAAAGTCCAAACTTAATATTTAACCATGAATGTGTCATTAAAGAAATACTTCATAAAATACCAACAAATTATTAATAAAATGTAGATTAAATTGTAATTAAATTAATAGCGATATATAAAAATAATCAAAATTTTAATAATGAAATATAAAATATATAAATAGATTAATAATGAAACATTGACCAACTACGAATAAATTAATAATAAATTATCGACGGAACATCGATAAATTAATGACGAAATCCCAATAAAACATAAATAAATTCATCACGAATGACCGACCAACTACAAATAAACGGACAATAAATTATTGACGGGATATTATAAAATTAATGACGAAACATTAATAAATTAATGATGAAACCCGATGGACTCATCCTGGGATGAGGAAATCTCCGCCAGACTTTGGCTTCGGGGTTGTGAAACATTCCGGTCACCGAGTTTATCCTGCGGGGGATAAAAGCGGCTCCTTGGGGATCTCCACACCCTCAGCGGCTCCTCCTCGGCTCCTTCCTCCCGCAGGACACTCAGGTGAGTCTTTACCTGCCCAGGTGAGACTTTTTTGGGGGAAAAAAATTGAGTTTTTCTATCAATTTTTGTCATTTTGGGGTTCTCTCCTTCCAACCCTCAAAAATTCTGCCCACAACCGGTGGAAATGATGAAATTCTGGGGGGTTTTGAGGCTCCAGTTGGAGGTTTGGGATGTTTTTGTCCTTTCCTCCCCAGGTGAGTCCTTACCTGCCCAGGTGAGGGTTTTTTGGGGGGAAAAAATGGGATTTTTCATAGTTTTTTTGTCATTTTGGGGCTGTCTCCCACCAACCCCAAAAAATTCTACCTCTGGTGGGTGGAAATGATGGAATTTTGGGGGGTTTTGAGGCTCCAATTGGTGGATTGGGATTTTTTTGGTCCTGTAATGAGGATCAGAGGTAAAACCCGCCCTAACAAAACCGGGGAGACAAAACCATCCGAGGATTTTTTCCTTCCTTCCCTCTGCTCCTTTTTTATTCCCTGGGAATCGTTAAAAAATGTGAGTTTTGAGGAAAATCCGAGTTCCAGCAGAAACTGCAGGAAAATCCGGGAAAGAGGAGAGGAAAAGTGGGAAAAATCTCAGGATTTGGGAAGCTTTGACCAGGGAAAAATCCTTTGGTGACAATTCCAGTGTTGGATACCAACCCCAATATTTAATAATATTCCCAATATTTGATAATGCTTCAAGCAAAGGAAAATTCAGTTTTATTTTTAATTCGAGCAAAAGAAAATTCGATTTTATTTTGAAATGTGAACAAAATAAAATTGGATTTTATTTCGAATTTTTTTTTGTTTTTAGGCTCGCCCAGGATGTCAGAGCAGCAGAAGCAGCAGCAGCAAATCCCGGCCCAGTGCCAGCAGAAATGTGGGGCCATTCCCAAAGGATCCCAGAAAAATCAGATTTCCCAAGGCCAAGTTTGCCAAAATCAGGCTCAGGCGAGCGTGAAGAGCCCCCAGCAACAGCAGCAGCAGCAGCAGAAATGCTCCAAGCAAAAATAGGAGCAGAAATCCTAAAATCCAAAAAAAAAAATTCTGAATTTTCCCAGACCTGCAGCCGCCCGCTTCGCCCTCCAGCAAAAAAATTAACCTCGTTAATGACGAAATGGGTTTAATTAAGCTTAAAAAAATAATTATAAATCAGTTAATTTCGTTAATTACGGGTGATTTCCCTTTTAATTCTGGGGTTTAATTTGGGATGTGGTGCAATAAAATGATGGAACTGCCTCGTGGTGGGTTTTTTCCTTCAGTTTTCCCTTCACTTTTTAAAAAAATTTTCCTACCCCAAAAAAATCAGATTTAAGTACATGCAAAGGCTGGCTTTGGCAAGCTGAGCCTCGTCCGTTTTATTCCAATAACTTGGAATAAAAATCCCCAAAACACGGAATAAAAATCCCCAAAATTTGGAGTAAAAATCCCCAAAACTTGGAATAAAAATCCCCAAAACTTGGAATAAAAGTCCCCAAAATTTGGAGTAAAAATCCCCAGAACTTGGAGTAAAAATCCCCAAAACTTGGTATAAAATCCCCCAAAACCTGACACAAAAAATCCCCCAAACTGGTAAAAAACTCCCCAAATTTTGGTATAAAACCCCCAAAATTTGGAGTAATAACCCCCAAACCCTGGTATAAAACCCCCAAAACTCAGTATAAAACCCCCCAAATTGGTACCAAACCCTCCCAACACTGAGAGAGGAAATACAGATCACAAAAGTGTGAAAAACACGAATTTAGCACAGCAAAGAGTGGAAAATTGTGAAGTTTTGGGATTTTTTAGGATGGGGAGACAAAATGGCGGATTTGGGGCGGGGCCTTGGGGCCTTCTCCTTGGCCGCCATTTTGTGATGGGTAATATATGTTATAATAATAATATAAAAAATGTAAATAATAATTATAATTATAATATATAAAATAAAATATATTTGTATTACAATGTATTATATATAGTATATATAGTATAATATATAAAATAATACTTATTTATATTATATAGCATATGGTACATATGATATATGATATCTAATATATGATATCTAATATAAAATATATTATATGTCATGTATTTTATATCATAAATCATATATCACATATCACATATCATACATTATATATTATATATTATATATCATATATTATAATATATATGTGGTTTTATGTTTGCCAAATTTTGTTTGCCAACTGGGAGATAGGATTATATAATTATATAGTATATATAATTATATACATTAAAATGTATATCTAATGTTATATATAATTTATATTATTAATAATATAAAAATATAAATTTTTTATAGCCGAATTTTTTAATGAATTTCTCTCTTGATAAAATCCGCTGAGCATTTATTATTACGATAAACAACACGAGAAACCTTGAAAAAAACCGAGACCTTGAAGACATGATTCCATTAATTTTTTTATTAATATTATTTTTGTTCTTTTTCCCCTCTGGGCATTCCAAAGCCGCGGGATTTCAGGGAATAAAAAAGGAACAGGAATTTTTTGGGAACTGCTGGAATTCCCGACGGGAATTCCCCCCCACTGTTAGTAAAAGGATAAAAACGCGTTAAAAGCTCTGCAGGGGATTAAAAAAAACCCCAAAACCCAACAAAAAACCAACCTCCCAAAAAAACCCAAAAAGAGGTTTGGAAAAACCTCTGGATGAGGAAAAATTCGGGATTTCCCTTTTATTTCTGCTCCAGGGGAGGGAATTTCTAAGGAAGTGAGCGCTGCTCTGGGATTTCCTGGAATTCCTGTTTTTTTTCTGGGATGGACACTGGGATTTCCTGGAATTTCTGCTTTTCCTGGCAACAAGGAATGACCACAGGGATTTCCTTGAATTCCTGTTTTTCCTGGGAACACGGGACAGGATCAGGTTGATTTTCCGGGATGGACACCGGGATTTCTTTACATTCCTGCTGTTTTTCCGGAATTTCCTGGAGTTCCTGTTGTTTTTCCGGGATGGACACTGGGATTTCTTGACATTCCTGTTTTTCCTGGGAACACGGGACAGGATCAGGGATGGACACCGGGATTTCCTGGTGTTCCTGTGGTTTTTCTGGGATGGTCACGGGGATTTCCTGGAATTTCTGTTTTTCCTGGGAACAAGGAGTGGGCGCTGGAATTTCCTGGAATTCCTGTTGTTTTTCCGGGATGGTTATCGGGATTTCCCGGCCCTGCTGCGTCTCCTGGGAACACGGGACAGGATCAGGTTGTTTTTCTGGGATGGTCACCGGGATTTCTTGGCATTCCTGTTTCTCCTGGCCACACGCAACGGGTTCAGGGACCGAAACTGGGATTGAGACAGGGATTTCTTTGCATTCCTGCTTTTCCTGGGAACACGGGACAGGATCAGGGATGGACACCGGGATTTCCTGGTGTTCCTGTTTTTCCTGGGCGCATGGAATGGATTCAGGGCACGAAACTGGGATCGAGACCGGGATTTCTTGGTGTTCCTGCTGTTTTTCCTGGATGGACACAGGGATTTCTTTACATTCTTGTTTTTCTGGGATGGAGACCGGGATTTCTTTAGATTCCTGTTTCTCCTGGGCGCATGGAACGGATTCAGGACACGAAACTGGGATTGAGACCGGGATTTCCTGGAATTTCTGCGTTTCCTGGGAACACGGGACAGGATCAGGTTGTTTTTCTGGGATGGACACCGGGATTTCCTGGAATTCCTGTTTTTCTTGGATGGTCACTGGGATTTCTTTCCATTCCCGCTGTTTTTCCGGGATCTCTTCGTCCTCCCGGCAGGATTTCCCCTCCTGGGCCGGGAGTTGGGTTTGGTGCTCCTCAGGTACCAGATTTTCCCCTTTTCCAGGTTCTGGGATGGATTTTTGGGGGATTTGGGGACACTGAGGTGGTTCAGGTACCGGATTTTCCTCTTTTCCTGGGATGGATTTTTCCGGGATTTGGGGATGTTGAGGCGGTTCAGGTACCGGATTTTCCCCTTTTCCTGGGATGGGTTTTTCTGGGATTTGGGGATGTTGGAGTGGGCTGGGTTTGGGGCTGGGTTTGGCCAGGCCCGGGGGCAGCGTCAGCTCCTGTTTGATTTGGGTTTGGTTCAGAGACATCTCTGCGGGACAACGGGACGGCCTGAGGGGGAAAGAGGGAATAAAATATAAAATAATATAAAATATAAAATATAGAATATAAAATATAAAATATAAAATAGAAAATATAAAATAGAAAATAGAAAATAGAAAATAGAAAATAGAAAATAGAAAATAGAAAATAGAAAATAGAAAATAGAAAATAGAATTGAAACCACAATAAAATATAAAATAAAATAAAATAAAATAAAATAAAATAAAATAAAATAAAATAAAGTAAAATATGGGATTTTTTTTTGCATTACTGGGAGGAGGATGACACAATTATTAATTATATTACATCACAGTATATTATACTGTATTTTATTGTATTATACTATATTCATTATATAATATATATTATATTTTATAGTTTATATATATGATATATATTATGTAGTATAGTATAAGATATAGTATATATATTATATATAACAGATATTTTATGCATAATATTATACAATATTAAATTATCTATTGATTCAAAAACAATTAAAATTATAAACAATTATTAACAATTCTTTAAAATATTTTTTATTATTTTAAGTTATTTTGTTTTATCTTTATTATTTAGTATAATTATTTTAATTATTAATACTACTACTACTACTGCTACTACTACTACTACTATTAGCACTACTACTTGTTATTATTACTATTATTTAAAAATAGGCTGAACCCAAATATTTCAGGGCCTTTGACGTGCCAGAAAATAATAATTAAAAAAAAAAAAAAAAAAAAAAAGGGAAAAAAAAAAGGGGAAAAAAAAAAAAAAAAAAAAAAAAAAAAAAAAGAAAAAAAAGAAAAAAGGAAGAAAAAAAAAGAAGAAAAAAATCTAAAAATAGAACAAATCAATGTGAGGCCAGGGGGATGCTTTGGACCTCTAAACTCCAAACAATTCCCACTTTTTGCCCCTCGATTTTCAACTTTTCCCTGGAATTTGGGGATTTTTCCAGCGAGCCGAGAGTTAAAATCAGAGAAAATCCCTCCCATTGCTCCACTCCGGTCCAAAATTTGTCTGGAAGGATTTGAGCTCCTCCCTGAGGCCGCGAGAGGAAAAATTACTCTCTTCCCTTTTTAATTATTTTTTTTTTTTTTTTTTTTTTTTACATCTGATAAAGCCTCAATTAAATAAGCAAGTCTTTAATTAAGATTAAAGAGCGCCCTCGTGCTGCCAAATTTGCATTTTTAAATTTGGTTTTTTCCTCCCCCCAAGGAATATTTTTCGTGATTAAAAATTAAATTACTGGATGAAAATGGAAGGGTTAAAAAAAAAAAAAAAAAAAGGGTTATAAAGTTACAGAAAAATCCATTTGGGTCGGGTTTTTTTTTTTTTTTTTTTCCCCAAAAAAGGAGAGAATTTCTGGATGATTAAAAATTAAATTACTGGGTGAAAATTGATTTTTTAAAAAAAATTTGGTTTATAAAATCACAATAAAATCCATTTTGCAAGAGAGAATTTGGTGCCTTTCCTTGGAACCCACAGAATTCCATCCCACCCCTGCCTCAGGACGGGTCTAATTTAGGATTTAATTACCCCCCGATTTAGGCTCGGCCTTAATTTGCCTCCCGGAGCCGTTTCCAACCGCCCACAAATTCCCTTTCCAGGAACCCTCCGCTGATCCCAAAGCCAAAATTTCCTGAAAGGCTCTGCCCGGGGAGCAGAATCCCAAAAATCCCCCCCAAAATATAGGGATTTTTCAGTCCCAAATATCTCCAAACTATTGGGGTTCTCAGTCCCAAATATCCCCAAAAATCTCAGGATTCCCAACCCCAAAACTCCCCAAAAATCTGGATTCCCAATCCCAAATATCCTCCCAAAATTTCAGGATCCTACATCCCAAACCACCTCAAAAAAAATCTCAGAATTCTGAACCCCAAACCTGCCCGAAAATTCCAAGATTTTCAGCCCCAAAACCTCTCAGAATTCTGAATCCCAAATATCTCCCCAAATTCTAGGATTTTCAGCCCCAAAATCCCGGGATATCCAACCCCAAATATCCTCCAAAATTCCAGGATTTTCAGCCCCCAAATCCCGGCATCCTCAACCTCAAATATCACCCAAAATTCCAGGATTTTCAGCCCCAAATATCACCAAAAATTCCAGGATTTTCAGCCCCAAAATCCTGGCATCCTCAATCCAAAATTCCAGGATTTTCAGCCCCCAAAATCCCAGCATCCCCAACCTCAAATATCACCCAAAATTCCAGGATTTTCAGCTCCAAACCTCCCCAAAATCTCGAGATCCTCAACCTCCAAACATCTCCCAAAATTCCAGGATTTACAGCCCCAAATTCCATAATTTTCAGCCCCAAACCTCCCCAAAATCTCGAGATCCTCAACCCCCAAACATCTCCCAAAATTCCAGGATTTACAGCCCCAAAATCCGGGCACCCCCAACCTCAAATATCACCCAAAATTTCAGGATTTTCAGCTCCAAACCTCCCCAAAATCTCGAGATCCTCAACCCCCAAACATCTCCCAAAATTCCAGGATTTTCAGCCCCAAATTCCATAAATTTCAGCCCCAAACCTCCCCAAAATCTCGAGATCCTCAACCCCCAAACATCTCCCAAAATTCCAGGATTTACAGCCCCCAAATCCGGGCATCCCCAACCTCAAATATCTCCCCAAAATTCCAGGATTTTTAGCCCCCAAAATTCCAGGATTTTCAGCCCCAAAATCCCGGCATCCCCAAACCACCTCCCCGGCCTCACCCAGGCGGTGCCGAGGGAGCAGCGGGAGCGGAGCCGGTGCCGGAGCCGAGGAGATTTGGGATCTTTTATAGGGTTTGGGAGCTCCGGGAACGAGTCCGGCTGGCCCCGATGAGCTCACGGCTCTTTCACAAGAGCCCGGCCCCGCCGCATTTCACACGTAGGCGCTTCCCAGGGAGAGGATCCCGAGTTCATTCCCTGGTGAAATGTGGATTTTTTTTATCCTCTGGAAAAATAGATTCCAGGGGGATTTGTTCCCTGCGTGAATCTCAGGGGATTTCTGCCTGGAAAAAAAAAAAAAAATCTAGGGAATTTATACAGGTTTTTGGGGTTTTTTTCCCCCCCTGGAAAAAGTTTTGGTGAATTTATTCGCTGGATAAAGTTTCAGGGAATTTGTTCCCTGGATGAAGTTTCAGGGGATTTATACAGGAATTTCTCCCCTGGATAAAGTTTCAGGGAATTTCTCCCCTGCATAAAGCTCAGGGAATTTCTACCTGGATAAATCTCCAGGGAATTTCTCCCCTGGAAAAAGCTCAGGGAATTTATCTCTTGAATAAAATTTCAGGGAATTTATTCCCTGGAAAAAAGCCCGGGGTCATTCCATAGCTAAAATCTCCTCTCTGATATCTGAAATTCCTGGGATTTATTGGGAATTTGGGATAATTTGTGCTTCTCTCCTCTGCTCTTCATCAATGAATCCTCCAAAGCGGGATTTATTTGGAGCAGGGATGGGTTTTCCCAGGAAGAACTTCCTGGATTTCCTTCAGCTCAGAAGGATTTCCTGGAAATTCCAGGGATTTCTTCCTGGAAAAGGAGGAATTCCCAGTCAGGGTCTGCCCAGGGAGGTTTTCCAAGGGATTCCTGGACACACCTCAGGGCCTTTGGAAAGGTGTCGATCCACCAAAAATTTGGCTCCATGATCTTGGAGGGCTTTTTCCAACTTTTCCAACCTCAGTAATCCTGGAATTCTCTGGATCAGCAGGGAACTGAGCTATCTCCAGGATTTTTATTTTATTGTATTTTTTTAAACAATATTGAAAGGGGTGGTTTTATTTTTTCCCATCCAAATGGGGGGGAATTCCAGGCCCCGTGGAATTCCGGAATGGGATTTAGAAAGGTTCTCCAGCCTAGGTGTGAGATAAAGGGGAATTTCTTCTCAGGATTCCTAATTCCTAATCTCCCCAAATATCTCGGGATTCTGAATCCCAAATATCCTCCAAAAATCTCGGGATTCTCAACCCCAAATATCTCAGATAATCTCACAATCCCCAATCCCAAATATTCCCCCCAAAATCTTGGGATTCCCAACCCCAAATTTCTCCAAAAATCTTGGGATTCTCAACCCCAAATATCCCAAATAATCTCAGAATTCTGAATCCCAAACCTCCCCCCAAATCACGGGATTCTCAATCCCAAACCTCCCCAAAAATCTCAGGACCCCCAATCCCAAATACTCCCAAAAATCTTGGGATCTCCAATCCCAAATTTCCCCGCAGAATCCCGTATGCCGCACATTCCCTGAGGATTATTTCATCTTAAAATAAAACATTTCTGGAGCTGGAAAACCCTCAGAAATCCCATCCCAATGCCCCAAATCCGCGGGATCCATCGGGAGCCGTGAGGGGAGGACGAATTCCCGCTCTAGAGACGCCGCCGTGTCCCAACCCCAACCCCAGACGGGGAATTTTGGGAATTTCATCACCTTTTGGTCACCCCGAGGGAGGTTTTATCAGATGGAGATCCCGACTGACTGATCCGGTCCTGAATCACCTCCCGGAATTCCTGGGCAGAGCCTGGAAACGTGGAGAAACTTCCTCTCATCCTCTTCCTCAAACCGTCCTCCGGAATTCCAGAAAATCCCGGGATTTTCTGCCCCGTTGTTTTATTTCCTAAAGGTTAGATGGGGCCCACGGAGAAATCCGGGATAATGGGAATTGTCATGGGAATTGTCCCTGGGTTTGGAAGGGGATGATCCCAAAAGTCCTTTTCCAACCCAAACCGCTCCATGATCTTTGGATTTTTTTCTCGGATTTTCTCATTATTCCAGGATTTTGTGTTTCTGTCGTTCCACCATTCCGTGATTCCCTGATCCTCTCATTCCATGGTTTTCTGATTCTCTGATTCTCTAATTCCATAAGTTTCTGATTCCCTGACTCCGTTATTCCATGATTTTGTCATTTTATGATATTACAATCCTTTTATTCCATGATTTTCTGATTCCCTGACTATGTTATTCCATGATTTTATGACTCCATGGTCCTCTAAATCCATAATTTTGTGATTTTTCTGATTCCATCATTTTCTGATTTTCTGATTTTCTGATTCTCCGACTCCATTATTCCATGATTTTCTGACTCCTTGATCCTTTAATTCCGTGATTATCCCATTCTACTATTTCCTGATTCTCTGATTCCCCGATTCCCTATTATTCCACAAGTTTTCCATCATTCCACCATTTTCCCATTCCACAATCCTCCAATTCCATCATTTTCCCATTCCATGACCCCCCAATCCCACAATTTTCCCATTCTCCGACCCTCCACCATTCCCTAATTCTATTTTTCCCACCATTTTGTCATTCCCTGACCCCGTTTTTTTCTTTTTTTGCCCTGCCAAGGAGCAAACAGAGAATTTCACCACCTCCAACCTTCCACCTGGATTTTTGTGCAACATTCCCGAGGGAATTCTCCTCCACCAGCTTGGGACATTTTTTATTTCAGAAAAAAAAAATATATATATAAATATATAAATATATATAAATATTCCTGGAATATCTCGGTGCCAAATTTAAACCCTGAAGTTGCGACACCCAGGGAATTAAACACAAACACCGGGAGGGAGAGACCTGACCCCAAACCTAATCCTAAACCCGATCCTAAACCCCGTCTGGAGATCAGGAGATGCAGCCTGACCTCAAACTGGTTTGGATCCAGTCTGGGAACAGCCCCAGAGGTCACTGAGCTGCAATTTCAGCATAAAAATTCTGAATATTTCTTTTTTAAACTGGTTTGGATCCAGTCTGGGAATGCTCCAGAGGTCACTGAGCTCAACCTCAGCACAAAAATTCGGGATTTTTTCTAATTCCTGAATCTAGTCTGGGAATGGCCCAGAGGTGACTGAGCCCTCTGGATTCAGGAGTTTGGAGCAGACATTGGAGGATCCAGTGGGAATTTTTTTGTCATAAAAAATGAATTTTTTCCCCCTAAATTTGGGATTTTTGGGCACACAGGGGAGGATCCAGTGAGAATTTTTTTCTGGAATAAAATTGATTTTTCCCCCCTAAATTCGGGATTTTTTGGCACACAGGGGAGGATCCAGTGAGAATTTTTTTCTGGAATAAAATTGCTTTTTTTCCCCCTAAATTCGGGATTTTTTTGGCACACAGGGGAGGATCCCGGGGACCTTTTGCCCCGCTGGATTTCAGCCGTGACTCAGGAGCCGCCGAACCGGCCCAGCCTCGCCCTTTCCCTCCTTGCTGTGTCCAGCACCGGGCTGGACTCATCAAACAAAAGATTTAATTAGCAGCTGCTGGATGACTTAATTAGCACCTCCAGCAGCGTCTGCCGGGGTCGGGCTGCGGCCCGTCCTGGAGCAGCTCCACGGCTGGAGAAGTTTTGGATTCCCTGGAAGTGTCTGAGGTCAGGCTGGATGGAATTCTGGAATGGTTTGGGTTTAGAAAGGACCTTAAAGCTCATCTGGTCCCAAATTGCGTTCCAATTCCACTTGGAATTCCAAATTCCAATCCAAATTTGGGACTGGAATGGACTTTAATGTTTGGAATTCTGGAACGGTTTGGGTTTGGAAAGGACCCTTAAGGCTCATCCGGTTCCAAATTGAGTTCCAATCTCAACTGGGATTCCAAATTCCAATCCAGTCCCAAATTGGAACCGGAGGAGCTTTAACGTTTGGGTTTCTGGAGTGGTTTGGAATTCTGGTTTGGAATTCTGGAATGGTTTGGGTTTGGAAAGGACCCTGAAGCTCATCCAGTCCCAAATTAGGTTCCAATTCCAACTGGGATTCCAATTTTCCAATCCAGTTCCAAACTGGAACCAGAAGAGCTTTAAGGTTTGGAATTCTGGTTTGGAATTCTGGAATGGTTTGGGTTTGGAAAGGATCCTGAAGCTCATCCAGTCTCAAACTGGGCTCCAATCTCAACTGGGATTCCAAATTCCAGTCCAGTTCCAAATTCCATGATCCCAAACCATCCCATGATCCCAAACCATCCCAGAATCCCAAACCATCCCAGAATTCTGGGCACGGGCCAGGCAGGGACCAAAGGGGACGTGGCTCAGACGCTCTTAATTATTAATCCGTAATTAAAGAGCTGCAAACGAGCTGCAAGACGAGAAAACTCCTCTCATTAAGAGCCCCAAATTCCCGATTTTGGCGATTTTACAGCGCTCAGGGCAAAAAAAAAAAAAAATCAGAGAGAACGAAACTCCTCACCCAGGTCACCCTGAGAGGGTTTAATGACTTAATTAACTCTCGGTTTTGCTAATTAGGAGCTCTTTTGGTCTGGGCCAGGCCCGGGGGGAGGTTAAACCTGGATTTAGGGTCAGGATAACCCCGGTGACTTTTCTGAGCTCAGGTTTTTTGTGGGGTTCATCTCCTCCGCTGGGATTGGGAGAAAACGGCGAGCCCGGGGTTGTGATTTTAATTATTTTAATGATTTTAATGATTTTTAACGATTAACTCTCACCCCCAGCTCATGGAACTCACAGAAAGGAGTAAATCCAAAAGAAATACCTTTTTTATTTGAATTTTTAAAATTATTTTTGGGAGCTCAAAGACCGATAATGGCCTTTCCCAGCTGCATCAGGAGTTGATACTCTATTAAAAAATCGGAAGTTTTTTTAAACTTAAAAATATAATTCTTTTTTTATTTAAAATTTTTAAAAAATTTAATTTTTCTTTTTCCAAGAGGTCAAGGAAGGCTCAACCGTGTCCCTGTATCCCAAATTCCTTCCAATCCCCTGCTCCTGGAAAAACAGGTCCTGGAAAAAGCTGGGAAAGGATGAACTTGCAGCGAGTCCGTCACCCGGGGGGAAAAATGGAGCAACGGGGGAATTGAGTTCTTTGATGGGATGGGGAAAGTTGTGGGGTTGTTTCAGTGAGGCAACCGGGGCCCTGCGGGGGAAATTAGGGGTGAAATTAGCGCCGGGAATTAATTAGCAGGAGGTTTTTAAAGAGACAAGAAATCAGGGCTAAATTTAGGCTGGGAATTAACCGGAGGTTTTCAAATAGGGAATAAATTTGGGCTAAATTTAGGCCAGAAGTTAGCAGAGGTTTTCAAGGAGCAGGGATGAAATGGAGAATAAATTTAGCCTGGAAATTGGCAGGAGGTTTTTAAAGAGAGAAGAAATCAGGACTGAATTTAGGTCGGGAATTAGCAAGAGGTTTTCAAATAGAGAAGAAATTATGGATTAATTTAGGCCTGGAATTAGCAGGAGGTTTTTAAGGACAGAAGAAATCAGGAATAAATTTAGGGCACGAATTAGGAGGAGGTTTTCAAGTAGAGAAGAAATTATGGATTAATTTAGGTCCAGAATTAGCAGGAGATTTTCCAGGAGCTGGGAAGAAATTAAGACTAAATTTAAACTGGGAATTAGCAGGAGGTTTTTGAATAGAGAAGAAATGATGGATTAATTTAGGCTGGGAATTAGCAGGAGATTTTCAAGAAGAGAAAAAAACTATGGATTAATTTAAACAGGGCATTAGCAGGAGATTTTTCCAGGAGCAGGGAAAAAATCAGGACTGAATTTGGGCTTTCCCAAGCTTTGGGCTGGAGCTTGGGGAGGATTTTTGGGGACATTTTACAGCCGAGTGTCCCAGACCTGAGCAGGAAAAATTTAATCGGAATTGTCCTGATCTTGGGCAGCTTGGGAGTAATGGAAACATTCTGGAATTATTCTGGAATTATTCTGGAATTATTCTGGAATTAATCTGGAATTATTCTGGAATTATTCTGGAATTCTGGAATGGTTTGGGTCAGGAGGGGATTTTAAAAAAGGGATCTTAAAAAATCATCTCCTTCCCACCTCCAACCACGGGACACCTTTGCTGTCCCTGGTGGCTCCAGGTTGGACTTGGACACTCCAGAGGTGGAAAAATCCATGGAATTCCTTAGATTCCCACCCAGGGGAACAATTCCTGCCCCCAAAATCCCATCCAAATTCCATCCCCTGATCCCATTCCTCGGTCCCTGAGGAAAAAAAAAAATCCCTCTGGAGCTTCGCTGGAGCTGCTGCAGATCCTGGGAGGGGCACGAAGGGTTTGGGACGAGCCAAATCCAACTTTTATTTTTTTCCTGGAGACGGGAGAGAGGGAGGATCCCAAGGGAGGATCCCAAAGGATTTTTTTTTCCAGAGATTTTCTTCCCTGAGCAGGGCGATGCTGCGCTCTGGTGGTTGGGGACACTCAGGAGTGTTGGGGACATCCCGATCCTGTGTCCCCTCCTGGGAAAAAAAGGGACATTGAGGAGTTGGAGAATGTCCAGGGATGGGAATGGGAACACTGGGAAAAATGGGAATGGAGAATCCCGAGGGAGCTGGAGGGGCTCAGTCTGGAGCAAAGGGGGATCCAGGGGGATTTGGGATCTTCCAGGGGGGATTTGGGATCCTCCAGGGGGATTTGGGATCCTCCAGGGGAATTTGGGATCCTCCAGGGGGATTTGGGATCCTCCAGGGGGATTTGGGATCCTCCAGGGGGATTAGGGATCTGATCCCAGGGAACGGCCTCGAGCTGGGCCAGGGTTGGAAATTTGGGATGATTTTTCCATGGAAAAAGGGTCGGGAATCATCAGGAAGGACTCAGGGATCCCCATCCCTGGAGGGAATTCTTGGAATTTTGGGGATTGTTCCCAACCTCCAGGATTTTGGGAGATTTTATTGTATTTTTTTCCCCTCACCTGGAAGACGCTGCCAGGTGAAGGAGGAGGGAAAAAATCCCTAAAAAAATAAAAAATAAAACGAACACGAGAGGAGGAGTCGGGTGGGGCCGGAATGAGGCTTTGGGAAGGGCGCCGCGCCCGAAATAGAAATTTTGGCAGCAGAACAAAGGGGGAGAAAAACAAATAAAAAAAGAAAAAAATAAAAAGGAAAAGAAAAAAAAATTAAATATTGGCTCTTTTGGGGGTTATTTTCCTCTTCAAAATGAACCCACGAAGGTGCTGAGCAGGTTTTTAGTGACTTAAAAAAATTCATCTCCTGTTTTTTTATGTTTTTGTGTTGAACCACTGAAAAAATCCCACCCAAATTTTTTTTTTTTTTTTTTTTTTTTTTTTTTTTTTTTTAGGAGGATTTTTATTTTTGGCTTGAGCTCGGCCGGTGTCACCTGAGAGTCACCGGAGTCACCTTCCCGCCAGGTGACAACCCTGGGGACACCCCGAGGTGACAAAAACTTCCTCCCGCCAGCCCCGTGTGACTTCCCCCGTCATCGCCTCCTTATCTCCTCCTTATCTCCCAGCCACAAAAACAGCAATTCTTTTTATTTATTATGATTATTTTTAAAAAGGTAATTAAAAATCTGCTCAGCGCCTTCGTGAGTTCATTAAAAAAAAAAAAAAAATTAAAAAAAAGGAGATAAATTTTTTAAGTCACTGAAAATCTGCTCAACACTTTCATGGGTTCATTGGGACACAAAATAAATTTTTAAAAAAGGGAGATAAAATTTGTAAGTCACTAAAAACCTGCTCAGCGCCTTCGTGGGTTCATTTTGAACAAAAAAATAACCCCAAAATCCAGAAGATGATTTGTTTGCTTTTAAAGTCACTAAAAGTCTCCTCCTGGTGATCCCGAGCAAAGCCTGGCCCTGGTGACACCAACTCTTGGAGAATTTGGGGTTCTTTTTATTACTTATTACTAATATATTATTTATTAAATAGAATCTGTTATTTTTATTTTATTGCATTTTAAATTTTTTTATTTTTTATTTGTATCCCTATTTCTTTTTCAATTTTATATTTTGCTTTAAATTTAATTCTTTCTTTATTAAATATATTTAGCACTACTCATTACTTATTACTCGTTACTTATTAATGAATATATTAAATATATTAGTATAGTAAAGATATTAAAGTTATTAAATATATGAAATATATTACATACTTATCTTCATTATTTATTATTTATTATTTATTATTTATTATTTATTATGAAGGTTTTGGTGGATAATGAGCTGCACCCACCACATGGAGGAATTTATTTCCCTGTTCTCCCTCAGCAGATCCAAATCCACATCCAAAATTTGCCCAAAACCCTCCAAAATTTGCCCAAAAACCTCCAAAATTTGGCCAAAAACCTCCAACATTTGGCCAAAACCCTCCAAAATTTGGCCAAAAACACCCCAAAATTTGGGCGTTGAGGTGAAACCGCAGAGCTGGAGAATTCCATGGAAAAAAATTAGGAAAAATTCCTTTCCCAGGGACGGAAAAAACCCCAAATCCTACAAATCCAAAGGGTTCAATCCCCCCATAAAACAGCCCCAGGGGGAGGCTGGGGCTGCTGGGGATGCCGGAGAGGATTAATTACATTAATTACCTCGTGTTAATTAGCCTGAGAAGGTGACACGGAACCCACTCATTGTCCGGGATGAGTCACCCAAGGGATCGACCCGGCCCTATAAAAACCCGCCGGGATTTGGGATTTGGGTCGCCGCTGGAAGCTCCTCCCGGCCCTCCCCAGGGAGCCGGGTGAGAATTTTGGGGGATTTTCAGGGAAATCTCTGGAATTTGGGGGATTTTCAGGGAATTTTCACGAAATTTTCAGGGAATTCTGGGGAATTTTCAGGGAATTTTCAGGATTCCCGGAGCACATGGATGGGGAATTTGGGGGGAATTTTCGAGGAATTCTGGAATTCTGGAGTGGGGATGGGGATTTAGGGAATTTTCAGGGAGTTTTCAGGGAATATTCAGGGAATTCTCTGGAATTTGGGGAATTTTCATGGAATTTTCAGGGAAATTGGGGAATATTCAGGGAATTCTCTGGATTCCCAGAGCAGGGATGGGAATTGGGGGAATTTCTCCATCCTTAAAATGTTCAAGGGAGAGTGGGGCAGAGTTTGGGGTTTTGGGGATTGGGGGTTTGATGTTTTGGGGATTTGGGGTTTTGGGATTTTGGGAATTTGGGGTTTTGGGGATTTGGGGTTTTGGGAATTTGGGGTTTTGGGGATTGGGGATTTGGGGTTTGGGGAATTTGGGGTTTTGGGGGTTTGGAGTTTGGGAATTTGGGATTTGGGGTTTTGGGGTTGGTGGGTATGCGGGGTGAGGTTTGGGAAAAAAAATAGCGGCTGCTTTTGGGGCGGGATTGGGGGATTCTGGGAAGAAATTTAGAATTGGTTTTAGAAAAAAATAAACTCCTCATTTTGGGGTGGGATCTGTAGATTTCAGGCAGAGATCTGGGGTGACTTTGGAAACAAAAAGAATCTCAGCTCATTTTAGGGTGGGATTCTTGGATTTCAGGGAAAAAAAATCCAGGATGGTTTTATCCTCATTTTGGGGTGGGATTGGTGAATTCCAGGGAGAGATCCAGAGTGGGTTTAGAAAAAAATCCCATCTGGTTTTGGGGTGGGATTGGGAGATTCTGGGGAGACATTTGGGGTCACTTTAAAAAAAAAAAAAATCCCAGTTTGTTTTGGGGTGGGATTGGTGGATTCCAGGGGGAAATCCTGGGTGGTTTTAGGAAAAATAACTCCTGATTTTGGGCTGGGGGTCGGTGTTTTCCAGGGACACGTCCCCATCCGTGTCCTTCCCGTCCCGCCACGCTGTCCCCAAGATGTCCTGCTACCTGCACCAGCACCCCGTGCCGCTGTCCCCTGGTGTCCCCTCCCTGTCCCAGCGGTGTCACTCCACCACCTGCGTCCCCCAGGCCACCCTCGGCCTTGTCCCCCTGCAGCGGGCGGCGTCCTCCAGCCTGTGCCACCAGCAGAGTGTCACCTGGGCCGTGCCACTCGCCAGGAAGGTGACAACGCCGGTGCCACACCAGCTGGGGGTCACCCAGACTGTCCCCAGGGGGGTGACAACGCCGGTGCCACACCAGCTGGGTGTCACCCAGTGTGTGCCACAGCAGCTGCAGGTGCCACAGCGGTGCCCACCTGTGCCACAGCAGCAGAAGATTGTCCCCAGGTGTGTCACCACCTGCGTGCCGCAGCAGAGTGTCACCGGTGTCACCCAGTGCGTGCCACAGCAGCTGGAAGCGCCACCTTCCCAGTGTGTCCCTCAGCAGCAGAAGATTGTCCCCAGGCAGGTGACAAGCTGCGTCCCCCAGCAGCAGAAGATTGTCCCCAGGTGTGTCACCACCTGCACGCCCCGGCCGCCGTTTGTCACCCAGGGGATCCCGCAGCAAGGTGCCACCAGGTGTGTCCCCCAGCAGCGTGTCACCGTGTGTCCCCAGCAGGGTGTCCCCAGGTGTGTCACCTCCTGTGTCCCCCAGCAGCGCGCGGCGCAGGGCGTGTCCTACCAGTGGGTGACAGTCCCCCGGCAGTGGCAGAGTGTCACCCCCAGTGTCACCCAGCAGTGGCAGAGTGTCACCAGCGGTGGTGGCCCTCAGCAGTGGCAGAGTGTCACCAGTGGTGGTGGCCCTCAGCAGTGGCACGGCAGGTGTGTCACCAAGTGTGTCCCCCAGCAGTGTGACAGTGGCGGGGTCAGCGTTTGTGTCCCCCAGCAGAGTGTCCCCAAAGGTGTCCCCCAGCAGCATGGGATAATTTGTGTCCCCCAGCAGAGTGTCACCCAGTGTGTCCCCCAGCAGAGTGTCCCCAAGGGTGTCCCCCAGCAGTATGGGACAATCTGTGTCCCCCAGGAGAGTGTCACCCCATATGTCCCTCAGCAAAGTGCCATCCAGTGTGTCCCCCAGCAAGGTGTCACCCAGTGTGTCCCTCAGCAAAGTGCCACCCCGTATGTCCTTCAGCAAAGTGCCACCAAAGGTGTCCCCAAGGGTGTCCCCAAGGGCGTCCCCAAGGGTATCCCCCAGCAGCATGTGACAATCTGTGTCCCCCAGCAAAGTGTGACCAAAGGTGTCCCCAAAAGTGTCTCCCAGCAGTGTGGGACAATCTGTGTCCCCCAGCAGAGTGTCACCCAATGCGTCCCCCAGCACGGTGTCACCCAGTGTGTCCCTCAGCAAAGTGCCACCAAAGGTGCCCCCAAAGGTGTCCCCCAACAGTACAGGACAGTTTGTGTCCCCCAGCAAAGTGTCACCCCATGTGTCCCTCAGCAAAGTGCCACCAAAGGTGTCCCCAAAGGTGTCCCCCAGCAGTGCGGGACAATTTGTGTCCCCCAGCAAAGTGTCACCCCATGTGTCCCTCAGCAAAGTGTGACCAAATGTGTCCCCAAGGGTGTCCCCAAATGTGTCCCCAAGGGTGTCCCCCAGCAGCATGGGACAATCTGTGTCCCCCAGCAAGGTGTGACCAAGTGTGTCCCCCAGCAAAGTGCCACCAAATGTGTCCCTCAGCAGTGTGGGACAGTTTGTGTCCCCCAGCAGAGTGTCACCCAGTGCGTCCCCCAGCAAAGTGCCACCAAAGGTGTCCCCCAACAGTACAGGACAGTTTGTGTCCCCCAGCAAAGTGTAACCAAATGTGTCCCCAAGGGTGTCCCCCAGCAGCAGGGGACAATCTGTGTCCCCCAGCAAAGTGTCACCCAGTGTGCCCCTCAGCAAAGTGTGACCAAATGTGTCCCCAAGCAAAGTGCCACCAAGGGTGTCCCCAAGGGTGTCCCCAAGGGTGTCCCCCAGCAGTCGGGTGCAGTGAAGATCTCCAGCCACTCCAAGAAATTCTGCTCGGCCCCCAAGTGGCCCTGGTGACACGGAGGGTGACGGGGACAAACGTACGAATATTTTATATTTATATAAGTATGAACTTAAATAAACATTCGTGTCTGATCTCAGATTAAAATCTTGAGTTTCTGCTTCTTGGTGGTTTTTTTTTAATCTAATTTTTTTAAAAAGTGCATTTAAGCATTATTATAATTATTTTATTAATAACTAAACATTAATAATTGATAATATAATATTTACGTAATGCGACATTTATTCAACATGAAATATTTATTTAAAGAGAATGTTTATTTAACAGAAAGACGTATTTAATATTAAATATTTTAAATCGGGATTATTAAATACTTAAAATCAAATCCTGGAATTCTTTGGGTTTCAGGGACTTTTTAGATCCACTTAAAATTGGGATAAAAAATCCTGGAATGGTTTGGGATTGAAAAGGAACCTGAAATCCCAAAAAATCCCATCCCACAGGCAGGGACTTTCCCTTATCCCCGCTTTGGACGTTCCCAGGGGTGGATTTATCCCAAATATCCCAAATAAACCAGCCCAGGGAATTCTGGGATGGTTTGGGATGGAAAAGGAACCCGAAATCCCAAAAAAATCCCCCCCAAAAATCCCACCCCAGTCCCAGGGGCAGGGACAGTCCCTTATCCCAAACGGATCCAACCCGGCCTTGGATATTCCAGAGGTGGAAAAATCCATGGAAAAACCTGGATTGAGGAACAATTCCTGCCCCCAAAATTCCCCCTAAATTCCCCCTGTCCCTACAATTCCTGAGGGAAAATCCCTCTCCAATTTCCCTGGAGATCCTGGGAGGGGCCATTCCCAAAAATCCCCCCAAATTCCACAAAATCCCCCAAAATTCCCGTGACTTTTCCCGTGGAACCTTCCAGAAAATCCTTCTGAGGTGAACAGGGAAGGGCGGGTCCCACGTTTTGGGGTCACGGGGATTTCGGGGACGTTTCGGGGTTGACGCCTGACTCAACCGTGCCTCAATTTCCCCCGGCTTTTAATTGGGAATAATTAAAAAAAACTCCCCCCTCCAATATCCCAGAAACCACCGGGAGATGAAAGGGCCTGGAAAATGTTAATTAAGGAGGTCACTAATTAAGGAGGTTTTTAATGGCAGGTCACAAGAGGGGGGAATTAGCAGCTCCCCTTGATCCCGAGTTTTTCCGAAGGATTTGGGATCGTAAAAACCCGGATTATTCCCGCCTCTGACGCTTGTTTATTCCCTAAAAAAAAAAAAAAAAAAAAAAAAAAAAAAAAAAAAAAAAAAAAAAAAAAATTAGGTGAAGGGATTAAAAATTTAATTGTTGTTGTTTTTTAGGGGAGGGAGAATCCATAAAAGGGAGAAAGAATCTGGGGTGGGGTCGGGATTTTTTTCTGAAGCCCTCAGAATTTTTTGGGATGGGCCTGGAAAAGGAATGTCCCTGTCCCATCCCTGTCCAGTATTAAAAAAAATCCAATATTCGAAAATAAAATTCCAATAATCCAAAATTCCTGTATTCAAAAATTCCAATATTTAAAAACCCCAATAATCCAATATTCAAATTTTCCAATATTCCAATTTTTTTGTTGTTTTTTGAGGGGTTTTTTTGGTGGGTTTTTTTGGGGAGCAAGAAATGGGAATTTTGTGGGGGTTTTGTGAGTTTTTTGTGGGTTATTTTGGGGTGTTTTTTGTGGGGGCTTTTTTGTGGGGTTTTTTGCTGGATTTTTTTGGTGTTTTTTATGGGGATTTTTTAATGGGACAAAGAGGGACCAAAAGCAGGAAATGGGAATATCTGGGTTTTTTTTATTTTTGGGATGAGCCCGTTCCCTTCTCCCCTTTTGTGGTGCCAGTTAAAGCGTCTCCTCTTTGTGACGGGGAAATTTTTTGGGAACTACCAAATCCCAGGAAGGAATTTCCATGTCCCAATAATTATGGGATGGGCCCGAATCCTTCCTGGGTTGACTTTCAAAGGGATTTTTCACCACGGGAATGAGGAATTCCTGCTTTCTTTTTCTGGGGGGTAAAAATTTGTGGGTTTTTTGAGTAAAAATTTGATTTTTGGAGGTGGTTTTTTGGGGTTAAAATTTGGTTTTGGGGGGTTTATTGGGGTAAAAAATTTGATTCTTGGGAGTGGTTTTTTGACGGGTAAAAATTTAATTTTTGGAGGGTTTTCTTTGGGTAAAAATTTTATTTTTTAAAGCTTCTTTTTTTTAGTAAAAATTTGTTTTTGGGGGGTTTTATTTTTGGCTAAAATTTTGATTTCTTTTGCTGGAATTTCAGGATCGAGGATGATATTTCCAGGATTTTATTTGAGGTTTTTCCTGCTCCAATTTTTTTTTTTTTTTTTTAGGATCCAGCACATCCCCTTGAGGAGCCGCACGTGGGTTAAACAAAAATTAAATTAATTAAAGCCTCGCTCGAGCCCAACCCAGAATTCTCCCTGGGGCCATTTTGAGCTCCCATAAAAACCCGGCCGAGGTCGGGATTTTCCTGGGCACTTCCCTCCGGATTTTCTCCTTCATGATCAGGGTAAGTCCTGCAAATTTACCCCCCAAATTTAATTTTTTTTTGTTTTGTTTTTTCTTTATTTTTAATTCCTAAATGAGGAAAAAATCGGGAGGGAATTTGGCCCAAATGGGATTTTTTTGGGGAGGGTTTTTGGGGGATTTTTTGGGGGTTTTTTTAGGATTTGGGTCCATAAAGGGAATTGGAAGAACCGAGGCAGCTCCTCTGAAGGAAACGGAGAAATTCGCTGCTGATTTTAGTATTTTAATTAAAATGATATAATAAATACAAAATTATATAAATTTTAGATATAAAAATAATGTATATATAAATAATATAGAAAAGTAATATATATATAAAAGGAAGGGGAGGGAAAAAAGGAGGGGGGGAAGGAAGAAAAAAAGAAGAAAAGAAAAATAAAGGTATAAAACCACCAGAAAAAAAGGAAAGGAGAGGGAAAGAAGAAAAAAACAAGAAAGGAAAAAAAAAATCACAAAAAACAAACAAACAAAACGGGAAAAAAAGAGAAAGAAACAACAACAACAAAAAAAACCCAGACAAAAAAAAAGAAGGAAAAAAGAAAGGAAAAATAGAATAGAATAGAATAAAATAAAATAGTAAAATAAAATAAAATCTAGATTGTAAAATAAAATAACATAACATAAAATAGAGTAAAATAAAAGAACATAAAAAACCATAAATAAATAAAATCTAGATAATAAAATAAAATAAAATCTAGATTGTAAAATAAAATAAAGCATAAAGCATAAAGCATAAAACATAAAACATAAAACATAAAACATAAAACATAAAACATAAAATGGAACAGAACAGAACAGAACAGAACAGAACAGAACAGAACAGAACAGAATAGAATAGAATAGAATAGAATAGAATAGAATAGAATAGAATAGAATAGGAAAAAAAAAAAAAAAAAAAAAAAAAAAAAAAAACAAAATAAAATAAACAGCGATTTGCCCTCAGGGCCCCAGCTCCGCCCCAGCCCCATTCATGACCCCAAATCCCTTTACGGAATCAGAGTTCCAGAAAACCCCAAAACCCGCCCCGAGCCCGTGGCCACCCCCGAGACTTCCACTGGGCGCCTCTTTCATCTCCCCGAGAACTAAAATTAAAAGGTTGAACCCGGGGAAGATTCTGGAAGAGCTGGCACAAACCGGTCTGGGCGGAAAATCCGGATTTCATTCCGGTTTGCCCAGGGCAGAGCCAAGGGATGGGAGTTTTGTTCTCTCCGCTCCCAAACCCAGCCCGGGTGGTGAGTCATGAAATGGCAAGTTCGGGTGATGGATCATCCCCAAAAGTTGTGGTTTTGGGGTTTTTTTGGTTGGAAATAATTGTATTATTTGAGTTTTTTTTTTTTTTGGAAATAATTGTGGGTGTTTTGTTGAAAATAATTGGGTTTTTTGTTGGAAATAATTGTATTTTTTGGGGGTTTTTTTGTTGAAAATAATTGTATTTTGGGGGGTTGTTGAAAATAATTGTATTTTTTTGTTGTTGGAAATAATTGTATTTAGGGGTGGGTTTTTTGTGTTGAAAATAATGGTATTTTGGATTTTTTGTTGAAAATAATGGCTTTTTTTTTTAATAATTTTATTTTGGAGGGGTTTTGTTGAGAACAATTTTTTTGTTGGAAATATTTGGGATTTTTTTTGGTTTTTTCATTGAAAATAATTGTATTTTGGGGGGGTTTATTCTTGGAAATAATTGTAATTTTGGAGTGTTTTTGTTGAAAATAACCGAGGGTTTGGGGGTTTTTGTTTATTTTTTATCCCCGCAGGTCTGAGGCCGCTCTCCGCCATGCACTGTCCCACCGGGCACCTCCTGCCCGGCCCCAAATTCATCACCGAGCTCCTCCCACCTCACCCCGAACCTTTCGCCAACACTTGTCACCCTCTGAGCATCACCAAGAGCCCGGTGGCGGCGTCACTTTGGTGTCCCCAAAGCGCCACCACCGCTGCCACCGCCATGTCCAAGAACCTGGTGGCGTCACCGTGGTGTCCCCAAAGTGTCACCACTGCTGCCACTGCCATGTCCAAGAACCTGGTGGCGTCACCGTGGTGTCCCCAAAGCGTCACCACCGCTGCCACCGCCATGTCCAAGAACCTGGTGGCGTCACCATGGTGTCCCCAAAGTGCCACCACCGCTGCCACTGCCATGTCCAAGAACCTGGTGGCGTCGTGTTGTACCCAAAGTGCCACCACCGATGCCGCCATGTCCAAGAATCCAGTGGTGGCGTCACCTTGGTGTCCCCAAAGTGCCACCACCGATGCCGCCATGTCACTGCTGCCGTGCCAACCTCTGATCCAAAAGTGCCTCTTGCTGGATCCTTGTGAGACCACCCAACTCCTGTCCTCCTCGAGGGTCTCCGGTGTCCCCCAGGTTTCGGGGAGTCCCCGAAGGGACAAGAAACGGGTGGCCCGGAGCCTCCCGCCCTGCGCTCCGCCTTGTCCCCAACCGTCCCGCCTTCGTTTTCCGCCCTGCGGGATCCGCTGCTCGTCCTCGGCCTCCTGCTGCGGTCAGTGCGGCTCCGGCCGAGTGACCAAATGTCCCCCAAGGTGCGCGGAGGTGACCGGCGGTTACTCGCCGCCTCTCCGAGGTGTCACCGAGTGTCCCCCGCAGCGTCACTCCTTCCTGCGGGATTACCTGCCCACTGAGGAGGTGGTGGCACCGCACAGGTGCTCCAAGGGGTACCCCACGCAGGAGTTTGTCACCTGCTGCTACTCCTCGGAGCAGAGGTTGAGTAGCGCCGGCGGGGCTGTCAAGGGGACAGAGGAGTGTCCCCAGATCAAGGGAGTGACCAAGGAGTGTCCCCCACTCAGGGGAGTGACCAAGGAATGTCCCCCGCTCAGGGGAGTGACCAAGGTGACCAAGGAGTGTTCCCAACTCAAGGGAGTGGTCAAGGAATGTCCCCAGCTCAGGGCGGTGACCAAAGGGACTAAGGAATGTCCCCAGCTAAGGGGAGTGGTCAAGGGGACCAAGGAATGTCCCCAGCTCAGAGGAGTGACCAAGGTGACCAAGGATTATCCCCAGCTCAGAGGAGTGACCAAAGTGACCAAGGAATGTCCCCAGCTCAGGACAGTGACCAAAGTGACCAAGGAGTGTCCCCAGCTCAGGACAGTGACCAAAGTGACCAAGGAATGTCCCCAGCTCAGGGCGGTGGCACTGCTGGAGGGGACAAAGGGCAGGAGCTGCTCAGCGCAGCAGCTCAGCCGGTGCCGTTGTCCCCAACACCTCCGAGGGACCCCCCGACCCTCCCGACTGACCACGGCAGGGGTCAAGCGCTCCGGACACTCCAAGAAAAGTCGCTGCGCTTCCAAGTGGCTCTGGTGAATGAGGAGAGGGAATTGAGCCCTGGTTTGGGGTGATCCTCCCTCCATGGAGCTCAAATTTGGGGTGATCCTCCCTCCAGCCTTTGGATCCATGGAGCCAAAGTTTGGGGTGATGCCCCCTCCATGGAGGTGAGATTTGAGATGATCTGTCTTCCATGGAGCTCAGATTTGGGGTGATTCCCCTCCATGGTGCCAAAATTTGGGGAGATCCTCCCTCCATCCTTTGGATCCATGGAGCCCAACTTTGGGATGATTCCACCTCCATGGACCCCAGGATTGGGGTGAGTCCCCCTCCATGGGCCCCAAATTTGGGGTGATCCCTCTCCATGGGGCCGAGGTTTGGGGTGATCCTCCCTCCAGCCTTTGGATCCATGGAGCCAAAGTTTGGGGTGATTCCACCTCTATGTACCCCAAATTTGGGATGATCCCTCTCTCCACAGAGCCCAAATTTGGGGTGATTCCCCCTCCAAGGACCCCAGAATTGGGGTGATCGCTCTCCATGGACCCCAGATTTGGGGTGATCCCCTCTCTATGGGGCCGAGGTTTGGGGTGATCCCCTTCCACAGACCCCAAATTTGGGGTGATCAATTCCCACTCCAGCCCCTCAATCTTGTTTTTTCCCCCATATCGTGCCCACATGAAGCTCACAGAGCCAATTCCCCGTTTTAATCGACCCCAAATTCGGATTTTCCAGCCCCGGGAAGGTGTCGGGGTGTCTGAGCCATCTGGAACCTCAACCCAACAATTGTGACAAAATTCGTGTTCGTTTTTTACCGTCGTGGGATCAATTCCGCTCTGGTTCTACCACGTGCAATAAACTCACAATAAATTCCTGCTCTCTGCCTCGTTCATTTTTCTTGTTTTAAAACAGTTTCTAATTCCTATATCTGGGGAAAAAAACAAAAACAACAAAAAACAAAAAAACCCAAACCAAAACCCAAAAAACCCCCAAACCGCAAGCAAACAAACAAAAAACCCAACCCCCCCCAAAAATTAAAAAAAATCAAAAAACAAAAAACCCCAAAACCGAACCTTTCCGTGTTGCTGCAGCAGTAATTTGTGTAAAATAAAGGAAATAATCAGAATTTTAGGGCTGGGTTCATTAGCACGGATTTACTTTTGGGAGGGGAAGATGTTTCTTCATGGGAATTCTTAATTCCTTCCCAGAACCCATTTCCACTTTTCCCGGTGCTCCAGGCCCTTGGAAAAAAATAAAAAAAAAAAAAAAAAAAAAAAAAAAAAAAAGAAAAAAAAAGTAAAAATGAAAATAAAAATAAAAGAATTTTTTAAATGAAAATGAAAATAAAAATAAAATCTCTCCCCATGTTCCCTTCAGCTCCTGCAAGGCCACAGTGGGGTCACCCCAAAGCTTCTCCAGGATGAATATTCCCAATTCCCTCTGCCTTTCCTCCTGGAGGAAAATAAAATTTAAAAATGGAGGGAAAATGGAGGAAGAGGCGACGGGAAAACCCCAAAAATCGCCTGGGGCCGGTGCTGCCGCCTGGTGGTGACGGGGGAGAACCGTCCTCGATCCCCAAAAATTCCATCCTCAATCCCGAAAAATTCCATCCTCGATCCCCAAAAATTCCATCCTCAATCCTCGCTTCCAGAATTCAGCTGATAAATCTTACTACAAGGACAATTTCTTCATATCAACCTACGATTTTAAGCAAATTCAAAATTATTATTATTACTAGTATTACTATTATTATTATTATTACAATTATTATTATTATTTTCAACTTCCAAAAGGACTCGCAGTGGCAAATTTTGTAATAATACATCCTTAGAACCTTTGTATTTTTTATATTCTTTATAAATATATATATTTAAATACTTAAATAATATGTAATATGAAAAAATATAAATATAAAAAGTTTTATATAAATATTATAAATATATAAATACATATAAATACATAAAATATATTTTGGGTGGGTTTGGATGCTCTGCAGGTTAAGCAGTGTCGGAATAAAAATCCCAATTTTCCTGGAGTTTTTTTGGTGGTTTTGGGTGGGGTTTTTTTGGTGGAGGAAAACTCCCAGTAGGGATTGGTTCAGAGCCTCCAAGAGATCTGTGGAATTCTCAAAGGACGTGAAATAAATAATAAAAATTTATAATAAATTATAAAATATTTCCAGAAATCTGCAATAATCCCTTATCTTGGCTGGGCTGGGCCTCGACTGGGAAGGAGGAATCCCAACCCTGAATTTTTATTTTTTTTATTGTGGAAAAAACTCTACAACAGCCTGGAATTCTCTTTTTTTTGTGAAGGGATGAGCAAAATTATCCCGATAATGAAGTTCCCACAAAACCATTGGGGCGTGTCCAAACCCATCGGGAATATTCACGATATGCAAAAATTTTTCTCCTTGGAATATAAATTAGAAAATTATACCAGAAGAAACAAATCCAGATCCTTCAGGGCCCTCTGGAATATTCTGCCGGGAGGGAAACGCCTCTTCCAAACATAAACAGGATGTTGTTTTCCAGCCCGACTCCGGGTTATTTTACATATTCATTAAGCAAAAAAAATCAATTTCTCATCAAAAAAATCGCCCTGAAATTTGGTCTGAAGAGGTCCCAGCTCAGCTAAAGGGGGGATTTTTGGGAGCAGGGATTGATTGCCAGGAATTTCCAGATATTCCAGGGAATGTTGGGATTGTCCAGGGAATGTTCCAGAGCCATCCCAAAAATCCCGAGGGTTTTTGTTTTTTATTTTTTGGGATCCTTTCCCACCTGAAGAATTCCCAAATCACCCCAAGAATTCCATAAAAATCCCAGTTTAATTCCCTGAAATCTCCATCCCGGAATCCTGGGATTCTCTCAGCCCCAAGGATCCACCCAAATCCTCGGGAAATCGCCAAAATTCTGTGAAAATCTTTAATTTTCCCCAGGTTCCAAGGGAATTAAAGTTAATTTTTTTCCCCAAATTTGAGGAAATTTTGGGGCATTTTTAGCCCCAGGAAAAATTGGGATGGGAATCTGGGATAGTGGGAATTGACAGCGACAGGAAAAAAGGTTGGAATAGGATGAGAATTAATCGGGGAAATTTAAAATTTTAAATTTCCAAAACCATCCCAGAGATTAGAAATGCAGGCCAAAAAAATAAAATAAAAACAAAATAAAACAAAACAAAATGAAATGAAACGAAATTAAATTAAACGAAATTAAATTAAATTAAATTAAAACAAAAGAAATCAAACGAAATAAAATAAAACAAAACAAAATAAAATTAATAGGAGGAAATTTACTTTTCCTTCAAAAAACCCAATGGGAATCCTTGAGGGGGGGAATCCTCAGCAGGAATTCCCACGGCAAAGGGAATAAACAACTCCCCCCCCAAATAATTAGAGTTAATTACGATTATTACACATGAAGGGAAGGGCAATTAAAACCTCGCGCCCAAAGGGTGCCTCAACTTCCTGGAAGTTGGGGGGTTCTTTATAAAACCCTGGGAATTTGGGGCTCCCCCCTGGATGTTCCTGTGGATTCCTTCCTGGAATTCTGGTGAGTCCTCTCTCCCTTCCCTTCTGTAATTAGGGGGAAATGGAAAAAATTAATAAATTCGGGTTTTGAGGGGATTTTGTGGCTCCAAAAAATTCCAAAGGGGATTATTTTTTTATATATATATATATATATACACACTTTATTTAATATTTTTTCTCTATTTTTATATATACAATATATATTCTAGTTTTCTCTATTTTTAATATTTCTTTTTCTATATTTCTATATATACGATAATATGTATTTGTATAAATATATAGTTAAAATATTATAATATATAATATAGTTAAAATATTAAAGCTATTATTATATACATATGTCTATACACATATATATATAGTATTTATATACTACTTTTATATATACATATATTTATAATTCCTGCTGGGAATTTATTTTGTTGGATAATTTGGGGGGTGAGTCCAGCCTTAGAAATAGGGACGGGAATTCTCGTTAAAATCCAAACCAAATAATTTCTGCTGGAATTATTATCAATTAATGGTCAATAACAATAAATGTAATTTCAGTTTTTTAATTCCAGTGGGATTTGGGATGAGTTTGTCATAAAAATCATGGAATGTTTTGGAGTAAACGGGATTCTAAAGATCGGGATGCTCAGCAACATTTTATCCATATTTTTCCGTTAAAAAAATCTGAGAAAAGCCTGGGATTTCCCTCTCCTCCCCCCCAAAAATTTATTATTCATTAACCCAATTAATGTTCTATGGGATAAAATGGGAGAAAAATCTTTTTTTTTTCTCCTCATTTTCCTGCCGGAACGATCCAAACCAGAGCCCATTTTCCCTAAAAAGTTCCTTCTCCCCAGTTTCCAACCGGACAGGAAATTTCTTTGGAGCAAAACCCCGTTTTTAGTAACAACTTTGGGAAGGAGAAACCCCAATTCCATTGTTTTCCCACCTAAAAAACCATTGGGGAGTTCTCCAAAAAGAGCATTTGATCCCCATCCGATAAATAATGGGATTCCCCCAGATTTTTCCAGCAGAATTTTTGGAGACAAAACCAAGAATTTGATGACTTAAGCCAAGACCTACCTCCGAAGGAGCCTCTGGAAGATCCCGGATTCCTCTAGAGATAAAAAAAAATTAAGGAATTTTTATCAGGAATTATCTACATCCCACAGGTAAAAATCCCTGGAGATATTCAGGAATTAATTCCACAGGAATTAAAAAAAAAAAATAAATCCGGGCACCAAAATTCCCTGTGGAGTTCTGGAATTCGTCTGGAGAAAGGATTTTTTTTGCCAGAATTCCGGGGATTTTGGAGTTTTCAGGGACGCGGATCCGGAGCCGGGAGCGATCCCAGGCTCTGGAATTTGTTCTGGGTAATTATCCCAGCGAGGGTTGGGCACGTTGAGATAAACAAATTATTGGGAAGGGATGGAAAATCCTGGAATTGTGGCCTGGATTAAGCCAGGGTTGGGTGGGTTTTTTTTGGGAAAAGGCGGGTGGGGAAAAGGGGGAACTGAATTTGTGGGGTTCGGTTTCAAAGTAACTTTTTAAAAAATTAAATGGATTTTTTTTTAAAAAATTGAAATGAAAAATTAAATTTAAAAAAATTTGAAAGTTAACGTTAAAGGTTAAAAGGAGCAAGTCAAATGAAAATACAAAAATTCAATTAAAAATTCAACATTCTTTTGGAGATTGACATTACGAATTAAATAAAAACATGACAAACTGATTTTTAAAAAATTAAGTAAAAACGTATGTGACATGAAATTTAGTAATTTCTTTAAAAAGACAACTAAGAAATAAAACAGAACTTTAAAAAAACTGTATTTAAAACCTGATGAACAGTTTAAAAACAACAATGGAAGTCAGATAGAACTAAAAAGAAAAGATTAAAAAAATAGAATGAAATTTAAAAATAACAACGGAAATTAAATAGAATTCTAAAAAGAAAAAATTAAACCCCTACATTTCAAAAATACAACAAAAAATTAAACAGAACTGTAAAACGTAAAATGAAAGAACGAAATAAATTTTTAAATGTAATCAAAAATATTTAATCAAAAATACAGTTAATAATATTACTAAAATACAACTAAAAATACTCTTTTAAATACAACTAAAAATACAACTAAAAATGCAATTTTAAACACAATTAAAAATACAACTAAAAATGCAATCAAAAATTGGATTAAACAAGAAACAGACATTAACTAGAGCAAGACTTTTTTCCTTTTTTTTTTTTTTTTTTTTTTTAAATAACCAGGAATAAACTCTTTTAACTCCAGGACATTTTTGGCTGCTGTGGCTGCAGGTTCTGCTGGATTCTTCCCCAGATGTGCTCGGAATTCCAGGGGCCGTGTCCGAGGCCCGAGGCCGAGGCCTCCAGCCAGCCCTGCGTGGTTTCCTGCGGCGCCTCCCGCGTCATCATCTTCCCTCCTCCCGTCCTCATCACCTTCCCGGGGCCCATCCTCAGCACCTGCCCCCAGGAGACCGTGCTGGGATCCTCGGGAATTCCAGAGGGAATTCCAGAGGGAGGAGCGGGAACCTCCTTGGGATCCCGTGGAGTGGAATTCCCGCGTTGCGCCCCAAAATTCATCTCCAGGCCTGTCCTCAATGTGGATCCACAGGAGAGCGTGCTGGGATCCCCGGGAATGATGTTGGGATCTTTGGGAATGCTGGAGGGAGGAGTGGGAATGTCGCGAACCTCCCTGAGATCCCGCAGAGCGCAAATCCCGGTTTCCGCGGGTTTCATCCCAAAATCCTGCCCCCGGCCAGCGTCGCGCTGCTCTTACATTTTTAATTCCCGTTGGATCCATCCCTGCCGGAGGAGCGGTTTTGGGAACCAGCAGCCGGGTGGGAATGGGGACGAGGAGAAAATTCCAGACCCGGAAAAGATGGGAACGGAAGATGCGGATGAAAGAAAAGAGGAGAAAGAGGTTCTGGAAGTGTGAGGCAGATCCAATCCCCACACAAATTCCTGGAGACTTCTCCAAAGCAGATTTGGGAATTTTAGTTTGGCTTAAATTGGTTTTTTTTTAATGGTTTGGAGTTTTTTTAATTGTTTTTTTTTTTCCCCCTCAGACATTCCCGAGCGGCGGAACGAAGCCGCCGTTAAATTCCATTTTCTCCAAATTTTGGGATTCTGGTTTGTGGGAGCAATTTCTCGGTGTTTTTTTTTTCCCGCGATTTTCCAGAGAAATCAAGATTGGGGAAACAACCTAAATGTGGTCAGACCGGACAAAGCCTTTCCCTGCCAGGCCTAATTAGGCCTAATTAAGCCTGGCTTAGCTTTTTGTGGGAATTATTCATCAGCAAATTCCCTTGGCGTAAACACAAACACGATCCCAGCTTTCGCTTTCACCGCAGGGAAGTCGGGAATGGGGAACAAACCAATCACCTCGTATTTAATTTTAATAAAAAGGGGAAAAAATATTTGTAGGAATTAATTATTTTTATATAAAAATTAACCCAGAAATTTGGCAAAAAAAGGAGTGGATTTTCCAACTTGGAAGTGTCCAAAGCCAGGCTGGAATAACCTGGGATAGTGGGAAGTGTCCCTTGCCCATGGATCTGGATGATCCCACCCAAATCGTTCCAAATTCCAGGATAAAAGTGAAGAACCTTCATCTGGACCTGTGTCTTTTATGCCTTATTTTATTTTATTTTATTTTATTTTATTTTATTTTATTTTATTTATTATCATATCCTATTTTATCCTATTTTATTTTATCTTATTTTATTTTACTTTACGTTACTTTATTTTATTTTATTTTATTTTATTTTATTTTATTTTACTTTACGTTACTTTATTTTACTTTATTTTATTTTATTTTATATTTCATCCTCCTTCTTCCCCCTTCCCAATAAAACTATTCTGCATTATCACAGTGGCTCCCTGGTTTTTCTTTTCCAGGGGAATTTCTCCTAACTGGGAAATCTGGATAAATTCCAATTCCCTGAGTTGTTTTTTGGGGCCTGGGAGGTTTGGACCAGCACTTGAATATTTGGAATTTTGGAATTCCTCAGGGTGGGCTCCTGGCACCAGCCCCAATCCAGGATTTCCCTTCAGAGGGAAAAGGGATTGGGGAAAACCTGTTCAAATATTTAAATTTATATTTAATTTTAAATATTTAATTTAAACAGCCAGAAGGAAGAATTCCAACCTCCGGGGGTTGCTTTTTCCGTGTTTTTTCTCCATATTTCTCTTTCCCCATTCCCACCCACCTCACCCAGGTGGGACACGGGAAGTTTCTTCCACGCTCCCAAATCCCCGCGAACCCGTTCCTGCAGAAAACAAACAAAAACCTCAAATATTCCCTGGAATTTTATTCCCTTTGCATTTCGGGAGCTCCCAAAAATCCTTTTGTTTATCTGGATCCCATTGGGCCAGTGACCTGATTTCCCCATTCCCGCTGATGATGTAACGACCCCAAAGGTGATGTAATGACCCCAAAGGTGATATAACGACCCCAAAGGTGATGTCACGATCCCAAATTTTGTAGGAACAGCCCCGTGAGCCACGAGCAGCTCAGGGATCCCATGTTCCTTGTCTGGCTCTTGGAGGAAAGGTTGGGAAAACTCCGGCAATGAGGTCACGGGCGAGGCGGAGCCCGAGACCTCGGGATTGACTCATCAGGGCTCCACCCCATCCAGAGCTCCAGGAGCTGGACAATCTCCAGTTCCAACCGGGGTTCAGGAAAAGGAGGAAGGGGGATTATTCCCTTTTTCAGGTTTTGAGGTTTGTTTTGTGTTTTTTTTAAGATCCTGGAATTGTTGGGGTTGGGAATGAACTCCAAGGTTGAGTCCGAGCTGTGCCCGATCCCAGAAAAATGTCCAGGGATTCCTGGGATACGTCCAGGGGTGAGGATCCAACCCCTTCCTGAGCCCCTTCTGAGGCCTTTTCCCCTTTTCTAGGAGGTTTTTCCCCAAATTTCCCACTCTGAGCCTCCCCTGGCCCAGCTCGAGGCCGTTCCCTGGGATCAGATCCCAAATACCCTCTGGAAGAGCCTAAAATTCCCTCCTGGAATCTCCTCACTGAGGCTTTTTTGGAGAAGAATCAGCAGCTTTTCCACTGAGAACTCAGAGCTGGATCCTTTTTGGATCAATCTGATCCCCTTTGGATCAATTTCATCCCTTTTGGATCAACCTGTTCCCTTTTGGATCCATCTGATCCAAATTTTTTCCTCTCTCTGAGCCCCACAGGTCTTTTTTGGATCCATTCCCTGTTTTTATTTCCCCCCTCATCAGTCTTTCAAACTGAACATTCTCCACCCATCTGCCTAAGATGATGATGATGATTTTTTTATTATTATTTTATTATTTGTTTATTTTTTATGATTATTATTTTGATTTTCAGCCCAGAAAACCAAGGATGCATCAGGAAATCCTGGATTTTACTGCCAATTTTACTTTTTTTTCCCCGCTGCCTCCCACAAACCCATCCCACCCCTTCCTCTCCCACCATTCCCATTTTTTTTTTTTTATGGCTTCCTCTGTTCCTCCTCCTTGGATTTTCACTGAATCTCGGGATGGTTTGGGGTGGAAGGAATCTCCAGGATGATCCAGATCCCTCATTCCCTTCCCCACATCCCACAAACTCCTCCTCTCAGCCCTTTCCCTTTTATTCCCCCCTTCCCAGCCCCAGTAAAATCCTCATTTATTAGGGGGAAAAGCGGTGCCCAAAAATTGCCCCAGCCTGCCCAAAGGGTTCTCCCTCAGAGGGTGGATCTGAGGCTGGGGCACACCCGGTTATTAATAGAGTTATTCCCAATAACCCGTCATTAAATTCCCAATATTGCACGGCAGCAAAATTCGGGATGAGGTCAGGGAGATCAAGGCTTGGCCCAGGCCCAGGGGGCTGCTTTTCCTTTTTAAATCCCTTTTCAGGCCTAAAAATCATAAAATCACAGAGTGGTTTGGGGTTGGGATGGGAAAAAATAATTTTATTCCAGCTCTTTTCCATTATTCCAGGATGCTCCAACCCGGCCTGGGAAAATTCCAGGGATGGGAAATCCATTCCAGACCCTCACAGGGAATAATTTTTTCCCTAAACTCAACTTAAATTTCGCCTTTTTCAGCTCGAACCCGTCCCCCCTTTTCCCATAACCACAAATTTCCTGCTGGCTTCCTGGAGCAAAGGAGAGCACCGGAATTTCTGACGGGTTTTTTATTCAGGCTGAATTTTTATTCAAGCTGAACCTTCGGCCTTGTTGAGCTGGACCAATCAGTGCTGTACAAATAATCTCAGCCGGGGGAAAAAAAAATCCCAAATATTTCCTCCGGTTAACAAAACTCTACGGGTTTGTTTTGGTGTTGGTTTTTTTTTTTTTTCCCTGGGCAAATTTCCCTTTTCTCCTCCTTAAATCCCAACTACAAATTCATTTTACGGGGTTTTGCGCCAACAGCTCCGGGTTTTAATCCTCGCAGGAACTCAGAGGAAGCTGCCAGGTTTTTCTTGCTGAGGCGAGCAGCTTTAATGAAGCAACGAAGGCAAATGAAGATTTTAATTAATGTCTATCTCATTAACGGGTGATTAAGTTGGGCCTTAGCACCGGCACGCCTCGGTGAGCCATGGGGCGGCGTTGGCTCATTCCACAGGCGCTAATGAAGCATTAAAATTAATTGTTTGCGAGGGTGGAGCTTTCGGGGATGCCCCAAATAACCCCAAAACTTCAGCCGTGAGCACCCAGTTCCCCGAGGAGCAGATCCTGCAGCTCTTTGGGATCCCAAAATTCCTGGGGCTGGGAAAGAATTCCAAGGTCACTGAGTCCGAGCTGTGCCCAATTCCCACTTGGTCATCTGGAGGAATGTCCAGGAATTGTTTGGACACCTCCAGTGATGGGATTCCAAACGCTCCCTGAGCCCCTTCCGAGGCATTTTCCCTTTTCCAGGAGGTTTTTTTCCCAAATTTCCCACCCTGAGCCTCACCTGGCAGAGCTCGAGGCTGTTCCCTCCTGTCCCGGCCCCGTTCTTTGGGATCAGATCCCAAATCTCCCCTGGAGGATCCCAAAATCCCCCTGGATCCCCCTTTGCTCCAGGCTGAGCCCTTCCAGCTCCGTCAGGATTCTCCAGTCCCATTTTTCCAGCCCCGTTCCCATCCCAAGCCACGCTCCAACTCCTCCATGAAGGTCAAATCCTCCTTCTCCTCATTTCTGAGGGTTTGGGATTGGGCTGAGCCTTCACCTGAGCTCTTTGTCCACTCCTGGAGGCTCCAGGTGACCCCAGGACCTCAAAAAACCCCCAAAAAAACCCCCACAAAAAAACTTCAGGGATTTTTGGAGATGGTTCTGTGCACGGCCAATGATGATCCTTGATGGTTCCACCTTGGGATATTTTGAGATCCTGGAGCTCACCTTGACCTGGAGAAGGTGATTTTTGGGGTGGTGGCCACCCAGAAGGGACACCGGGCCCAGCTTTTAAATAAAATTACACCCAGACACTCCAAGCTGTAATTCCCTCGAGTTTTAGCCAGGGAGGAGGTGGGAAATTAAAGATTTAAACGAGACGCATTTTTTGTTGTTGTTGTTTTGCAAGATGAAAAGATTTCATTTTAATGAGAATTGGGGTTGTCGTCGTTGTTCCTGGAGCTGCCAGCAAATCTCGTTGGATGATGGGGAAGGATTCCTCAATTTCCGGGGGTTATTTGTGTGTTTAATTCTTTAATTGCCTCCTTCCGTGGCACAAAAATGTCCCCAGATGTCTCCAGGAGGGTGGAAATCTGAGTAAAAATGGGGTCTTGTCCTTAAAATTCTGAGGGGTGAGGCTGAGGTGAGCAGAAGGAAATGGGAGGGTGCCAAAAAGTTGATTTTTTTATGGGGTTGTGCAGAGGGAATTGTATCAGACATGGACAGAAATTAATATAAATGATCAGAAGTGGACAGAAATGAAAATAAATCAACATAAATTATCATAAACGGGTGTAAATGGACAGAAAAGATCAGATATGGACAGAAATTAAAATAAAATTATATAAACGGACATAAATTATCAGAAATGGATATAAATTATCAGATATGGACAGAAATGGAAATAAATCGACATAAATTATCAGAAATGGACATAAACGGATAGAAACGGATATAAATGGATATAAATGGATATAAATGGAAAGAAATTGACAGAAATTAAAAGACATTAACATAAATGAACAGAAATGGGCAGGAATGAACAGAACTGAAATCCTGCTCCACCCTGAGCAATAAAACAACGCCGAAAACACAAATAATTAATAAACGATTGGCGGTGATTTAACTTAATCCCATATTTCCCCTCCGATCTCACAACCACCCAAAGGAAAAAAAAAAAAAAACAAACCCCAAAACATCATCCCTTTTCTTTGGAAATCGGATTCCAGGCCACAGCTCCAAAAAAACTGCCCCAAAACTGAGACCCCGGGGGTCCGAACCAGCCTGAATTCCGCCCAGAAATTCCCGAATTTTTTAACCTGTTTATTTTCCTGCTCCAAACATTTTCCTGATAAAATCTGGGGAGAGAGGAAGATGAGGGTTGGGGATGATGTTCTGCTCCGATCTGGGCTAATGACACCGGTGATTTTGCCTCTCCGCCAAGAGAAAATTATAGGGAAGGGCAAAAGCAGCCGCAGCGGCTTCCTCTGATTTCATCTCCCCTATGCAAAGCAGGCGGGAAGGATCAGAGCAGAGCCCTGGAATTCCCAAAGCCAGAAAATCAATTTACGGGCCACGACGACAACAACAAACAACGATGTCAACAACAACAACAACAACGTCAACGTGCCAGGAGGAGAAAAAAACCCAAAAAACAGGATGAGGAATCTGGCAGATAAATCTCTGGAGTTGGTTTGCACGAGGTGAGTCTGGAGCTCCTCGGCACCCAAACTGCTGCTCTTTGAATTTTTAATTTTATTTTTTTTTTAATGTTAAAAATACTTTGGATTTTGGTTTTTGATTGTTTTGTTTTGTTTTGTTTTGTTTTGTTTTGTTTTGTTTTGTTTTGTTTCCCTGCAAATCCTTTGTAGAAAAAACAAAAAAAATTCCTGATTTTTGATTTTATTTGTTTGAATTTACATTTCCAGAAGGATTTCTCTTCCAGCTGGGAAGGGAGTTTATCTCTTTCTCTTATCTCTTATGGGATTCTTTGATCCGAGGCAGGTTCAGGGGTTGTGAAAGGAGTTTTGAGCCCGTGCCAGGGGTTTACATTTGGGAGCTGATTTTTTTTTTTTTTTTTTTTTATTGGAAGGATCTCATTGGAATATCAGGGCTGTGAAATTCCACGAAGGAAAGGACCCCATTGAGAAAAAAAAAAAAAATCCCCAAATTCCAGAAACCAAACCCTTGAGATTTTTTGGGGGCAGTTTTGTGCTTTTAAACCGATTTTTTTCTCCGTTGGGAAAAAACCTCCGAGACAATGAGACGAGGTTCTTACGGGCTTTTCTCAAATATTTGGTTTGGTAACTCCCGGAATTGCCTCAGCTGTCAATCACTGTAATTAATAGGTGCTTTTAATTGCCATGAATTAAGTGAGTCAGACTGTTCTGTGCCGCTCATGTGGCTCCTTTGCTCATTAGATCGATTCCAGAGCCTTGAAATGTAAATAAAATCATTTGTTTGGGGCTTTGTTTTTTGCGTTTTCCTTTTGTTTCAATAATTTGCCTGAGAAGGAAGAGGGTTGTTTGTTTTTTTTTTAATGCAAATGTGAGCATGGAAATCACATTATCAGCATTTTTCCAGGCCTTGGGGATTTATTTGTGCTGAGTTTGTGGGCCTGGAGTTCAGGTAATGTTTGCTCCGAGTCCTCTAATTCCTCTCCTCATCTTGGTCTCTAAAAAACACATCCCCAAAAGAAAATTCAAAATTTTTCCCGGTTTTTAGCATTATTTTATGTGTTTATTCTGAAGGGAATGACCCTTGAGATGAGGAATTGCTGATAAAATATAAAACCCTGAGCTTTTATTTAGCTGAATTTTTTGGTGGAGTTCTTGCCCAGGAATTGCTTTGGTACCTCAGAATTCCTACTTGGAAGGTGAAAAGGAAATTACCTGTTCGAAGGACAGCTCCAAGAACACAAATTATAACTTTAAACATAAATTTAAATTTTAAATTCCATTAAAAAACCCCAAGGAGTGAACAGAGAGTGACCAAATGTGCACACAAAGTGAACATATAAGGGAAAATCCAAATGTTTTAGGGGAAATCCACCTGCTTTAGGGGAAATCCACCTGTTTTTAGGAGAAATCCACCTGCTTTAGGGGAAATCCACCTGTTTTAGGGAAAATTCTCCTCAGTAGATGAAGAGATTCCCAGCGAAGGTCCTGGAAGGGTGAAGTACCTGCAGTGCCCATAAATTCCATAAAAACCCACAGAGTGAACACCAAGTGAATACAAAAAATGGATATTTTCGGGGAAAATCCCTCTCAGTGAAAGACAGAATTCCCATCAAAGGTCCTGGAAGGGTGAAGTACCTGCTGTGACCATAAGTTCCAAAAAAACCCAAAGGATGAACACCAAGTGAACACAAAAAATGGATATTTTAGGGGAAAATCCCCCTCAGTGAAAGGTGGGATTCCCATCAAAGGCCCTGGAAAGCGTGAAGCACCTGTGTGGGATTGGGAATTAATATCCCAAGTCCCAAATCCCATAAGAAACCCATGGAGTGAACACAAAAAAATGAATATTTTAGGGGGAAATCCCCCTCAGTGAAAGGTGGGATTCCCATCAAAGGCCCTGGAAGGGTAAGTCACAAATCCCATAATAAACTCATAAAATAAGCACAAAATATGAATATTTTCGGGGAAAATCCCGCTCAGTGAAAGGCAGAATTCCCACCAAAGGCCCTGGAAAGGGTGAAGCACCTGCAGCAGCGCCCTGTGTGGGCCTGGAGGAATTATCTCCTAATCCCAAGGCGTTATCAAAACACTTGGGACGAACGGGGGAGGCAAGAGCCAGGGGAAAAACAATTCCATTTCACAAGGTGGAGGTTGCGTCAAGGTGTCTCCCAATTTCCTCTCCGTGTGATGGGATATAAAAGTGCTCCTGGCTGTCCGCCCCTGGAGCTGCATCCCGCTGACTCGTCCTCCTCACTCCGCCGGGTAAGTTTGGATTTAACTGATTCAGCTCTTTAATTAGAGGTAATTTATTTTATGGGGAAAGCTTTGATCTGTTTTATAGCCCTAAAATCAGGGTTTATCCTCTCCGAACGGGATTTGTGTGGGAAGCGGGGCTCGGGGTTGAGTGGGGGAAAGGGAGTTGTAAAAAATGCCCATGGGAAATTTTTTATAGGAAAATTGGGAGGTTTATCTGTGGAGAATTTATTTATTGATCCCACGGGGATTGGGGTGGGATTGATTCCTGAAAGGAAGAGGGAAGGGAATGACATGGGAGAAGGACAGAGAAGTTCTTCCCAGAATTCATTCTGGGAATAGAGACTGGACAAAAAAAACAAAGAGAAGCTTCGGGGTGATCCAATTGTGGCCTTCCAGGACCTGAAGGAGCCAAAAGGAACATGGGGAGAGACTTTTTTCTTCTAAAAAGCTGTCATTAAAGAACTAAAATCAGAAATATAATGAATATAATATAATAAGTAATAACATAAATAATATAATATAAATCATATAATAAATCCAGAATGGAGGAATTCTTCACCATCCTTCCTATGGGAACGTTTTTTTAACCTCTAAATGGTGACCATTAAATAACTAAAATCACAAATATAATAAATAATATAATAAATCTAGAATAGAGGAATTCTTCACCCTCATTCCCCTGGGAACATTTTTTAATGTCTAAAAGGCAGTGATTAAAGAGCTAAAATCAGAAATTCTTCATTCCTCTGGAAACATCTTTTTAAGCTCTAAAAGGCAGCCATTAAAGAACTAAAATCAGAAACAACCCTTGAAATAAGGAATTCTTCCTCATCTATCCAATCCTCTGGGTTAGAATTTGTGCTTTTAGCGGGTTGGGACATTTTTGTTTTCGTTCTCAGGTTGGATTGGGAAGGATGTCCTCCTACGGCCAGCTGCTGAGCGCCCACTGCGCCTCGCCCTGCGAGGTGACCTGCGGCCAGCCCTACGTCGACTCCTGCAGCCACCCGTGCGTGGCCTCCTGCGGGGACTCCCGAGCCATCGTCTACGCCCCGCCCGTGGTGGTGACATTCCCGGGGCCCATCATCAGCTCCTGCCCCACCGAGAGCATCGTCGGCACGTCCATCCCTGAGATCGGCGGGGGAATGGGGTCTGGAGGGGGTGGGATGGGGTCTGGAGGTGGAGGAATGGGGTCTGGTGGTGGTGGGATGGGGTCAGGAGGTGGGATGGGGTCTGGTGGTGGCATGGGATCAGGAGGAGGAATGGGATCCGGAGGAGGAGGAATGGGATCCTGCGGGGGAGGAATGGGATCCGGAGGTGGAATGGGATCCGGAGGAGGAGGAGGAGGAATGGGATCCTGCGGGGGAGGAATGGGAGGGGGCTCCCACGGCGGGGAGGGCTCCTGCGGGGGCGGCATGTCGCGACTGGGGAGCCTCTATCGCGGCTCCTATTCCTCCGGCTACGGCTACGGCTACGGCAGGAATTACTACCCCTATTTTTCCCGAGGCTACTACAGGTCTCGCTACGGGAACTACGGGCCTTTTTAACCCTTTTTTTAGGGACGTCTAGAGGGGAAAAAATTCATATAAAATAAATAGGATGCGAAGTATCAGGAATTCCAAGCGGTCTCCGCCCCAGCTGATGAGATGGGAGCTGGGGCTGTTTGGATTTTGCTGTGCTTTATCCAAGGTTTAGGATCCCCACGTTCCCTCCCTCTGATCCCTCGTTCCTTTTGTGCCCCCCTGAACCCGAGGAGTCAAACCAGTCGCGGGGACTTGGCTGGAAAAAAAAAAAAAGAATGTCTTGGAAGGACTATTGGAATAATGGGAATGCTGAAGTGATGGGAATGCTGAAGCTGGAATGCTGAAATGGAAACGCTGGAACAGGAATTGCTGAAATGGGGATTCCGTCCCTGGTCTCTGCACTGCCTCATCCCAATTTTTGTTTGTATTAAAGCCCCTTGTTGCATCACAGCCACTGGCTCCGGCTTTTTTTTTTTTTTGTTTCTCCACGGTTTCAGTAGGAAAACGATTAATTCTCACCAGAGGGGAATTAATCCCACTTTAATGAGAATATAATTAGTCTGAAATTCCTCAGCAAGCCGTTTTCCCTTTCTGATCTATTCCACATTATCCAAAAAAAAAAAAACAGAGAATGATTTCCACTAGGGGAAATGAACTGGTGCAGCTCCCAGTTAAAACCAGTTTACCAGCTGGGGCCAGGGTAATGGGGGATTTGGATGTTTGGGGGTGACCTCGTTTTGTGGGAGTCAAAGGCTGAACTTGCTGACCCTGGAGGTTTTCTCCAGCCTGAACAATCCTGGGATTCCGTGGGAAGGAAAAACCAGGAGGCTGCCAGTGCAATTCAGGAAGGCTTTTATTCTTGAAATAAAAATATAGAAATGAACGAAATAGAATAAAACAGAGCAATTTTTTGGTGGCCCAGGGGCAGCCAGGCCACCCCCCGCGGATGACAAAAGCCACTTCACAAGGTGAACACTGAGCCCTTTACAGAATTCCCCACCTGGAAATTCTGAAGCGTTTCCACCCCACCACCAAGGACATGGGAAAAGATTAATTAATCAATTAATTAAAGAGTTCCAGGAGAGACGTCATCATCCCATGGGACAACACTTGATTGTAGATGAGGCACAGGCAGGAGGAAGGCGTGGGTCCACTTTTGGAATTTCCTGGCTTGTGGATCCGGATCTTGGATTTTCATCTTCTGAGCGGTTTTTGGGTTTAGGACGAGCCTCCCAAAATGGATCCGTGGCGGCCGATCCGGGACCTCCGGCCGTAACAGGAGCCCCCAGACCCAAAGGCACCCCCAGACCCAAAGGAACCCTTGGGCCCCCCAGGGTACCCATAGGACCCACGGGAATTCTGCACCCCAAAGGGACCCCCAAATCCAAAGGGACCCTCAATCCCTGAGGAGCTTCTGTAGCCAAAGGAGCCCCCAGACCCAAAGGAGCCCCCAGGCCCAAAGGAACCCCCAGACCCAAAGGAACTCCCACCCCTGGCTAAGCCCCCAGGCCCAAATGATCCCCCAACCCCGTAGGATTCCTCGGAGATGTTTGGGATGGGAGCACCAAAAACGATGGGATGAGAGGCTCCCACCACGCTCTCCTGGGAGCAGGTGCTGAGGGTGGGGCCCGGGAAGGTGAGGACCACAGGAGGAGGGTAGACCACGGCTCTGGAATCCCCACAGGAGGCCACGCAGGGCTCCAGGCTCCTGCTGTAGGCGCAGGGCTGGGAGCAGGTCACCTCGCAGCTCTGCAGGCACTCGTTGGACACGTTGGACATCATTTCTTCTGGATTTGGAGGGGGTCAAGCTGGGGGAAGGAAATGGGCAGTCAGGTTCCCCCAGTTTGAACCAGTTGGGTTTTGTCCTTCTCCCCGTTCCACCTTGCCTCACAGATTCCCATTTTTCCTGCTGTTTCCTTCCTGACCCTTCTCAGCTCTTCCTTTTCTCCCACCACAACTCTTTTTCTTCTGAATCTCTCTCCCCCCAAAAAAAACCAAAACCCCAATCTTCCTCTTTTTCTCCCTGGGGCAGAACTACCTGACCCTTAAACAATTCCTTGCCCAGAAAAGTCCCAATAATTCCCTTTTCAAGGAAATCCACAAGATTCGCCTTCAGAAAATCCCCAAGAAAAAAAATCTTCCTTGCTCTGCTCTTCCCTTTCCCCCGACTTTTTTAAACCCACTCTTCTCTCCTTCAGCTTTTCTAAAACTGCTGGAATTCTGCGAGATTTAAAAAAATAGAAAAAAGAGAAATTTTAAAGTATGGAGGAGTGCAACGAAGTCAGACTCACCTCGTTGTCCGGGAGGGAATAAATCAGGGGAGCTGCAAGAATGCAAAATTGCTCAGGTGTCTCCCCTTTTTATCCCGTTTTTAGACAATGAGGAGGATGTGAAATCACCCATCATTTGCCAAATCCTTATCACTTACAAAGAGAAAAGATCCCTTTAAGCCCCGCCATTGTTTTCATTTTAATTCATAATTACTTCGTTTTAACTCCTTTTGTTTTCATTTTAACTCACAGTCGCTTCATTTTAACTCGTTTTGTTTTCATTTCGACTCACAACCACCGATCGTTTCCAGCCCTGCTTTGAGTGACACAAACCCGACAACCCCCAAATTCTCCTTTTGTTCTCGAGATTTGGGAAGAAAAACCCTCTCAGCATCGTTCTGGTTCCAAAGGAAACAGGAGCTGATCCCGGGGTTTGTTTTCCCTTGGTGACACGCAGCAAGGTGTTTCCCCACCTGTCACTCACACAAATCGGGGTGACAACCCCAGATTTGGGTCTGATCCCTCCCAAATGGGATCACCCGACCTCGGATTTGGGGTCAGGGCTCTTTGTAATTTTTGGATTGAGAGGGATGAGGCAGCAAAAAAAAACACGTTTTCAAAGGGGTTGGAGTGACACGTGAGGTCCTCTAAGCCCTGAAACCTCTGAGTAATTCCTAATCAAAACTCATTTTGGGGACGCTGAGCTCAGCGTTGTCAGCGGGATGTCACCAGCGCACGGCCCTCCGAGGCGGATCCCAAACCCAGAACCTTGGGAATCACCTCGGTTGGAAAAACCAAGGTCATTGAGTCCGAAATTCAACCCACTCGTCACTCAGAGGTCACCATGTCCAAAATTTGGTCACCCAGAGTGATGTCCAGCCTTTCCTCTGACACCTCCAAGGGATGGACACTCCAACCCCCCCCCCCGGACAACCCCTTTTCCAAAACTTGGCTGCCTCTTTCCATAAGGAAAAAAATTCCTCCTGGAATTCCTCACGAGCGGGTTTGACCTCCGAAATGATCTCCTCATCATCGAGGCAAGCAAGTTCTCCAGTGCAGACTTGCAAGGTTGGATGCGTCCAGGCCTCACTTAAATCATTAATTAATAAAAATGAAATAATTTAACAGGCGTGGAGGTCAGGCTCCGTTGTAAATCAAATCATCTCCCGGGATATTGCACAGGAAACCCGGGCTGTAAAATCCCCACACAATGGAAAAAGCCAGATTTTACGATACCACGCTCGGGCTGTATATGTCGAGGGTTGATTCGTTAATTGGAAACGATGAGAATAATTACAGGCGTTAGAGGAGTCACACAGAGGGGGGAAAAAGAAATAATCAGAATTTGGGAAGGGTGAGTAGTTTTATGGGATGTTTCATACCCCAGGAGCTGCCTCCAAAGGGGTATAAAAGCAGGAGCAGCTCTGCAGTCTCCTCAAACCTTCTCCTGACTTTCTCCTGCTACTCCAGGTGAGTTGGATCGAAGCTGATCTTTACTCTCTCTCATTCTCTCGGACAAAGGCTCCTTCTGGGATTTTTTGGGGAATTTTTTTTAGTCAGGAGATGTGGCAGCGAAATCCCGATTTTTGCTGGAGTCTCGCTCAGGCTGGAGCACTTGGAGAAAAAAAAAAGAATTTGATATTTAAAGACAGGATTTTTTGGGGGGTTATTTGGATTTTTTTCTTGTGGCTTTCAAAGCTCCAGGTGCAAATTTGAAGAATTTGAGAAACCAAGTGCCAGGTGTCCCAGGACAGGAGGGTTTGAGGGAGGAGGTGAAGACACCCCTTGATCCTGGGTCCAGTTCTGCATCCCCCAATTCTGAAAGGACATTGGAAAAGGGTCTGGAAATTCCTGAGGGAGCTGGAGGGGCTCAGCCTGGAGAAAAGGGGGATCCAGGGGGGATTTTGGGATCCTGCAGGGGGATTTGGGATCTGATTTCAGGGAATGGGGCCAGGACAGGAGGGAATGGCCTCGGGCTCTGCCAGGGGAGGTTCAGGGTGAGAAATTTGGGAAAATCCCTCTTGGAAAAGGGAAAAAGGCCTCTAAAGGGGCACAGGGAGGTTTGGAGTGTCCAAAAACTCCCTGAAATTCCGTGTGAACAGGCTGGGATCAGACACAACTCAGCGCTCTGGGAGCTCTTCCCCCACCTCAGGGGACCCCAGAATTCCACGAGAATTCACTTTGGGAGGGGCTGTGACATTCCCTGACCCTGTTTTTCTCTTCCTCCAGCTCTTCCTCCAACAAACAAAGAACCATGAGCTGCATCAGCTCCCGGTGCCTGCCCGGCTGTGAGGTGGCCTGTCCTGAGCCCTGTGCCTACAGCAGAGGCCTCGGTCCTTGTGTGGCCTCTTGTGGGGACTCCACAGCCCTGGTCTACGCCCCACCAGTGTGGATCACCTTCCCCGGCCCCATCCTGAGCTCCTGCCCTCAGGAGAGCATCGTGGCTTCATCCATGCCCCAGCCCTCTCCTGGGATGGGGGGTTCCTCAGCTGGCCTGTCAAGATTTGGGGGGTCTTATGGGTCTGGGAGTTCTTATGGGTCTGGAGGTTCTTATGGGTCTGGGGGTTCTTATGGGTCTGGGGGTTCCTATGGGTCTGGGGGCTCCTATGGATGTGGGAGGGTGATCTCCTCTGGATGTGGGGGTCCTTCCTCCTCCTCCTCCTCCTCGGGGGGCTGCTTCCTGCGGAGGTTCTACACCAGCGGCAGCAGCCGCGGGTCCCGCCTGGGAAACTGAGGAAGATGAAGATCCGCGGGGAGCCCAAGAGATCAAAAAACAACCCCAAGAAAAGGTCTCAGATCCTCCACCTGCTCTTGGAGATGGTGAAAACATCAACAGGAGTCACCCCGGCTCAGGAGCTCTGGACCCACATCTCTTCTCCCCTGCGTTTTCCCCCGTTTTGTGTTTAATTAACCGCGGTTAATCACCCTTCGGAGCCGGCTCCTTCTTGTTCCATTGTGCCAAGAGAAGAAAGAAGAAAAGAAAATAACAACTTGAAAGGCCTGGAGTTTGTCCAAGCTCTGACAGGAGAAGAACAATGGGTGGAAAGTGGATTTTGGTTTTTTTTTTGTTTTTCTTGGACGGTGAAGCTGAAGGGGAGGAGTGTCCGCTCGGTGTCATCCCTGTATCCCATTAAAATCCTCCTGCATCATGATCATCACGATTTGTCGGGATTTCCTTTCTCTGCCTCGGCCCCAGTCCTTCCCCTCTGCCTCCTCCAGAGCAGCAATTAAGAGGTTTTATGATAATTGGGCGGTAATTGTTGAAATAATCAGGGTTGTGAAACCGAGGGTTGGATGGGGAACTGGGAATTTAAGCCCAGAGGAGTTCAGGGGGTTCAGAGCTCTCAGGATGGACAGGTGAGGGATGGGACCTAAAAATTTGTTTTACACCCTGGTTCAGCTCAGTTCTTCCCTGCTGAGGGATCCTGTTCATCCCTGGAATGGTAAAAATTCCTGGAAGAGTAAAAACCCCCTCCAGGGATTCTGATTCCTGGAATGGTAAAAATTCCTGGAATCGTAAAATTCCCCTCCAGGGATCCTGTTCAACCCTGGAATCATAAAAAAATCCCCTCCTGGAGGCTGGGAAAAGATCTCCAAGGTCATCGAGCCCAACTTTTTGGTCAATCTCCACCTTCCACCAGACCAGTGTGATGTCCAGTCCTTCCTTGGACACCTCCAGGGGTGACCACTCCAAATCTCCTCCCTGGAAATGCTTTCAAAGGTTTTTTTTCTTCTTTTCCAGGAGGAATTTTCCCGAATTTCCCACCCCTCGAGGCTGTTCCCTCTCCTCCTGTTCCCTGGGAGCAGAGCCCAGCCCCAGCCATTCTGTCATCACGTTTAAAAACAGTTTTTAGGAAGTTTTTTGTGATTTCCTTGTGGGATTCTGAGGTTTAGGAAGGCCAGACATTTTTTTTAAAAATAAAAATAATAAAATAATAAAATATAATAAAAAGAATGAATAAAACGCAAATAATTAAAAAGAATGAAGATATATAAAATAATAAATAATAAATTAGAAAGAATAAAATAGAAATAATAAAAAGAAAATATAAATAATGAAATATAATTAATGAAATAGAATTATTTAAATATCAATAATAAAATGTAGATTATAGCATATAAAATAATAATAATAATAATAAAATAATAATAATAATAATAATAATAATAATAATATAGATGGAAATCCAAGCATTTGTGGATGGGAACTGAAGGAAATCCACCAAAACAAAAACCAAACCTCTCCCTGATTTCTGAGCTGTGACTCTGAGTTTCAGAGTGGCTCATTCACTGCCAAAACCCTTCAAAGACGTGGAGAAACTCCTGCCGGCTGTGGCATCATCTGAGAAAACGATTTTATGTGACAGCAAAAATGTCACCGGGCTGTGCAAGAGAGGATTTCCCAAGGCAGGAGGAGTGACACAAGAGCACAAATCCCCACCCGCTGCTGAATTTTCCTGTCCTTATTGACAGAGAGAACCCCGAGAGAGCCCCAGGCCTAAAAATGAGATTAAACCCCAAAAACTCGGATTTATTCCCTTGGGAAAACACAGGAGGGAGAGCAGGAATTCCCCACACCAAATAAAAAAATGTATAAAAAAGTTTTTAATATTTTATATTGGACTACGGAATGGTTAATATTTGTTAACTTGAGAAGGAGGAAGAACTGAAATACACCACATTTCAGGGAAAAGAAAGATTTCCATGAAAGATTCCAGCTTGGAAAATCGAATTTTTTGCTCTCTGTTTAACCTGAAAAATGGTCTAATTTTTTATTTTTTTTTTTTAATTGACAGCTCGGGACATAAATACAAAATTAGATGACACACGGCTGAAGTTGCACAAATTCCCCGTGTGCTTAAAGAGGTTTAGGAGTTTTAATCTGCCATTAATTTAATGATGGCACGCCATAAATGCATCGGCTCCCAGCAAAACATGAATGGGGCTGAAGGAACGGCTCAATTGGAAAATAATTGGATAATTTGTTTGCAATTTTGGTGGAGCTCTGGAAAAAGGAGGCAAAATTCCCACAGAATTCCAGCTCAGCAAATCCAGGGATGTGTCACAGGGTGAAACCAAAGTCCCAAATTCCTGTTAAAAATGGCCTGAAAGTCATTCCAAAATTTAGGACAGGAGGATTTCAGCTGCCTCAAGGTGGTTTCCAAACGAAGGGTTTGTAGGTGAGAAAGGGTAAAAGAAAAAGTGAGGGGAAATTTGGGATATAAAAGAGGTTTAATGGGAATTACTGGTGGTGGAAAATTTGTTTTCTACTCCTCAAACCCAGCACTGAGTGGGATAAAAGGGCCTGGTTCTCATCCAGGAACTTCCAACCCTCCCAAATTCCTGGAGACTCCAACCCTCCAAAATCCTGGACCTTCCAACCCTGGCCAAGCAACAAAAGGTGTCGTGAGCAAGAAATGGAAATAAATATGAATTATTCCAGAAGTTTGGGATGGAAAAGTCCAGAGGGAGCGGAGAGGGCTCCAACCCTCCCAAATTCCCGGATTAGGCAAAACAACCTAAGTTGGAAAAAGGAGTTACAAAGAAAAGAAAAAAACAACTCCAAACGAAGGGAATTTGAATGCAAGAGAACTTTAATGTCAGCGAAGCGCTCGGGGCAGAGTCACACGCAGGGAACAGCACAAAGAGCCATCCCTGGCGCTTTGGGAAGCGCCGCGGACACACCAAGGCTGGAGGAGGCGATTCCTTGGATGTCTCGGGCCCGCGGCTCCTTCCCCGGGAGCCGAGCCCAGCCCGGGGCAGCCTCATCAATAGAAAAAGCCGCAGTTGCCTCCTCCGAACCTCCCGGAGCCGGAGCTGCCGCCCCCGAAACCGCAGGAGCCGCCCCCGAAGGAGCCGAAGGATCTCCTGCCCCCAAAGGATCGGCGCCCTCCAAAGGATCCACCCCCGGAGCCCCCGAAGGATCGGCCCCCGAAGCCACAGGATCCGCCCGTGGAGCTGCCGCCCCCATAGGAACCCCCAATTCCCCCAGAGGAACCCCCAATTCCCCCATAGGAACCGCTGCCCCCATAGGAGCCGCTGCCCCCATAGGAACCACCAATTCCCCCATAGGAACCCCCAATTCCCCCAGAGGAACCCCCAATTCCCCCATAGGAACTGCTGCCCCCAAAGGAGCCCCCAGATCCCCCAAATGAGCCCCCAGAGCCCCCAAAGGAGCCCCCAGATCCTCCAAAGGAGCCCCCAGAGCCCCCAAATGATCCCCCAGATCCCCCAAAGGAGCCCCCGGAGCCCCCATAGGAGCCCCCGATGGCTCCCCCGGAGCCCAAGGGTCCCGCGGCCCCCGAGGGGAAGGAGGTGCCCACGAAGCTCTCCTGGGGGCAGGAGCTGAGGATGGGCCCCGGGAAGGTGATGACCACGGGCGGAGGGTAGACCACAGCCCGGCTGTCCCCGCACGAGGTGACGCAGGGCTGGCTCCAGGCGTCGGCGACGGGCTGGGGACAGGACACCTCGCACGGGGACGAGCAGCTGCTGCTCACCATCGCTCCTGAGGACATCTCTGTGGCTCGCACAGTCACCTGCGACAGCACGGAAATCAGAGCTGAAAATCCTCCCTCGAATATTCCGGAATGGGGAAAGGAATCCTGCTCCAGGGCAGGAAATAAAAACGGGGAGGGATGGCGCCAGGAGCTTTCAGCCTTCTGAGGTTTGACATTTTTGCTCCTGACAAAAACACTCACATTCTGGAAATACGCGTTCCTTTCCTGAGGGAAGGACAAATTAACAGGCTCCTGAGTTGGCCACTGGGCTCACAGAGGTGTTCCTCTCGTCCCCCAATCCCTGAGCAAACCCCATTGAAACCCCAAACCGCAGCAAACTTCCTCCTTCTTTCTCCTCTCACAACCTGACGGCCGAGCGCGGCTCTTTCGTGTCCTCCGGCGACAGAGGCAGGAGGAGAGTTTGGGGACAGTCGCCTTTGTCCCTTTCCTGCCTTTTCCTGCTGCTTCCCAAAGGGTTTCCTGCTGCCCCGGCAGCGCCGGGGATCCCGGGGAGACAAAGCCAAACTCCGGGAGGGGCCTCGGGAAGCTGCTCATCATCCCCAGGAGTTTGCCGGGCCCAGGGGAGATAAAAGTCCTGCTGCTGCTCACCAACAACCTCCGACCGATCCCAGAGCCCCGGGAAATTCCAGCCCTGGAATGGATCCTACAACCGCTGGCAGGGATGGGGATTTGGAGTTGGAAAGCCTGGAAAAGGCTCCCCAATGGAATTGCTGGGAGCCACAGGTTGTGCAGGAGAGCCCAAAACTCTCCTGGAGACACATTTTGGGATGAGGAGGAACCTCAGGCAGGGGATAAATCCTGGCTACAAAGCCCAAAATTCCAGGTGGAAAAAGAAATCCTGTTCTGGTGCCTTCCACGAGCAGGAAAATTGGAAAAGAAGAGCTTGGAAAGGTTCCTGAAAACATCTTTTGGGAAGGTAGAGGGAAAGACAGAAAATATTTTTCCTGTGTTCACGCAGAGGACAGAGATGATCCAACTCACCTGGCCTGGAGAAGTCTAGAGACAAGGAGAATCCGTGGATGGAACTGCAGAATTCCAGGAGCTCTTTTATACTTTTCCCGACCCCACAGTGGGATGGGAGCCTCACTTTGTTGCAAGAGCTTCCCACGCCTCACCAAACCGTGTTTTGCTGGCTGGATTATTTCATTAATTGTCCTAATTGTTCTCCTAAAGTGATGTGATAAATCCATTATTAATCCCAAGTCACGTTCCGAGCCTTGCAACCCCTTTGGGTTCGGTTCCATTTGCTCCACATTCCGACCCCTCTCTCCTCCAGGAAAGTCACCCCGGAGCTGGAGTCATCCCTGGAATTGAAGCTGGAATGAGTTTAAGTCCATTTGAAGGATTTATTGATCAATAAATAGGTTTGGTACACAATATTTCACTTCCCACTCCAAAAAATTCAGATCTTTTCGTGGGGGGAGCTGATGGAAGCACCGCCACTTCCCAGAGAGCTGAACGGGAGAACCAGCAGCAGGACCCAGGATTTTTGTTTATAAATCAATAATTCCCCACCCAATTGGAGGAATCCAGAAAGTCTCACGTTGATTGAGGAGTCGAGGAGGAATTGCTGACTGGCAGAGCTGTCAAAGCCGGGGATGTCACTGGGGCCTGACAGGGCTTGTCCGGGTTCTGTTGCAAGATCCCAACCCCGATATCGGCTCCTGGTGTTTTCTGTTTTCCAATCGGGTCAGGCGACGCCAGAAATGCTGGGAGTAGGAGTTATGTGAACACCCAGAAGAAACTTCTATCGCGACAGAAATGCGGGATATCGGGGTGATCTCACAGAATTTCGGGGTTGTTGAGGTTGGGAAAGAGCTCCAAGGGTCACGGAGTCCAAGCTGTGGCCAATCCCCAGCTGGTCACCCAGACCAATGTCCAGGTGTTCCCTGGACACCTCCAGGGAGACTTTTCCAAGGTCTGACCACCTGTTTCCAGGAAAAAAAATTGGGATGAAATTCCAGCTTCAAACTGGAGTCGCTTCCACAGCTCCTACTGAGAATCAAATATGGAATCTTGAGTCTTGAATTTCAAATATGGAATCTTGAATCTCAAATACAGAATCTCAAATCTCCAATATGCAATCACGAATCTCAAATCTTGAATCTCAAATCCCAAGATCTCAAATCTCAAATCTTGAATCTGGAATCTCAAATCTCAAATCTTGAATCTCGAATCTCGAATCACAAATCTTAAATCTTATATCTCAAATCTTGAACCTCGGATCTCAAATCTCAAATTTCAAATATCATATCTCAAATATCGAATCTCAAATCTCAGCTATCAAGTCTCAAATCTCAAATATCATATCTCAAATCCCAGATATCAAATCTCAGATCTGGAATCTCAAATCTCAAATCACTTCAGCTGACTGGATTAATAAAGGGGATTTGGCCTGGAATTCTCTCCTCCTATTATTCATTTCTGCCATTCACCAGACGAAGTTTAAACCCTGGAATTCTGCTGCGGCTTTCCCCCCCTTAAAAAAATAACCCCGACCAGTCTTGAGATGCTTTTATTGTATTTTAGATGGAATCAGCTTCATGTACTCAAAAATATTTAATTTTTTTCCCTCCAGTGATGAGTCCTGGACACGTGTCTCCCCGGAATATTGCAGCAGTCCCAAAAGGGGACAAAGGGAGAATTAGGTTAATTAAGTTGACAAAAGGAGAATTATGAAAATTAAAGTGACAAAAGGGGCATTACCGTAATTAAATGCTCTCACACAGGGCATCCCGTGGATGACAATGAGCACCCAAAGAATTAATTTAAGTCCTTTTTAACGAGTTCCTTTGGTTAAACAGGTATTAAAAAAAAAAATTATCCTTCCCATCTGAGGATTTATAAAGACAAAATCTGTGCGTTTTCCCAATTCTGGATTTCCAGGGAATTTTCTAACTGAAAACAATTCCCCTGACAAATTTTTGCTGAGGGAATTCCTGATCCTTCCCTCCTTCCACGCCAATCCCCAGGTCAAACCAGGTCAGGAAATGGCAGCAGTCACATAAAAATAATCTGAAAAAAATTATTAAAGGATTAAAGGAAACCGAAGGGTGTGTGCAGGTATTGGCTGATGAGGAGTTGATTTACCAACCATTAGCACTTATCGAAGCAATTATTACAATTACAAGGCGCTTATACAGCAAAAAAAAAAAAAAAAAAAAAAAGTGTCGCTGGGGATGTCCCAAAGTTGTGTCGCAGGTCCTGGAAGAGTATAAAAACAGGGATTTTCCTTCGGCCTCTCCAGAATCTTCGCCTCACTCCAGTTTTCCCTGCGAGCCCGGTGAGTTCTCCACCTCTAATTCTATTTTTTATTAACTGGGATGATGCTGTCGGTGCTGAATGGGGGAAATAATGGAAATAATTCCATGCCAGAGCTCTGAAATGAGCAGGAATATTGACTTTTTGGGCTCTTTTCCCAGCCAAATAATTCCATTTTATCGATGCTGTCTCTTGGGCCGGGAGGTTGTGGGGTTTTTTTGTGGCAGGGACTGTCGGGAGATGAAGATCTCAGAATGTGAGGTTGTGTTGCTCACAACCACAAAGGGAAAGTGTTAATTAAACCCTGATTATTTATTAGTACAACTTAACTAACTTAACTACCCTGAGCTCGGCTTTTACAAAGGACGGAGAGAAATGAGAGGAGATCTCGTATTTATGGGGCAATAATCCTTTCAAGGAGGAAATTACAGATTTTAATCATCCTGGTGATTGTGCAAAGATCTCTCTGAATATTTTAATTTTACTCCTGTGCGCCGTCACAGGTCTCCCTCTATCACGAAAAAAAAAAAAAAAATGAAATTTTCTAAATTATTCTTCTCCAATTTTCCTGCTCGTGGAAGGCACCAGAGCAGGAATTCTTCTTCCACCTGGAATTTTGGGTGTTGTAGTCAGGATTTATCAGGTTCCTCCTCATCCCAAAATGTGTCTCCAGGACAGATTTGCGCTCTCCTGCACAACCTGTGGCTCCCAGCAATTCCATCGGGAGCCTTTTCCAGGCTTTCCAAACCCAAATCCCCATCCCTGCCAGCGGTTGTAGGATCAGTTCCAGGGCTGGAATTTCCCGGGGCTCTGGGATCGGTCGGAGGTTGTTGGTGAGCAGCAGCAGGACTTTTATCTCCCCCGGGCCCAGCAAACTCCTGGGGATGATGAGCAGCTTCCCAAGGCCCCTCCCGGAGTTTGGCTTTGTCTCCCCGGGATCCCCGGCGCTGCCGGGGCAGCAGGAAACCCTTTGGGAAGCAGCAGGGAAAGGCAGGAAAGGGACAAAGGCGACTGTCCCCAAACTCTCCTCCTGCCTCTGTCACCGGAGGACACGAAAGAGCCGCGCTCGGCCGTCAGGTTGGGAGAGGAGAAAGAAGGAGGAAGTTTGCTGCGGTTTGGGGTTTCAATGGGGTTTGCTCAGGGATTGGGGATGAGAGGATCACCTCTGTGAGCCCAGCGACCAACTCAGGAGCCTGTTAATTTGCCCTTCCCTCAGGAAAGGAATGCGTATTTCCAGAATGTGAGTGTTTTTGTTAGGAGCAGAAATGTCAAACCTCAGAAGGCTGAAAGCTCCTGGCGCCATCCCTCCCCGTTTTTATTTCCTGCCCCAGAGCAGGATTCCTTTTCCCATTCCGGAATATTCGAGGGAGTATTTTCAGCTCTGATTTCCGTGCTGTCGCAGGTGACTGTGCGAGCCCCAGAGATGTCCTCAGGAGCGATGGTGAGCAGCGGCTGCTCGTCCCCGTGCGAGGTGTCCTGTCCCCAGCCCGTCGCCGACGCCTGGAGCCAGCCCTGCGTCACCTCGTGCGGGGACAGCCGGGCTGTGGTCTACCCTCCGCCCGTGGTCATCACCTTCCCGGGGCCCATCCTCAGCTCCTGCCCCCAGGAGAGCTTCGTGGGCACCTCCTTCCCCTCGGGGGCCGCGGGACCCTTGGGCTCCGGGGGAGCCATCGGGGGCTCCTATGGGGGCTCTGGGGGCTCCTTTGGGGGATCTGGGGGCTCCTTTGGGGGATCTGGGGGATCATTTGGGGGCTCTGGGGGCTCCTTTGGGGGCAGCGGTTCCTATGGGGGCTCTGGGGGCTCCTTTGGGGGATCTGGGGGCTCCTTTGGGGGCAGCGGTTCCTATGGGGGCTCTGGGGGCTCCTATGGGGGAATTGGGGGTTCCTATGGGGGCAGCGGTTCCTATGGGGGAATTGGGGGTTCCTCTGGGGGAATTGGGGGTTCCTATGGGGGAATTGGGGGTTCCTATGGGGGCGGCAGCTCCACGGGCGGATCCTGTGGCTTCGGGGGCCGATCCTTCGGGGGCTCCGGGGGTGGATCCTTTGGAGGGCGCCGATCCTTTGGAGGCAGGAGATCCTTCGGCTCCTTCGGGGGCGGCTCCTGCGGTTTCGGGGGCGGCAGCTCCGGCTCCGGGAGGTTCGGAGGAGGCAACTGCGGCTTTTTCTATTGATGAGGCGGCCCCGGCGGTGCGGGCAGTGGCCCCGGGCTGGGCTCGGCTCCCGGGGAAGGAGCCGCGGGCCCGGGACATCCAAGGAATCGCCTCCTCCAGCCTTAGTGGGTCCGCGGCGCTTCCCAAAGCGCCAGGGATGGTTCTTTGTACTGTTCCCTGCGTGTGACTCTGCCCCGAGCGCTTCGCTGACATTAAAGTTCTCTTGCATTCAAATTCCCTTCGTTTGGAGTTGTTTTTTTCTTTTCTTTGTAACTCCTTTTTCCAACTCATTTTTTTGCCTAATCCGGGAATTTGGGAGGGTTGGAGCCCCCTCAGCTCCCTCTGGACTTTTCCATCCCAAACTTCTGGAATAATTCATGTTTATTTCCATTTCTTGCTCACGACACCTTTTGTTTCTTGGCCAGGATTGGAAGGTCCAGGGATTTTGGGAGGGTTGGAGGCTCCAGGAATTTGGGAGGGTTGGAAGCTCCTGGATGAGAACCAGGCCCTTTTATCCCACTCAATGCTGGGTTTTGGCAGTGGGGACAACAAATTTTCCACCACCAATAACTCCCATTAAACCTCTTTTATATCCCAAATTTCCCCTCACTTTTTCTTTTCCACCTTCTCACCTACAAACCCTTCGTTTGGAAACCACCTTGAGGCAGCTGAAATCCTCCTGTCCTAAATTTTGGAATGACTTTCAGGCCACTTTTAACAGGAATTTGGGGCTCTGGTTTCATTCACCCTGTGACACATCCCTGGATTTGCTGAGCTGGAATTCTGTGGGATTTTTGCCTCCTGTCTCCAGAGCTCCACCGCGATTGCAAACAAATTACCCAGTTTGGGAGGGTTGGAGCCCCCCTAGCTCCCTCTGATCCTTTCCCCATCCCAAACTTCTCAAATAAATCGTATTTATCTCCATTTCCTGCTCGCAGCACCTTTTGTTGCTTGGCCAGTTTGAAGCCTGAAATATTTTTCCAGCTGGGATTGTTCCACTTCCTCATCCCCGATTTTGCGTTATCCATGTAAATAAATAAAATATAGGCAGGAGAAGGAATTCGTTCCTGTGTGAGCCGGTCCCAAAGCTCCCTCTGGAGCTGCTCTGGGGAAAGGAATCGGTGCCGGGAAGGGCAGAGCCGGCTCCTCCCGGAGGAGAATTCCTGAGGGATTTCCTGAGGCTGGAACCTGCCAAGGGATGAGGACCTGGAGCTGGGAATGCCCCAGAGAAAGCAAAAAAACGGGAGAAAATCTGCAGGAGGGAGGAAGTGGAGGAGGAGGAGGAGGAAGAGGAGGAGGAATCCTCCTGGCAGGGCTGGAAGGAACTGGGAAGGAATTCTGTTGTCTCCAAACTTTTCTGGAGCTGCCAGAGGTTTCTGGGTTGGGCTGCTGCAGTAAAAGCAGCCTCTGACAGGTCCTGCTGAGCCTGGTCCTGGTCCTTACTCTGATGCTGATTCTGATTCTGATTCTGGTTTTAATCCTGATCCTGATCCTGGTCCTGGTCCCTATTCTGATTCTCCTGCTGACCCTGATCCTCATCCTGATCTTGGTCCTTATTCTGATCCTGGACCTGATTCGGATCCTGATTCTGATCCTGGTCCTGATCCTGGTCCTGGTCCCGGATCCCAGCCCAGAGGAGGCTCCAGGACGGGATCCCAGGGATGGATGGAGCAGCTCTGCTGGGAGGAGAGGCCGGCACAGCCGGGATTGTCCAGCCCTGGAGAAGCTTTGGGGTGACCTCAGTGTGGCCTGGCAGGACCTGAAAAGGGCCATGAGGAACATGGGGAGAGACAATTCCCGAGGGATGGAGGGACAGGACAAGGGGGAATGGGTTCAGACTGACAGGGAGGGGGTTTAGGTGGATTTTGGGGATAAATCCTTCCCTGTGAGCATGGGGAGGCCATCACAGGGGATATTCCATGTATTCCCCATCCCTGGAAGTGTCCAAGGCCAGGCAGGATCACCCTGGGGTGGTAGAAATGTCCCTGCCCATGGCAGGGCGTGGGATGAGGGGATTTTTAAGGATTTTTTTAACCATTCCATTTCTTCAATTCCTTTAAAATCCTCTCCCGGGTGTCCATCCCAACTTCCCAGCTCCAGAATTCTGTGTCAAACTCAGCTGAGGATCAGGTTGACACCACAACCCCAGGACCTGCCACTCCAAACCAGATGGTTTTGAGCACCCCCAACATTTCCTGGGCTCATCTCTCACTTTTTCTCCTCACCCACAACATTTATTGTTTTGCTTTTTTTCTGTTTTTTTTTTGTCCCATCCTCGGCCCTCCGCCTTTTCTCCACTCACACAAAACATTAATTTTTTGCTTGGTTTTTTTTATTTTCCTCCCAACCTCAGAGCTCCACCTTTCCTCCTCACTCAGAACATTTATTTTTTTGCTTTGTTTTGTTGATTTTTTTGTCCTGACCTCGGTGCTCTCCTGGAAACAGACCCATTCCAGAGGCTCCCCTTGGGCAAAAAAAGCCCTGGTTGGGAATTTGGGAAATGCTGTGAGGAAACAGCTCGGGGATGGTTTTTTGCAAACACCCACTCACGTTTTATCCATGCAAAACTTCTCTCTGAAGTTAATGACAGGCTGGGGATATATTAAATCATGTTTAATATTGAATCATAGCGTCCCTGCCAGAGAAATGTGTCAGGGCCACCACCCACGTGGTTTTCTGTGACTCAGAAAACACCTCGGGGGGAATTTCGGATCCTTCTGGTTCTTTAGGATCAAACAGCCCGGCCGTGTGTTTGTTTATCCTAATGACACCATTTCAATCCCCTGCCCCAAATCAGGGCGTATTTGGGGGGTTAAATGGGATTTTCTCACCTCTCAGCGTGCCATGAATTTCTGGAACTCTTCATCCTCTGTGTGAAAAGTCGTTCTGAGTGACCTTGAATAAATCAGGTTTTTTTTTTTTCCCTGTTTTTATTTTAATTTTCTTTGGTGGCTACTCCCTTCGCTCACCCCGAGCTTCCCACACTCCTCCACGCTCCAACATTTTTTCTGGTGACTAAAATGCCAGGAAAGATGCTCACCTTCCCCAAATCGGGGCATATTTGGGGATTTAAATGGGGCTCTCTGAGCTCTCAGGTGAATTTCTGCTTCACCCCCAACACAAATTTGGGCTGGAACTCTTCATCCTCTGCATCCAAAGTTGTCCTGAATATCCTTAAATAAATCAGTTTTCTTTTTTCCCTGTTTTTATTTTAATTTTCTTTGGTGGCTTCTCCCTTCGCTCACCCCGAGCTTCCCACACTCCTCCATGCTCCAACATTTTTCTGGTGACCGAAACCACCAGGAAAGGAACTGGGGATGGAATGATTTATCCCATACCAGGATCCCTCTGAACCATCCCACTTTTCCCAAGAGGGACTTTCCCCTTTCTTTTTTCTTTTTTTTTTTTTTTTTGTGTGTGTGTGTGGCAGAGTTTTGTGTTAACCCGGAGCACCCCCGGCCACATCAACTCCCAGTGCTGTTTTAAATCCCAAAATTCCAGGTTTTTTTAGGGTTGGAAGTGACCTCTGGAGATCCCCCAGGGGCAGGTGACACAGGGACACATCCTCGTGGGTTTGAGATGACTCCTGAGAGGGAAAAAAATCCCAATTTTTCCCCCTCCTTGAGCAGCAGTTCCGCGGGAAGAAATTCTCCCTCACGCCGAGGAGGAACTCCTGGAGTTTTGGAATTTGGGATGAGTGGGATCCCGGGCTCGGACACCAAACGAGGAGCCAGAGCTCAGCCAGGAGTGGCCACTCCAGTCTGGCCATTCCCATAAACACGTCCTGACAAGTTTGGGAACGCTGGTGGTTAATTCTGGGTTAGGCTCTGCTGCAGTCTCAGAGGCCAGGAAAACAAATCCTGGGAATTAAGGAGCTGCAAGGACCAGCCTTGCAAAGCTCGGGACATCCCACAAAGCCGAGCTCAGCCCGGGGTTTTCCACCCTGAAGGAATAAAATCTGAGCATTAAAAACTCTGAAATGAGAAGAATTCCAGGGTAGGGGGGCCCAAACGACGGCGGTCACGTGCTGGCGAGAAACGGGTAATGAACACAAACAGCGAGCAAAGCAGAGCAATTAGCGTAATTACCCCCCTCAAATTTGGTTTGGGGAGTAATGGGACCTAATGCTCAAATATGACGTCGTTTTCTTGCATCAGCCTGGTGGTCCAGCCGGGGATATAAAAACCATTCCTGACTCAGGGAGCTTCCAGCAGGTCCTGTCGGCTTCTCCTCGGTGAACTGAGTAAGTTTGATCCTGATATAAATTCTTCCTAAAATAACAAAACAAAAGGAGTCTAATTAAAAAAAAAAAAATGTTTACATTTAGCTCAGGGCCAAATTTTGGATTTGCGTCCTGGCTGTTCTGGAAGACAATTCAGTTTATTTTCATGGAATAATCAAAATGGTTTTGGTTATTCATCCAGAAGTGCTGCGGGATCGGAGTTTAAAAGCGTATTTGCAAATCTTGATGATATCAAAAACGTTTAATTCCATTGCTTTATGGAAACTTAATGGATGCAACCTTTGGGTAACCTTAAATACCTCCCACATGGGAGTTCGGGGGTGGTTCCGACCTTGTGGCTTCTGATTTTTATCTGATTTTGGGTAGAGCTGGCGTGGGAAATTTAAACTTGAGTTTTGGAAATACTGAGATGGGCAGAGCTGCGGATGGAGCATCCCTGTGGACAAAATTCCAATTTTCTACAGAATTCTTGGTTTTCCTACGGGAATGACCCAAAAAAAGGCGGCTTGGGAAGCAGCTTTGGGTGATTTTTGTTCTGTTTATGCAAAGTTTTGGTTTCATGCAAAGCGAGAGTATTTGAATCCGCTCGGGGTGTTTTGTGATTTTTGTTTAGGTCTGGTTTTCAGCTGTTCCTTCCCTCTGGTTTGGTCTCTGCTCAGGGTGAAGCCAAGGACAGGGAATTCGGAGTTGTGGCAGATTTAAAGGGTGAGAAGCTCAGGAGAGCACCTGGATTAGGGTTTGGAGTTCTGGGTGAATAATTCACATTTGGAACGGGGAAAGAAAACAAAAATGGCTTGAGTCAAACTCAGCCCCACCCAGCTAAAAAAAAACCAAACAAATACTCACCTGGGCTGAACCCGAAATATTCCATTTAATCTGCAACAACAGATTAAGTGGCTCCTTCTCTCGGTGCTTTTGAGGTGGAATTTTGGGTAAGGTTGAAATAACAACTTGAAAAGGATTTTTGTGCTGTTTTCCAAATCCCCGCCCTTAAAATCAAATTTAATTTCAAAACCAGGAAGAAGGTGAGGAGAATTCAGCCCAGGTTTGGGAAGGGTTTTAATCCCTCTGAAACTTAAATTTGGGACTTAAATTCAGTTTTTTTCAGGAACTTAATTCTGGGACTTCAACTTTGGGAAACTTAAATTCAGATTTTCCCTCTTGACCCTGCAAAAAGTTTTTTCTTGGATTTTCTGAGTGAGTTTTGTGCTGAGATATCTGTGGCCAAGGCACCTGGCTGCCCTAAATCCATAATTATTGGTATCCTTATGGATTAGTTTCATCATAGGGATGATGTTCCTCGGATTTTTATCTTCTTAGCCCGGGATTTGTCCAGATTTGGCAAAACCTCTGGTGTTGTCCATTCCTACAGTGGTTTATGTGTTAACCCTCATTTTACTGAGCTCCGCCTCCGGAGCTCAAATTGCACAGGAGGAAACAGATCTGAATTAAACAACAGCCCCAAAGGGGTCATTTGGTGTCCCCAAAGGGGTCATTTGGTGTCCACAAAGAGGTGGTTTGGTGTCCCCAAAATAGGTGGTTTGGTGTCTCCCAAAGAGGCATTCTGGTGTCCTCCAAAAGAGGTGGTTTAGCGTCCACAAAGAGGTGTTTTGGTGTCCCCAAAGAGGTGGTTTGGTGTCCCCAAAGAGGTTATTTGATGTCCCCAAAAAGAGATGGCATGTGTCCCCAAAAGGTTATTTAATGTCCCCAAAAGAGATGTTTTGGTGTCCCCAAAGAGGTTGTTTAATATCCCAAAAAGAGGTGGTTTGGTGTCCTCAAAGAGGTTATTTGATGTCCCCAAAAAGCTTATTTGATGTCCCCAAGGAGGTGTTTCGATGTCCCTAAAAAAAGTGTTTTGATGTCCCTCAAAGAGGTCATTTTAGGTCCTCAAAAAGGTTATTTGATGTCCTCAAAAGAGGTGGTTTGGTGTCCCCAAAAATCTTATTTGATGTTCTCAAAAGAGGTGTTTTAACGTCCCCAAAGAGGTTACTTAATGTCCCCAAAAACCTTATTTTGTGTCCCCAAAAGAGGTGCTCTGGTGTCCCCAAAAGGTTATTCAATATCCCCAAAAAAGGTGGTTTGGTGTCCCCAGCTCTGATGTCCCCAAAGGGGTAATTTGATATCCCCAAAGCAGTGTTTTGATGTCCCCAAAACGATTATTTTATGTCCCCAAACAGGTGTTTTGGTGTCCCCAAGGGGGTGGTTTGACCTCCTCAAAAAAGGTGGTTCGGTGTCCCCAAAAACCTTATTTCACATCCCCAAAGAGCTATTTCTCTGTCCCCAGCTCTCATTCCCATCCCGCCACCTCCTTACCGCTGACACCTGTCCCTTTGTCCCCATCCTTGCAGGTCCAACCCAACCTCGAGATGTCCTGCCAGAAGACCGCGTGCGCCGAGCCCTGCCCGGACCCGCGCGCCGCCGCCTGCACCGAGCCCTGCGTGGTGGCCTGTCCCGACTCCAGGGTCATCATCTTCCCTCCGCCCGTGGTGGTCACCTTCCCGGGCCCCATCCTCACCACCTTCCCCCAGGAGACCGTGGTGGGCTCTTCTGAGTCTGCCGAGCTGGCTGGGGCGTTGGAGACGGGCGTGGCCATCGGGACGGGCCAGAAGGGTCTGGAATGTCTGGATTTCGTGGCCAAGTGTGACCCTCCGTGTGTCACCCCATGTGCCGCGCCCTGCGTGACCCCGTGTGCCGCGCCCTGTGTCACCCCGTGTGCCACCAAGTGTGCCCCGCCCTGTGCCGCGCCTTGTGCTCCACCTTGTCCCCCACCTTGTGCCCCGCCCTGTGCCCAGCCCTGTGCCCCGCCCTGTGCCCCGCCCTGTGCTCCACCCTGTCCTCCACCCTGCACCACCAAGTGCGCCCCACCATGCCCCACCCCTTGCCCCGCCCCTTGCCCCGCCCCTTGCCCCGCCAAGTGCGTGACCAAGTGCGTCCCCACCTGCACCACACCCTGCGCCACGCCCTGCGCCACGCCCTGCGCCACCAAGTGCGTCCCTGAGCGCTCCTACACCTTCTCCACCCGCTGGAAGCACCCGTGCCAGAGAGGGCTCTGCAAGAAGATCTGAGCAGGATCGGTTTTTTTGGTTTTTTGGGGGAAAAACGACCACGGAAAAGAACGAAGGAAAGAAGAGAAGGAATTTGGAACGTGACCCGAAGGATGCCGGAGAAGGAAACGCCGCTGGAAAAACCAGGACCTCTGCGTTTTGAAGTCTAGGATAGAGCTTTAGGTTTTTAGTTCAGGCTTTTTTTTCTTTCTTCTTCTGTTTCTTCTTCTTCTTGGGGCTTTGCGTCTTCTGGCCTGTGCTTTTGGGGTTTTCTCTGCCCAGCTCGACGCCGAGCGTGGATCGGAACTGAGGGATTTTGGGGAATTGTGGGGATTGGAAGGTCTCGGCAAGTGTCAGGGGAAGGGGGCGTCGGGCTGGCGCGGGTGATGTCGATTTTGGGGTGATTTTGGGGTGATTCTGGGCTTTTCTTAGGAGTCGGCTCCTCTCTTTTTTTGTTCTGCATGATCCTCTCTGCCAATGTTCGACTCCACTTTTGCATTCCCATTAAAACGCTGCCGCATCAAACCCGTTTTTCCCGAATTTCCCTTTTTTTCCTCTGCTCCTTTTGGGCTCTCTTGGGGACACTCAGCCTTAGGCAGAGGGACAGGCTTGACCTCCAGACTCTTCCTGGATGGCTCCAAACTCCACTGGAGAGAAAATTTAGGGTTCAATTTCTGGGATAAAATATTTTATTTTTAAAAAACAACTTGATTCTGCATTTTCTGGGATAAAATATTTTATTCTTAAAAAAAAATCTTGCTCTGCATTTTCTGGGATAAATTATTTTATTCCTAAAAAACCCTTTATGGGATAAAATATTTTATTCCTAAAAAAAACCCCTGGCTCTGCATTTTCCAGGATAAAATATTTTATTCCTAAAAAACAACCTAGCTCTCTTCATTTTTGGGGATAAAATATTTTATTCTTCAAAAATAGGATTTTCTGAATTTCTCTGCATTTTCTGGGATAAAACCTTCAGACTGTAGCAGGAATTTTTATTGTCCTGTTTGGTGATCTTATTATTATTGTTTTTTTTCCCTCTCGAAGCAAAAGGAACTGAACCAAACCCCAAATCTTTCCTCTACATTTCTGCATCCCAAATTTTCCTTTTTTTTTTTTTTTTTTTTTTTTTTTTTTTTTTTTTTTTTTTTTTTTCTTTATCCAAGGACTTTTTTCCTCTGTCAAGGAGGGACCTGGAGCAAAATCCCAAATTTCAGGAGCAGATCCCTGCAGGGAAATTAATTTGGGATTCTGGGGAAATTTGGGATTCCAGGGGAATTTGGAATTCCAGGGGAATTTGGGATTCTGGGCATGTCCTGCTCATCCCACCCCAAGTTGTTTTTTATCCTAAAGATGACGTTGGATTCATTCTTTCCTAATGGACAGGTTGGGGATGGAATTTGGAATTCCAGGTCATTATCCCGCCCTGAAATAACCTGGAACAAAGAGAAGAAGGAGGTTCCAGAACATTCCTGGAGTGTGTTACTCCTGGAGCTGGAATTTTAATTTCATGTTGTTTGGGTTGAGTGGCCGAAGAGTGGAATAATCATTATTTGGGAAAGAAAATTAAAAGACAACAACAACAAAACAAACCAAAAAAAGGAAAAAGGAAAAATGTAAAAGAAAAAATAAAAAAGGAAAAAGAACAAAGAAAAAAGAAAAAAAGAAAAAAAAAAGAAAAAACAAAAAAACAAAAAAAAACCCAGAAAAACCTCCCCAAACCCACTAAAAATCCCCAAAACAACAACAAAAAAACTTAAAAAAACCCCACAAAAACCAAAAAACCCAAGCACAAAAAACCCACGAAAGAACAAAAAAAATCAATTCCCCTCAAAACCCACGAAAACCACAACCAAAAAAACCCCTCAAAAACAACAACAACAACAACAACAAAAAAAAAAAAAAAAAAAAAAAAAAAACCACAAAAAAACAACCACAAAAGACCAAAACAAAAATGGAAAAAATACCCTAAAGAAACAAAAAAAAAGAATTTTCATCATTTCATTTTTTGACACTTTTCCTATTTCTTTATCTACTCCGAATATTTTTTCTTTTAGTAAACCGATGATTTTTTTCCACCCTAAAGTTGCTCTTCTTTTGTTTTATGGCGTCAATAATCAAGAAAAAAATTAAAAATCAAAAGAAAAATAGAAATAAAAACAGAATAATAAAAACAATTTTTAAAAAATTAAAATGAAAATAAATAAATAAAAAACTTTAAAAAACCAACCAACCAACCAAACCACCAGAAATAAAACAAGTCTAGACCCAGGATGAGATAAACATCGGGGCTGGGATAAATTTCCAGCCGGGAAATGAGCTCAGGCAGGAATTTGGGCTGAAGGGTTTCCATGGATCCTAAACATTTCCCGTAGATCCTGATCAATTCCCATGGATTCAGGACAATTCCCATAGATCTTGAAATGTCCCATAGATCCTGACCATTTCCCATGGATTTCTGACCATGAATTTTCCATGGATTCTGTGCAGTTCCCATGGATTCCCAACATTTCCCATGGATCTTGGACCATTTCCTATGGATTCTGAACAATTCCCACGGATCCTGAACAGTTTCCACGGATACTGATCATTTTCCATGGATTCTGTGCAGCTCCCAGAGCCGTATCCAGAGGATCCATAGGAACAGAAAGACCTCCCGTAATTGCAGGGGGAAAAAAAGCCAAAATTCTGGATGAAAAACCACAAGAAAAACTCTGGATTTTGATGCATGGTTGGTTTAATGAGAAAGGAGGGAGAGAAATATCAAGGTGAGGATGGGAAAACATCAGGTGGGGGGAAAATGAAGGAAAGGATCCCTCCAGGGCTGGGAATTCCACGGGGAATTCCTCCTGGAATCCCACGGGAAGGTGACACAGCCTCATCCCACCTCCAGCTGGGCCTGGGTCATGGACAGGATGATCCTCAGGTGGAATTTTACAGGAACCATCAGGTGAGGAGGGAAAAAAATTAATCAGAAAAGTGGAATTTACAAAAAATCAGGGGGCTGAGGATGTTCCGGGATTCCTGGATTCGCTCCGTGGTGGATCTTCGCTCATCCCTGGGATATTTAACAGGGCCTGCAGCTCCCAGAGCCGTATCCAGAGGATCCGTAGGAAGAGAAGGACCTCCCGTATTTGTAGGAGCCGTAGGAAGCCCCAGAGCCCAGGAAGTTTCCGGAACCCAGGAAGTTTCCGGAGCCCAGGAAGGTTCCGGAAGGTGCTGAGGATCCCACCATGCTCTCCTGGGGGCAGGAGCTGAGGATGGGCCCTGGGAAGGTGATGAGCACGGGTGGGGGGTGGATGACAGCCCGGCTGTCCCCGCAGGAGGTGACACAGGGCTGGCTCCAGGCGCAGGCCACCGGCTCAGGGCAGGACACGGCGCAGGGCGCGGAGCAGCGGGAGCTGAGCTGGTTGGAGAAGGACATCCTGGCAGGAGAGAGCTGGGGAGGGAAGAGAGGAGATTTTTTAAAATATATATTTTTCCGAGTGTTTTTCTGATTTTTTTTCTGGGTTTTTTTTCTGTTTTTTTTTTCTTTTTTTTCCTGAATTTTTTCCGATTTTTTTCTGATTTTTTTCTGATTTTTTTTCTCTCTTTTTCTGATTTTTAAAATATTTTTCTGCTATTTTCTCTCTTTTTTTTTTCTGATTTTTTTTCATGATATTTTTCTGATTTTATTATGATTTTTTTTTCTGATATTTTTTCCTGATATTTTATTTATTTTTCTGATTGGCAGGAGAGAGAGGAGAGGAGAGAGAATTGGAAATTAGGAGATCTTTTTTCTGATTTTTTTCTGGGGTTTTTCTGATTTTTCCCATTTTTTTCCTGATTTTTTTTTTCTGATATTTTAATTACTTTTCTGATGATTTGCTGGTATTTTTCCTTTCTTCCCCTTCTCCCTCTCCTCCCTCCAAAAACTCTACATAATCTCAGATTTTTGTCTATCTTTTCCTTGTCCCTCCTTCGCTCCCTCCCAAGCATCTCCTGCAAAAACTCAGATTTTTTCCACTTCCTAACCCCGTTCCTCTCTCCTCCCTCCCTCCCAAGCACCTGCTCTGGAAAAAACTCTGATTTTTCTCCCCCTTTCCCTTTCCCTTTCCCTGTCTCTCTCCTTCTCCTTTCCTCCCTCCTTCCCATGCAATTCCTCCTCCAAAAATTCAGATTTTTCTTTTTTTCCCTTCTCTCAGTTCCTCCCTCCCTCCTTTCCAAACAGTTCCTTTCCAAAAATTCCGATTTTTCTCTTTTTCCCTTCTCCCAATTCCTCCCTCTCTCCTTCTCAAGTAATTCCGTCTCCAAAAAAATCAGATTTTTCTCTTTTTATTCCTTCTCTCGGTTCATCCTTCTCGAGTAGCTGCCTCTCCAAAATTCCGATTTTTCTCTTTTTTTTTTTCCCCTTCTCCCTCTCCCTCCTTCCCTCCCAGTCGATTTCCAGACCCGGAGCATCCCCGGACTCACCGAGGTCCTGAAGAGGAGCTGAAATCTTGGGAATTGCGGGACTGCGATGGGAGGAATCGGGACCGGGAGGTTTTTATCCCATCCCGGGATGGCCCCAGGGGGAATTGAGACATCCCGGGTTGTTTCCCAACTCTCTTTTATCCGCCTCAGGACAATTATCGGTTTCTCCCAACACCCTCCGGTTTCTTCCTCCTTTGTTTTGGGGTTGCTTTTTTTTTTTTTTTTTTTTGAGGAGCGGTTTCATTTCCTGCATCGGTTCTGCTGATTTGGCCAAATTGGTTAAAAAAAAAAAAGAAAATCCGGGAATTAATGTATCGTATTTATTTTATTTTATTTTATTTTATTTTATTTTATTTATTTAATTTTTAATTCTTAAAATTTATTTTACTTATTTTATTTATTAGAATTTTAAAAACTAAAGTTTATTTTATTTATTTTTTTTATTTTTAAATTTTAAAAATTATTTTATTTTATTTTGTTTTTAAAATATATTTTATTTATTTTATTTTATTTATTTGTGGAATTGCTCCACAGGCAGGGACAGCTTCCATAGATCAGGTGGATCCAACCCAGCCTTGGACATTCCAGAGGTGGGGAATCCATGGAAAAAACCTGGGATAGGATCCAGAATTTATCCCTAAAATCCCAAATAAACCAGAGAATCCTGGAATGGTTTGAGATAGAAAAAGAACTTTAAATTTCCTTAAAGGATCTCCCACAACTGGATCCGTGCTGGCCTTGGACATTCCAGGGGTGGAAAATCCATGGAATTCCTTGGATTCCCTCCTGGGAGAACAATTCCTGAACAATTGAACAAATAATCCTAAACAAATGAATAATTGTTCAGTTTGGTAATTGCCAATAAATATTGGTAATAACCAATAAATCGGTAATTTATTGGTAACTCCATAAGGTAATTTTCAATCGGTAATTACCAATACATCAATAATTTATTGGTAATTCCATAAAGGAGAGGGATTTCCCAGGGGAAAAAAATCTCATTTTCCTTTGGAAATTCGGGTGTGGGAAAACGCAGAGACACAACAGGAAATTCAATCCATGACTGAGTGAGGAGGGAGGAATCTGGACAAAAAATCTGCTGAAGCTGCAGCCAAACCTCTGCCTCAGCTGGAGCTGGACATTCCCAAATTTTTTTCCATGGATCCCTGACCCTGCTCACCCCGAGTGACTTCTCTTTACTCAGCAGATTCCCTAAAAAAATGGACGTGGATTTTCCTCCTGGAAAACTCCCACCCAGATATTTCACGGTGCTCCATGTTCCGTGCCTGGGGTCGTTCTGGTTTCTCTGAAAATTCTTTTCTGATTTTTTTTTTTTTTTTTCTGAAACTCTTTCTGAAAATTCTTTTCCCCAGGGGAATTTTTTCTGTAAACGGGAAAAATGTAATTTTTTTTCGTGTCAACTGCACCTTATGTTATTAATTCCTTTTCCCCAGGAATGAATTCCTGGGAAATTCCTTCTTGATTTCTTCTTCCTCTGGTCTGACAAATACAAGTTAGGTTGAGGTTTATCATTAATTATGAGGTTATTGTTGGTTTGGAGATTTACTTTTCATTTTTGGGGTTTACTTTTCATTTTTGGGGTTTACTGTTCATTGGGGGGGGGGCATTTTTGTGTCATATTAAATAAACCCATTATATAAAGATTTTGTTCCAGTCTGGAGTTCCTAAGACCCCATTAATTAAAAATTTTGCCAGCCTGGAAGACTTAAAAACTCATTAAATAAAGATTTTGGCAGCCTGGAACCCCTAAAACCCATAAAATAAAGATTTTACTGGTCTGGAGCATCTCAAATCCATTAAATGAAGATTTTTCCAGCTTGGATGGGACCAGCAGGATGGGAACCAGCTCTTCCCAAACCCCAAATTCCATCAGACGAACCGGAGTCACTGTGGGTCAACCACAGGAGGAATTGCACAATTCCCTTTTCCTCGGAAAAGAAAATAAATCCGGGGTGGGGTCACAGCTGTGTCAGCGCCCGGTGCTGACGGATCAAAGCTCTGAGCAATCCGTGAGGCAATCCCAGAAGTCAGAAAAAAACCCCCCATAATAAGAATTACAACAAAAACAAAAAATTAAATCATTAGTTACTCCTGAGTAACACCGCAGTTGTAACAACAAGCGATAATTGCTGAGCGGAATAACGACTTGATCTGGGGGCGGCGAGAGGTGGAGGGAATTTTTGTGGGATCGTTCATCGGGGCCCGTGGATGTTTCAGCTCCAGCTGATTGCCCAAGAAAAGGTATAAAAACCTTCTCGGTTCTGGGGTTGCTCCACACAACCCTCTTGATCCGCTCCGAGCTCCGCGAGGTGAGTCCGAGCCTGGAATTGTCCCCGGGACTGGCGGGATAATCGGAGCTGAGCTTTGCTGGGATCCAGGATTGGGGGGTCAGGCCAGGAATTTGGGGTTGGGTTTGGGGTTTACTGTTGGTTTGGGGTTTACTGTTAGTTTGGTGGTTTATTCTGAATTTTGGGGTTTAATGTGAATTTTGGAGTTTAATGTTAGTGTTTACTTTTCATTTTGGGGTTACTGTTAATTTGGGAATTTACTTTTCACTTTGGGGTTTATTGTTAGGTTTGGGGGTTGCTGTTAGTTTTAGGGTTTACTTTTCATTTTGGGGTTACTGTTCATTTCGGGGTTACCGTCAGTTTTTCCGATGGGTGAACCCATAAAAACATTCCCCGGAAGAGCCAAACCCTCCTCCCAAGATCTCCGGGATAAAGGGATGATTTGGTTCCATGGGTTTATTTTTCATTTTGGGGTTTACTGTTCATCTTGGGGTTTACTGTTAGTTTGGGGGTTCTTGCTAATTTGGGAGTCTAGTTTTCTTTTGGGGGTTTGCTTTTCATTTTAGGGTTACTGTTAGTTTTGGGGTTTATTGTTCATTTGTGGGGGGCATTTTTGTGCCACATTAACTCCACAGTCAAAAGTCAGGAGAAACGGGAAACAACGACATGACAAAATGGGAAAACCCAAATTTTGAGTCTTTTTGTGACCTTTTCCCTGTCCCTTCTCTCCCTTCCCAGCCCAACTTCCATCCAACCAGTCTCTTCTGCCTCAGGTTCCTGTGTTCCAGCCTCATCCCAGAATCCCAGAAGATGTTTCCCTACAGCCAGAACTCCTTGTCCCGCTGCTCCGCGCCCTGCGCCGTGTCCTGCCCTGAGCCGGTGGCCTGCGCCTGGAGCCAGCCCTGTGTCACCTCCTGCGGGGACAGCCAGGCTGTCATCCACCCCCCACCCGTGCTCATCACCTTCCCGGGGCCCATCCTCAGCTCCTGCCCCCAGGAGAGCGTGGTGGGATCTTCAGCACCTTCCGGAACCTTCCTGGGCTCCGGAAACTTCCTGGGCTCCGGAAACTTCCTGGGCTCCGGGTCTTCCTACGGCTCCTACAAATACGGGAGGTCCTTCTCTTCCTACGGATCCTCTGGATACGGCTCTGGGAGCTGCAGGCCCTGTTAAATAGCCCAGGGATGAGCAGGGAAGGAGCGAAGATCCACCACGGAGCGAATCCAGGAATCCCGGAGTCATCCCTGTGGAATTCCCAGCCCTGGAGGGATCCTTTCCTTCATTTTCCCCCCACCTGATGTTTTCCCATCCTCACCTTGATATTTCTCTCCCTCCTTTGTCATTAAACCAATCGTGCATCAAAATTCAGAGCTTTTCTTACGGTTTTTAATCCAGAATTTTGGGGGGTTTCCGCCATTTTGGGTGACCGTGGGAGAATTGGGGGTTTTTTGTTTGGTTGGTTTTGGGGTTTTTGGGGAGTTGGGGTTTTTTTTGGTTGGGTTTTTAGGTAATTTTGGTTTGTTTGGGGGGTTTGGGGGGGATTTTTTTGGGTTTTTTTTTTTTTTGGTGGGGTTTTTTTGTTTTTTGTTTTTTTTTTGTTTGTTTGTTTTGGGGTTTTTTGGTTGTTTTTGGTTGATTGGTTAGTTTGCTTTTGATTGGTTGGTTGGTTTTTTGTGGTTTGTTTTGTTTTGGGGTGGTTTTTTTTGGTGCCTTTCCAGACCCGGAAGGCGCCCCGGGTTCCTTTCGGGGGCGGTGACACACCACAACATTCCAGGAGGGATAAAAAAGTTTTTTGGAACCCTCCCAATTCCACCTGGATCCTCCCTCGGGGCCCTTCCCCATTCCAAAGGAAAGTCAAACACGGATTATTTGGTGTCTCAATGTCTGCCCCCAGGGCTGAGATTTAATTTCAATTCCAATTTTATGTTGGTTTTTTTTTTTTTCGTTGTTTAAAAACAGCTCGTGGGGGCGGAGAAAAAAATCTTCCTTGGAAAAATTCCCTTGGAAATTCCCGCAGGAGTTTTTCAAGGGAAGGAAGATTTTTGCTGGAATTCTGTGAGTTCCTTGAACTTTCCCCTTAAATGAATGAAATGAAATTAAATAAAATAAAGTGAAATGAAACAGAATAGAATAAAAGAATTAAATTAATATTAAATTAAATTGAATTAAAAGAAGATTTGTTAAAAGTGTTCCCAGCAGAGCAAAGAAAAGGTGGGAAGGTCCTGGCACAGCTTTTCCAGGGAATTTCTGGCTGCCCCATCCCTGGAAAACCAGAAATTCCCTGGAAGTGTCCAAGACCAGGCACAGGGAAAGGAGTCCTGGGATTGAAAAGAAAAAGAAAATAAATTCCCGGAATTGAAAAGAAAAAGGAATTCCCGGGATTGAAAAGACAAAGAAAATAAATTCCCGGGATTGAAAAGAGAAAGGAAATTTTCTCGGGATGAGGAAAACTCTCCTCCCGAACCCCAGAGGTCACTGCACCCTCGTTTTAGCCCGAGCTCAGCCCCAGCACAAGGGAAGAGCTGTTAATTGAGATGTAATTAGCAGCTGACTCATTAAAGGTGCCTGAGCCGGATCCCAGCTCAGGGCAGATCCTGATTAAACCTCTGGTTTAGTTATTTATTTATGTATTTATTTAATTAATTAATCTCCAGATTAATTTTTTTTGTTTGATTCTTGTATTTTATTCAATGAATAAAATGTTTATTTATTGAGGGTTTTTTTTAGGTGCTCCAGACTGGTAAAATTTTTATTTAATGAGTTTTTATGGTTTGTTTTTGTTTTTGTTTTTTTTTTTTTTTTTTTTTTTTACCTTCCAAGGATGGAATTATTATATTATATTGTATTGTATTGTATGATACTATATTATATTATATTATATTATATTATATTATATTATATTATATTATATTAATATTTGGGAAATCAAGGAAACTTGGGCTGTGCTCCTCCTCAGGGAGCAGCTCATTGGCAGATCAGTGGGCAAATGGAAAAAATGGGGGGAAATCGGGGGAAAAAAGGAAGATAAAGGGGGGGAAAGTGGAGAAAAAGGAAAACCATGAAACTGCTGTGTGATGCAATGAAATTTTAATGAGCAAGAAACTTCCCTTTGCAAAGCCAGAGATCACAGAAGGCGGAAAATCCATTCCCAGACAATTTCAGGGAAACTGCATTCCCGGAAAATTTTGGGTAACATCCATTCCCGGACAAAATCAGGAAGAGTCCAACCAAAGTCCCGCTTTGTCTGGCTGATGTCCAAGGATATTGATCATTGTGGGTGAAATCCATCGGGAATGGGCTGTCCAGTGAATTGGGAATTCTGGAACTGGGAATGGGCTGTCCCACATTGGATCAATCAATTGGGAATGCCAGAATTGGGAATCGGTTGTCCAATAAATTGGGAATGCTGGAACAGGGAAGGGGCTGCCCAATAAACTGGGAATGTCAGAACTGGGAATGGGCTGTCCCACGTTGGATCAATGAATCGGGAATGCCAAAACTTGGAATGGGCTGTCCCACGTTGGATCAATGAATCGGGAATGCCAAAACTTGGAATGGGCTGTCCCACGTTGGATCAATGAATCAGGAATTCCGGAACAGGGAGCCAAAAGCAAACGAGGAGGTGCCGAACAAGAACCAGGAGGAAAGGTCAGGAACGCCCGAGGGATCCGCGGGAAGGCCGACCCCTCATCCTCGTGCCCACGGATTTGGGATATCCCAGAGGAAAACTCTCCCTCAGCAGGGCCCGCAGGAGCCGCGCAGGAGGCGGCTGAAACGCCTGGATGAGGCTGGAGCGCAGATCCCATATCCAGAGCGGGCTCCATATCCCGGGAAAACCCCAGAGCCGTAAACACCCCCAAAACCCAGAGAACCCCCAAAAGCTGGTGCTCCGGAGGATCCCACCACGGCTTGCTGAGGGAAGGAGCTGAGGATGGGCCCAGGGAAGGTGACCACCACGGGCGGCGGCTGGATGAGGGCGGTGGAGTCCGGACACTGCCGGACACAGGGCTCGTTGCAGCTGTTGGCCACGGGCTGAGGGCAGGCGATGCCGCCGGACGTGGGGCAAAGGTCGTAGCAGGACATTTTCTACAGGAGAAGTGGAAGTTTCTGGAAGGCAGAAGAGGAGAGGATGAAATCTGAGGGGATGAGGAAATGGGCCCGGTGGAGGTTGGGGGGAGTTGGGGGGTGGGAAAGGGAGGGGTGGGATGGAGTGGGATGGGAATGGGATGGGATGAAATGGGATGGGGCAGAAATGGGATGGAGATTGGGATGGGATATGATGGAGATGGGGTGGGGTGGAATGGAAATGGAGTGGAATGGGATAGAATGGGATGGGATGGAGGTGGGAGGGGATGGGATAGAAATGGAACGGGATAGAAATGGGCTAGAAATGGAATGGAATGGAATGGAATGGAATGGAATGGAATGGAATGGAATGGAATGGAATGGAGTGGGGTGGACATAGGATGGAGTGGGATGAAACAGGACAGAGATGGGACAGGATGGAAGGAGCAAAATTAATTCCTTCATCAGATAAAGATATGGATTTAAGACAGTTTTCCTGATGGATATTTGGGCATAAACTCTTCGGTTTAAGAGGGTTTTTCTCAGTAAAAAAGTAGAAATGTTATTTTATTCACTGGGTCAGAGCACCAGTCTACTTTCTTTCTTTTTGACCATGGTGAAAATAACTAAGTAATTAAATATATCTATATTTATATGTATCTATAAATGAGTAGAATTAAAATAAACTCTTCAGCTGGATCATTTCACAGCTCAGGACACAGACAAATTTCCCCAATTCAGCCATGGGCAGGAATGCAGGAAAATTCAACAATTTTAAAGCTTGTGCCATCCTGCATTTTCCTTCTGCTCTCAGCCCAGGAATGGCCAAAAACAAAAAACAGTGAGTGAAAAAAAAAAAATTCCTAAATTAAAAAAAAAAAGCCTCAAACCCTGGATTTGGCTCCTAAAGCCTTGCAGAAAAATACTTGCCAGGATACTACAGAAATGAAAATTTAAAGAATAAAAAGAATAAAGGAAAAACAGAGTCCTGAAAATTAACATAATAGCTGCGAACAGCGACTATAAATAAATTTAAAAACCAAATATAAATTTGAGATTTATATATAAAATTATCTATATAAAATATAAATAAATATAAATTTGAGATGCATAAAGATTTAAATTTTAAAAATCAAAGAGCAAAGGAATCCTGGAGCTGGGACAGGAATGAAAAAGCCAAAAGACTCACCTGAGGGAGAGGAGAAAAGCAGGAGAAAGATGGAAAAGCTTCGCGGAGCTGCTGCTTTTTATACAAACCCTGCGACGCCCCGGGGCTGAACCGAGCCCCGATCACTCCCCAAAGTGATGAAATCCTCTTGCAAAACCAACCCCAAAATCTCGGCCCAGCACATTCCATCTCCCGGCTCCCTTTCATCTCCATCCCACCCAGTGGGAATTAAAATCCCAATTTGCTGAGCTGTGCTTCCTTCATTAGCTTCCCCCTTAATGATTTTAATCAGAGTCAGAACCTGCTGCCCTGGACGGGTTTGGGGTTAAGGGGTTTCCTCTGGGTCTCATCATCATTGTGGGAATTGTGGGATTTATCATGATTTACCCCAATTCCAGGGGCTGGGATTGGGGAGAATTCCCAGTTTTCCCTCAATACCACTTAGTGTTTTATTATATATAGTTACTATATATTTTTAAAATATTTATATTTCTTTTTTATATTTATTATATATTTTTACTTTATTTGTTTATTTATTTAGTATATTTACTTGATTTTTTATTATATATATTTACTATATGTATTTTAAGATAAATATTTAAATTTTATACTCATTATATATATTTACTATATTTCAGCACCTAAAACAGAGTTTAAATCAATTTTTTTCCTTTTTTTTTTTTTTTCCTGGAGAAATGTCAGCGTGTTTTTCACACCAGGTCCCACCTCAAACCCCCTTCATTTGCTTTGTATGGGTTGTTAAATAAATAACATTAAATTAAATAGCATTTCTACCAAAGTTACGCTGAATTTGGGAGTTTTTTTCTCCTGCCCAAACTTTGGGATGTCCCCAGGGGATTACAAGAATAATCTCTCCCTCCCCAAAATTCCAAATATTTTTTGGGTGTGGTTTTTTCAGCACTTCCCAAACCCTCCTTAATGGTTTATGTGCAAAATGGGGTGTGATTATTTCAATATAAATATGTGGTTGTGTTTTAACAGCCCAGCATTTTGAAACATAATTAAAATTAGTCTTATTATTAAAAATAAAATGTAAAAAAATTATATTTTTTCCAAGTGAAAAATTTCTTCTTCACCACCTCAAGGTTTCTCACCTCAGGATTTCAGTGTATTGTGTCATATAATTTAAGTTTTCATTTTTTTGGGGTGAATCCTTCATTGCTGATGTTTTAATTCACATTTTCTCTGTTTTCAGCCTGAAAATCTGGGAGACAAACCACAAATCTTAATGGTTTAAAAAAATCTTTAATTCCCTCTGAAAAACGCCGGATGGTTTTTGCTTGAAACCTAAATTCCAGCTACACTTAAAAGTTGCTGATTCCACCAGGAAGACACCGAGGCTTTTTATCAAGTTTTTTTAATCTGCCAAGGGTGAGAAAGAAAAAAAAAATCTTGCACCTTCAAGCAGAAGAAAATGATGATTAACGCCTGAGCCAGCACCATGATGTCAGCTAATGAGAGGCGAATAAATGAGGCAGCAAAATCCTCACTGTCATCCCCAAATGCTTTTTTTTTTTTTTCATATGCAACGTTACCAGGCCAATTAAAGCAGCCCTGAGATGAAAGGAAATCCTTGAACTGTAATTTATATTTCATGCAGTGTCAGAATTCTGAACCAGCTCATAAACAAAAAATATTGAGCAAAAAAAATCAAAAAACCCTGTTTCGTCACCGCTGGGACGACCCGGGTGTGATAAACGAGTTAAGGATGGGAGCCTGGGGTTCCCCTCCTCGAAACTGCCCCGGGGGTTCCACGGAATCCCGAAATTATTTCAGGTGGAAAAAGGGCTCCAAGGTCACCGAGTCCGAGATGGGGCTAATCAACAACTTGTGATTCCTTAGACACCTCCAGGGATGGAGATTCAAACCTTCCTGAGCTCCTTCTTTCCCTTTTTCAGGAGGATTTTTCCTGGATTTTCTACCTTGAGCCTCCCTTGGCACAGCCCCTTTCCCATCCTGGGATTTTCCAGCCCCTCAATGTCCCCAAGCTGGATTTTTCTGACTGATTCTTCAGGTCCTGGCAGGAGGTAGAAATTCCCCTCTCCTCCTGTCGTTTGGATACCCCTGGGGAAGCTCCGGGTTCTGCTGGGATTCGTTCAATTTTCCAGAGACAATGAATAAAATAAACGATAATAAATAAAAATAAAATAAAATAAAATAAAATAAAATAAAATAAAATAAAATAAAATAATAAAATAAATAAAAATAATAAAATAAAATAAAATAAAATAAAATAAAATATTTTTTCCGGAGACAATGAAATAAATTCCAGATTTTTTACTGCTTTTTAAGGTAATACCTTTTTAAATTCACTTTTTTCCTTCTGTTTCTGGTCAGAAATTCTCTAAATATGGCGATATTCAACAATTTTTTATTTTTTTTTTTTTTTTTTTCTGCAGGAAAATTCACACCCCAGGATGTTTTGGCAGCTGAGGGAAGATAAAGGAATATCTTCTGCCAGATAAGGGAAACTCCCGGTGAGATAAGGATCTGCCTGAATCGGTTTTGTTCTTTGCTGATGGCATAAGAAGATAATTGCATTTACACTGCAGCGCTTTTGTTGGGTTTTAGGCTATTTATAAATCACAGACACAAATTCTGCTTCTATTTAATAGGTAAATAAATTAAAAATAGCCAAAGGAGTCTCGAATGAAGTGAAGGGCTGAGGAAACTGGGAATTTTTCCAGCCTGGAGAAGGTTCTGGGGTGGACTAAATCTGATCTTCCAGGACCGAAAGAAGGGTCTGGAGCGACAGAAAAAGGGGAGAATTGGGTAGAAATTACCAGAAGGGATTTTTAGGCGGGATATTGGGACTCATATAAAAGAGTTTTGGAGAATTTACGTTTCACTGCGAATGAATTTTACTGAATTTATGCTTCACCGTAAATTAATTTTACTGAATTTATGTTTCACTGTAAATGAACTTCACTGAATTTATGTTTCAATGTGAATGAATTTTACTGAAATTGTAAAACAGCCCCGTGGAAGGTTCTCCCTGGATATTTTCCCCCTCTGGACAGGGTTTGCTCCACGTTTTCCTCCTGCAGAGCAGGGAGGTTGGCAAACTCCGTGTGGGTGAGGAGGACACAAAAAACTCAACGCGAGGATTTTCAATGATGCAACAGAGTTTTAATGAGAACGAAAAGATCACAAAACAACAACGGGTAACAACATCAGTACCCTAAATGCAGGCAGAGCCTGAAAGACACCTCAGTCTGTCACTGCATTCAGCCCCGGGGGTAATAAACGTGAAGGTAAGGAGGAATTGAAACCATGGAAGCATCAGGAAGGAATGGAAAAAGAAGGAAAATCTTCATTTTTTCATTTCCGCTGATTCCTTATTTGGGGATATTTCCGCAGGGTTCAGCAGGAGCCCCAGAAGCCGCGGCCGTAGCGGCCGTACCAGGAGGAGTAGGGGCTGCAATAACCAGAGCCAAAGAACCTCCCGGAGCCATAGAGACCCCGGTAACCCCCACAGGACCCCAGACCCCCATAACCCCCATAGCCATAACCCCCGTAGCCATAGAGGCCCCCGTAACCCCCGTATCCAAATCCCCCATATCCCGCAGAGCCAAATCCCCCATAGCCCAGGGATCCCCAAGAGCCCAGCGAGGCCCCGGAGGCCGCCAGCACGGGAGCTCCAGCAGATCCCACCACGGAATCCTGCGGGAAGGAGCTGAGGATGGGCCCGGGGAAGGTGACCACCACGGCGGGAGGCTGGATGACGGCGGTGGAGTCGGGGCACTGCCGCACGCACGGCTCGTTCCCGCTCTCAGCCAGGGGCTGGGGACGCAGCACGCCGCAGCCAGAGGACGGGTACAGGTCGTAGCAGGACATCTCGCAGGGGTTGGAGGTTGGCACAGGCTGAAAAGAAAGACAAAAATCCCAAATTCAGTGATTCACGTTAAAATGACAAAATGGAGCGTGACGCTGTTTTAAACTACAACACAAACTTTGAGATTTAGAAGGCTGAAAATTACTCTTTTATTGTTGGGATGTGGCTTTTCTTTTATACTATTTTATACAGGCCAATCTGATTGTTGAAACAAAAGCAAACTTCTTCAATCCCATTGGTCACACCAGAGAGACATCAAGAAGAAGTCTCTCCAAGGAAAAGGAATGAATAACGTAAGTACAGTCACAAAAACATTTCTCCTGTTTACAGAAAATTCCCTAGAAAAAGAATTTCAGAAAACCAAAACACCTCAGGCACGGAACCAGGACTAGAGGAGTGTTCTGAGTGTTCCCCACTTTCCAATCTCAGCACTTTCTTTTTTCTAAAAAGTGTCTCGTGGACCTGATATTTTCTGAGTCTGAGCTCTTCCCGAGGGAAACTTTCCATCAGTTTTTCTTTTTCCCCAAAACAACCTTGTGTAAACGATATTCCTTTCCAGGCAGAAATTGCTCCTGTGCTCAACCTGCATCACCTGTCAGGAAATCGTGGAAAGCCAGAAATTCTCCCTGAGCCTCCTTTTCTCCAGTCTGAGCTCCTTCCTCTTAGTGCTGACTGACCCTTGAGTTTCTACCACATCCACACAGAAAAAAACTTCCATTATATAACCCATAAAAAATTCTCTGTTGACTGAATGAACCTTTCTGCAAGGTTTTGGAACCTGCGCTGGTAATTCTTCTGATTTCTACTAAGAAGAAAGAACAATTTTACCATTTCAAACTCATCAAAACCACCACAAAACAATCCAAATGTTCAGAATCTTAGAATCTATCTGGATGATCCCATAATCTGCTTGATAAAAGCCGGCAGAGAAGAGAGGCTGGAATTTTCCAAGGGAAGAGAATCCCTCGGAATGCTTCTTACCTTTCTCACGGAGCTGAGCGGAGAGAGGAAGGCAAAGTGAAGAGCCCTGACTTGGGAGAAGCTTTTTATACCATTCCCTAGAGCCCGGGGATCATCTAAAGGTGCAATTTGGGGATGTGGATAATTGGGGCAAACCTCAAATGACAACGCAGGTCCTCGGAGTTCTGCTGACTCTCCTGTTTGTTTTTCTGGCCCCGAGTCTCGTGAAATGTGATAGGGGCATTTCGTCAGAGAGCCCTCTTTCATCTGGAACGGGGACAAAGTCACCCTGGCTCCTGTTATCATTCCATTCGTAATTCCTGGCAGGAATTATCCCAACGCTCTTACGGAGCTTCTCCGTCATTAATGGCAAAAACCCGTCAGCTGGTTTGGGGATCATCCGGTGTGCAGAGCTTTTTTCTATTTTAAATATATATATATATCTATATCTGGAGATAAAAATGGTTTTTATTATTTAAGAAGAGGATTATTATTTAAGAGGACTGATTTATATTTATTTCTTTGTATTTATTTATTATTTAAGAGGACTTTGAGGTGGTCGTTTTTATCATTTTTGGCCTCAACTGCCCAATGTGAGAACAATATGGAACCCAAAGGAAAGCGTCCTGTGGTGGTCCTGAAATTAGTTTTGTGACAGAACCTTGGAGTTATTTGGGTTGGAAAATCCTTTCAAGTCCGAGCTGTGACTGACCCCCAACCCAGGCCATTCCTTGTTTTCCTGTCCCTTGTTCCCTTGGAGCAGAACCCCATCCCTGGAATTGTTTTGAATAAAATACATCTCCTTAAATTCCATGTTTTATTCAGAATTTTTTTTTAATTTCGATTTCTTTTTCATTGGGGAAAAAAAACAAAAGCTGAAGGGGAACACACCCTCCCCCAGAGTATTTGGCCTTGAACTGATGATCCCAAGGACACGAATATCTCCACTGAGGTGTTTGACTGTGATGTCATTCCATAATTGTGAGGCACCCAAATCCAGCTCCGTGCCTTTAATCTACAGGATTTGCATGGACTTGCTCCCTGGAAGCTTGAAAAGATTATTGCCCAAAAAACCCCCCCAAAAGGCTGAGAACCCCACCTCACCATTTAGGGATCATCTGTGGCGTGGAGTTGCCAACATTAAAATGTCCCCTCCATAAATGAGGCGAGATGGAGCCTTTGCGTCACGCATCCCGAATTCCTGATCGTTCCCTCACCCCAGAAACTTCCAGCTCAGCCCTGTTTGGGATTTATGACTGGTGTATCACAGGAGCTCGTGAATTCCTAAAGACCCGAGGCGATAATGCAAAGCATTTCTGTCACATCTTGACTTTTGCACCAGAAAACCCATTTTCCTTACAAACCCCCATGTTTCCTCTGGCTCTTTTTACTACAAAATCCCACATTTCCTCAGGCCGTTTTCCCTACAAAATCCCGCTTTTCCTCACTCCATTTTTCCTACAAAACCCCACGTTTCCTCAGGCTTTTTCAATGTTCTCAGGCACCATCTTTCTCCCAACAACATCAGTCCATCAACACCTGGGAAAAGCCTCTTCAGGACCTCCAACCCCTTTGTGGTTTTAGTTAACTTCGTGAATTCCTCCCTTGTTTATCCCCTAAACCCAAAAAAGCCTCAGGAAGACAAAAGTTCCTCTCTGCCTCCTCCACGGAACTCTCTGGACTCAGCCAAAATTAAGGATTTTGCTCTTCTTTTTTCCCTGCTCGGGATTAAATTCCGGCTTAATTTGTGATTCCGAGAAAACTCATGAGCCGTTCTCCAGGTGTTCTCCAGTTAATACCAGGAGGAGCTGGCTTGGCCATTCCTGATGCAATTCCAAGGAAGCTGACAGGAATAACATCAAGCAATAATTAATTTCTTTCCCCCCCCCAAAGTTCGTCACAAGATGAAAGAATTGTAATCTCTCAGGTGATGTTTGGGTCGTTATTACAAACAAATTTGAAAGGCCTCATAAACGCCAATAAGGAACCCAACAATTTCGTCATCCCGATGGTTGCACGAGTTTGAAATTTGCAAGAGATGCTGATCTGGTCCCTCCAGCTGATATAAAAGCTCCTCTGTTCTCCTCGTTCTTCCAAACGCTTCCCTTGACTTCTTCGAGACTCGGGTAAGTCTGAATTCCCTCCGTTGCTCTCTGTGCATTTTTTTTTATGGTTGGTTTCAACTCGAGTTGATGCCCAACATCCTTTCTGTTGGAATTGGAGTGGGATTGGGAAGGATCGAGGATTTTTCTGTCTCTGGGGTGGCAGAAAAGGGTTTTCAGTGTGGGGAGCCCCGTGGGGTTTTGGGGGGTCAGGAACGCCAGATCTTGAGGCAATAGGATGGTGCTCTGAAGGGGTTGGATCCCCTTCCTGATGGAGCCAGGCTAGGAGAGCTGGGAATGATCAGCCTGGAGGAGAGGAGATTGTGTGGAGACCTCAGGGCACCTTCCAGGATCTGCAGGGGCTCCAGAAAAGCCTTTTCCTCAGGAACTGCAGGAATAGAACACAGGGTCTGGGGTCAGGGTGACAGAGGAGAAATTTGGGTTGGATATGGGGAAGAAATGCTTCCCTGTGAAGGTGGAGAGGCCCCAGCACCGGATATTCCGTGGATTCTCCATCCCTGGGAGTGTCCAAAATCAGTTGGGATGTGTCAAAATCAGCTGGGATGGTGGGAGGTGTCCCTGTCCATGGGACAGAGATGATCTTTAAGGTCTCTTCCCACCCAGACAATTCCAAGGTTCTCTGGTTCAGTCCTAAATAACTAAATAAGTTGGACTTGAGCCCTTTGAGTCACTTCCAGCTGGAGGAAGCCTGAGAATCCCTGCTCCTCGTTTCGATCCATTTAACCCATCTCGAGGTTTGCATAAAAGGTTCAAGGTTGGACAAAGGTGTGTCTTTAATTAACACGTGATAAAGTCATTTGCGTGAAGGTTCTCTCCTTCGCCTCCTTGCTTTCAGGCTCCTCCTCAAGCCTCTGTTAAGGATTTACACAACGTCGTTAGAGATTGGCTCCTTATAGTCCTGTCAAACAGTTTTCTGGGAAAGCCGGGCGCTCACAATCCCATAATCTGCTGTTCCCTCGGCTCTCAGCAGAATTGGGATGAGTGGGAAGACAAAGCTACTGTAATTAAGTCCTCCATAAGCTCATGCAAACCTGCTGAACCCAAATCCGAGTTTTCCTGATGACTCACGCACAGCGACCTTGGGACAAAGTCACTTTGCACTCGCCGCTTTTGCCTCCTGGTTTTCATTGCAATCTGGAGAAATAAGTCGTAGTTGTTTTTCAGGATGTTATGAGGGACAGAGTTTTCCAAAAACATTTCCCACTTGGCCTTCTAAATCTCAAAGTTTGTGTTGTTGTGTTGTTGAAGTTTAAAACAGTGTCACGCTCTACTTGTAATTTTAACGTGAATCGCTGAATTTGGGATTTTTGTCTTTCTTTTCAGCCTGTGCCGACCATCAACCCCTGCGAGATGTCCTGCTACGACCTGTACCCGTCCTCTGGCTGCGGCGTGCTGCGTCCCCAGCCCCTGGCCGAGAGCGGGAACGAGCCGTGCGTGCGGCAGTGCCCCGACTCCACCGCCGTCATCCAGCCTCCCGCCGTGGTGGTCACCTTCCCCGGGCCCATCCTCAGCTCCTTCCCGCAGGATTCCGTGGTGGGATCTGCTGGAGCTCCCGTGCTGGCGGCCTCCGGGGCCTCGCTGAGCTCTTGGGGATCCCTGGGCTATGGGGGATTTGGCTCTGCGGGATATGGGGGTTATGGATACGGGGGTTACGGGGGTCTCTATGGCTACGGGGGTTATGGCTATGGGGGTTATGGGGGTCTGGGGTCCTGTGGGGGTTACCGGGGTCTCTATGGCTCCGGGAGGTTCTTTGGCTCTGGTTATTGCAGCCCCTACTCCTCCTGGTACGGCCGCTACGGCCGCGGCTTCTGGGGCTCCTGCTGAACCCTGCAGAAATATCCCCAAATAAGGAATCACCGGCAATGGATGGATGCAATCCTGACCCCAGAGGAGATGTTGTGACCATGGCCACCCCTCTCCAGTGTCCACACAACTTCTCCTCGATTAATTCATCTCCTATTTGTCATTTTCTGGGCTTTTTTGTTGTGGGGGTTTTTTTTCCCATCTGTGTGTGTGTAATATGTAGGATAAAATGATAATTTATGTTCTTCCGGAATGCAACTTCATTGTCCAGCTGAAGAGAAGCAACCACAGAAGGAGTTGCCTGTTCTCTGATAATCTTCGTGTTCTGCTATGCTTTTCTTTTTCTGTGAATGCTTTTTATTTCCTTATTAAAGCCATTGTGTTCTGCAAAAAAAAAAAAACCAACCCAAAGTTTCTGTTTTAATTTCTCTGGCTGTGGGTTTGCAACACTTCTGTCTGTACAGAAGTGGGGGTAAAATTCATATCCTTTTAACAGGCTGAGGTTCAGATTTTAAAACCATCTGGAATGAAGTCAGTCACTGTTCCTTGATCCAGAATTTGGGAGCAGGAATTCTCCCTCCCTAGCTGTACCGGGCTGCAATAATAACATTAAAACATCATGGAATGGGTTGAATTAAAAAAACCCCAAAGATCTTCTCCTCCCAGCCCTCACCATGATCAGGGACACCTCCCACTAGACCAAGTTGCTCCAGCCTGGAATCGGAAACTTCCAGGGATGGGGCAACCAGGAATTCCCACAAAAACCTGTGCCAGGGACTATCCATCCCCACAAGGAAAAGATTTCTTCCCAAAATCCAACCTAAATTTGCCCTCTGTCAGTTTGGGTCCATTCTCCCTTGTCCTGTCACTCCAGTTCCCAAGGAAAAGCAACTTTTTTCCAGTTCCCCTGTAGATCCTGGAGGGTGGAATCTCACCAGGGCACATAAAAAGGGGGGATTTGCTCGCAGGTTAATTTTAATTTTCCCAGGTCCTCTCTGCTCCAGCTTTTCTTGCTGGTGTGAATGAATCCCTGAAGGTTTTTCTGCCAAAAAAACACCCAACACTTTACATTTCATGACTATCCAGAACGATTTCAGATTTATAATTTCCAATCTGCAGCCCAGAAGACTTATTTAAGGATTTTGCAGGAAATTGATTTATCTTCCTGCCAAGGTTATTCTTGAGGACACAGTTCAAGTATTTGACTGAGGAAATATTTGAGTCAGAACCAGAAGCTCGAAGAGATGAAAGCTTTACCTGGAAGAAATTCATACCGAAACCTAATTTTTCCCCGTTTTTTTGGGCAGGACATTCCTGTCCATATTTTAGGGACAGGTTGGATGAACTTTTAAGATCCCTCCCAACACAAACCATTCCATGACTGGAATTTTTTTGGCTATTTTAGGACATTTTAGACTGTTACTGACACCTGCACTGGTGAGGCTTCCCCAAAAGCAAACAGCAATAGTAAAAATGGGGAAAGAACACCAGATTACGCCAACTTTGATGCAATAAAACTTTTAATGGCAGCAAGCAAAGCAATGAATTGCAGAGTCTCCGATGAACAGGAAACTCTTCTCCAGCCAGAAGCTGTGACTGATGTGGGTTCTTTTCCAAACCCCAGCTGTGGATGTGAACAAGCAGGACCCATTCCAAGCCCCTTTTGTTCCCGAACAAAATGGGAACACAGAAACGAGGTGGGAGAAGCTTTAGGGCAGGCAGCTGAAAGAGGAGGAATTCAAGGGGGGCCCGAGCGGCCACAAATCCATGGTTTTGGGGATGGAGCAGGTGGTCTCGGGCTCTTTGGCTGCAAAACCATCATGTTTCATCTGCTGGTGGGACCTCACTCGGGATTTTCCCCTCAGGGTTTAGCAGGAGCCGCAGCTGCCGCGGCGGTAGCGGGAGAAGCCGAAGGATCTGCCAGAGCCATACAGACCCCGGTACCCCCCACAGGACCCCAGACCCCCATAACCCAGGGACCCATAGCCCCCATATCCACAGAGACCCCCATAGCCCAGGGAGGAGCCCCCATATCCATAGAGACCCCCATAGCCCAGGGATGAGCCCCCACAGGCCCCCAGACCCCCATAACCCAGGGACGAGCCCCCATATCCATAGAGACCCCCATAGCCAAATCCTCCATATCCCCTGGAGCCAAATCCCCCATAGCCCAGCGAGGAGCCCCCATATCCATAACCCCCATATCCCGCAGAGCCAAATCCCCCAGAGCCCAGGGATCCCCCAGAGCCCAGCGAGGCCCCAGAGGCCGCCAGCACGGGAGCTCCAGCAGATCCCACCACGGAATCCTGCGGGAAGGAGCTGAGGATGGGCCCAGGGAAGGTGACCACCACGGCGGGAGGCTGGATGACGGCGGTGGAGTCGGGGCACTGCCGCACGCACGGCTCGTTCCCGCTCTCGGCCAGGGGCTGGGGACGCAGCACGCCGCAGCCAGAGGAGGTGGAGCACAGGTCGTAGCAGGACATCTCGCAGCTGGTTTGGAGGTTGATCTAGAAAAGATGATGGTTTATGTTGGTTTTGAAGGAATAGCAAACTTTGGGCTGTGCTGGAGCAGCTCGAGGGTATCAGTAATAAATCTGGGAAGTCAGTGTGATTCCTATTCCTGGTTTTTCTCCTATCCCTCTGATCTCTGAGCTGCTCTTGACTTCAACCACATCTGCACTCTTCAGCCCTATCTTCGAATTTCCAGATCACATAATTCTTTCAGCATTAAATTACTCTTAGCCAATGATTTCTACTCAGATTTTTTCTTTCTTTTTGTAAACCCAACCAAAATACAGACACATACAGAGGTTATGCTTTATCTCCTGAAACACAGGCAAGGAACCCTTTGCAGTGCTAAAATAATACAAGTTTGGGGTTTGATACCACTCCATGAACCCTTCTCCTGTAGATTAATGAGAAATTAAACACCAAATATCCCTCAGAGCAGCCCGACCACAAACAGATTTCTGGACAGGAAGTTTCAATTTAAAGAATTCAGGGAGAAAAGCGACTTACCTGGTTCACGAAGGCAGGACAGGTGAGAGAAGAGGATGGAAGGTCCTGGTGCAAGGCACCTTTTATAGAGCTCCCTGCTTGCCCACGGGGCACCTGATGATGCTCCAGCTCATAATTAGGTCCCAACCCCAAATTGCAGGGAGACACATAATTCCTCAAAGTGCTGAAATTGTCTTTGCTTGATTGCTGGTGCACTTCAAACCCACACATGGCGTGAGGTGCACATTCCACCCCGGGCCTCTATTGTCTCTCAGGGCTTTATTGTGGGGGAATTTTTTTTTTTTTTTTTTAATGATCCCATTGCTCTACTCAGCATTAGGGGAGGAAATAAAGGTGAGTGGATTTATTTATGAGTCCACCACGATTAGGATGATTGAAGGGCACTCGTGGTAAAGCTCCCTGAGTGTGATCAACAGGAGACGTGGAGCCAAGGGGGTTTGTTTTAGGAGTTCAGATGAGGGCTGGGGAGGAAGAACAAAGGGGAAAACCCCACTGGTTTTGCAGGCTCAGCATTTCTCCCTCCACCTACTCAGGGCAAGGCAAACACAATAATCAAGAGCATCTTTGGATGGACTTTGTGTCATAAAATGCCATCATAGGATGGTTTGGGTCGAAAAACACCTTAAAGATCATTCACCTGACATGGGCAGGGACACCTTCCACAGACCAGGTGGCTCCAAGTCTCGTCCACCCCAGCATTGGACACTCCCAGGGATGGGGAATCCATGGAATCACCTGTGCCACTCTCACAGGTCACGACTCCTTCCCAAAATCCCACCTTAACCTCAGCTCTGTCAGTTTTAATTCACTCCCTGTTTTTCTGCTCTTTCAACACTTAAAAGAAGTCTCTCCCCATGTTGCTTTTTAAACTGTCTCCTGGTTCTCTTTCAGTCCCTGGAAACAGAGAAATATTTCACCTGGCAGGCACAATTCCACAGAAATTGAGTTTTTTGGGTTGCCTCATCCAGTTTTCCTTTCATTTCTCATGGCTTCTCCTCCCATTTTTTACATGTTAGTGATGCAACATTCTGTGTTTTAAATAAAAAAAAAAAATAAAAAAAAAAAAGATTTTATTCATAAGGTCAAAGGCAGGAAGGTCAATGCTATAAACCAAGAGCTGATTGAGGGGAAAAAAAAAACCCAAGTGGCCTCAATTTATCCATTTTAATGTGATAATCTCTTGTAATTGTGGGGTGTTTACACACCCAGGCACAGGTTTTTATATAACTCTGACACAGTAGGAACAAGCCAGTAATGGCTGCTCAGGAGATATTTGAAAATCCCTTGGAATGTTCTCGTAAAACTTTGACATGATTTTTTTTTTTCCCGAGCAGGATAATGGCTCGGAAAAATCCTCACATGTGCCTCCAGATTCGGAAAAAGCTCATAATTTGTAACTAATGCGTGGCGTGAAGATAATCAGGTGGGTGACGATGATAACGACGATAATGACAGAGTAGGACAAACCCGTGGTGTAAGCACCGAGACAGAAACCTCAGCAAATCCAACATTTGCTTTTCCCAGCAGATTTCCCAGCACCTCGTAATTGCTCTCTGCTGAAAGATGCCGTCAAGGACGGGATTAGCTGTAAGATCATCTTTATAAACAAAGGGGTTTTTTATTTCCACTACAGCTAAATTTGGGATTTCTCCTATGTAGAATAGTAGAATGGTTTAAAGTTGGGAGGGACCTCAAGGAATATCTTGTTTCACCCCCTTCCATGGACAGGGACACCTTCCACCATCCCAAACTGGCTTTGAACACTTCCAGAGATGGAGCAGCTCAACGAAACATAAATCCAATTACTAATTCAACGTACACTCTGATTATTCCCTTCTAATCCTTAAAATCATAAATATTTAGGACTAAAAATAAAATAACTATTCAGATCTAAACTCGGGTTAAGGGTCAGAAAACACATAAGACTTTTCTGGATTATTTGTGTCCCCAAACCATTTTATGATTTTTTTCATTTCCGTAGATGTCTGAGCATAATTGTCCTTTAAGACAGATCGAGAATATTTGTGTATAAACAGCTCAGCACATGGTGCCACCCCAGGAAAACTGATATCAATTCATGAATCGTGAATTTCAGGACAAAAGATGCACCAATTTCACCCATCAGCATCTCAGATCAAAGGGCCTGGCCTGACGTAACGCGATAATTGGAATCAAGAATAAACACAAACAGAAAGAGCAACAATTTCATCACTTTGGGGAGCAACAGATACAATTATAAAAAATGTTCTGTGTCAACTAATGAGCTGCTCTGAGCCCTCAGGCAACTCTGAACTGTATAAAAGCTGTTTCCACTCAGGGTTCTCCCAAACATCTTCCCTTCACTCCTTCTTCCCAACGACTTGGTAAGTCTGGAGCTGCTCTTTGCTGCTTTTGGAACCCTTTTTTTGCTGCTTTTTGGAACCTCTCTTTGCTATACAATTCATCTGAGGTGCTCCCTTCCACTGGGGACTCGCAGGCAAAAACATTAGGTGAAGAGAGAAACCTTGCCAAAAACCTTCTGGAGAGGCTGCTCTCTGCTTTGGTTGTTCCAAACCAAACTGAAATTTTCCCATCTGAAAAATTCTATTGGGTGTTGGGTTGCCTCCACCAGGCAAGCTGAATGTTTATTCCTATCCCCTCTGCTTGGTTAAATGGGTGACTGGAAATTATTTGGAAAGCTTTATTTATTATTATTACTAGTATTACTATTACTATTATTATTATTATTATTATTATTATTATTATTATTATTATTATTTAAACCTTCCTGGTTCTCAGGGAATTGTTGAGTTTAGAGGCAAACCTGCCATTAGATCCAGTTTGTTCAATTACAAATCGCCCAAAATACTTTTAATTGAAGATAAACGGGCACAAACACCCCAAGAGACCAGGCACTGGCTTGGAATAGGACACAGAGAAGAACTGAGAACAGTTTAAAACGCTCTGTAAGAGATTTATTTAAGGTTAAAAGGGATCCTGGAGGGAATTTGAGGAGCTGAAATGTGAAGAATTTTCCAAAAGAGTTCGTAGCCCAAAATCAAAACCCTGGGGTGTCAAGGTCATTGTCGGCATCTCAAATCAAATTTGATCCAAATTTGGGACGATCATGTTTGCAATTCCCTTGTGACGGTTTCATCCAAGAAGCGAATCTGAGCAGACAATGAGCTATAATCCTTGTTCTGACAAGGATCAGCACAAAGGAGATCAGTGGAAATGAGGAGCCAGTCACCAAATCCTGAATAACAACACGCTCCACTCCTGGAGTCCTTGCTGATCCCCTGACTCACCAAAGGGCTCCAGCAGATGATTTTGGCTGTCCTTCCTCAATTTCCACCTTTAAGAGAGGCGGGGAAATCCCGGTGATCAAAGGGCTCCTGTGTGGGGACAGGCAGCCAAGTCCAGAGACTTTTTCTGGAGGTAAATAACACCTTGTGCTTGCTGGAATCAACTCTTGCAGATCGACCTCAAGATCTGATCTGGAAATTCAAAGCTAGAGCTGGAGAGTGCAGATGTGGTGGGTTGAGTGTTGGACTGAAGCCAAGAGTAGCCCGGAGGTCACAGTGATAGGAAAAAAACAGGAATAGGAATTACATTGACTTACCAGATTCATTCATGACACCCTTGAGCTGCTCCAGCACAGCCTAAAGTTCACTATTCCTTCAAAATCAACACAAACCACCATCTTTTCTAGATCAGCCTCCAAACCAGCTGCAAGATGTCCTGCTACGACCTGTGCTCCACCTCCTCTGGCTGCGGCGTGCTGCGTCCCCAGCCCCTGGCCGAGAGCGGGAACGAGCCGTGCGTGCGGCAGTGCCCCGACTCCACCGCCGTCATCCAGCCTCCCGCCGTGGTGGTCACCTTCCCCGGGCCCATCCTCAGCTCCTTCCCGCAGGATTCCGTGGTGGGATCTGCTGGAGCTCCCGTGCTGGCGGCCTCCGGGGCCTCGCTGGGCTCTGGGGGATCCCTGGGCTATGGGGGATTTGGCTCTGCGGGATATGGGGGTTATGGATATGGGGGCTCCTCGCTGGGCTTTGGGGGATTTGGCTCCAGGGGATATGGAGGATTTGGCTATGGGGGTCTCTATGGATATGGGGGCTCGTCCCTGGGTTATGGGGGTCTGGGGGCCTGTGGGGGCTCGTCCCTGGGCTATGGGGGTCTCTATGGATATGGGGGCTCCTCCCTGGGCTATGGGGGTCTCTGTGGATATGGGGGCTATGGATCCCTGGGTTATGGGGGTCTGGGGTCCTGTGGGGGGTACCGGGGTCTGTATGGCTCTGGCAGATCCTTCGGCTTCTCCCGCTACCGCCGCGGCAGCTGCGGCTCCTGCTAAAGGCGAGGGGAAAACCCTTCACCTCGGCAAACGGCACCTCTGGACCCTCCCCTGATCTCCTGAGGGAGGGACACAGCACCAGATTTCTCTCCAGACGGTGGGGTCGGAACCCCTCCAGAAATTCTCCTTTTTTGTTTCCTCCTCCCTTTGTTTGGTCTCCCCTTCCTCGCCAAGTGTTCGGCTCCACCATCCGCTGGCTTCTCCCTGAAAATGCTTCCTCCTGACATGAGGCTGAGGGAGCAGCTCCCTCGAGGAACAAGCTGCCTGACTTTGCCTCACCTGTTCTTGCAATAAAAAAAAAAATCCTGCATCCAACACCCGCCTCTGTTTTTTCCTGTTAAACCCCGGAATGGCATTCGGGGGTCCCTCTCCTCCCCATCACAACCAGACTGAGATGCCTTGGGTCAGAGCTGCAGCTGAGAGTCCTCCCTGCCTTACACGGATTAATCCGGTTTTCAGACTTCCAGTATTTTATTACGATTATTTCCATCCGATTTGGCGTTGGGACAGGGAAGAGTCACACCCCAAGGCTGCCAGAGCACAAGGACAATGCTCTTGGCACAGGGTGGGAATTTTGGGGTGCCTGTGTAGGGCCAGGAGTTGGACCCAATCCCTGTGTGGCCCTTCCAACCCGGGATATTCCAAAGTTCCATTTTTTTACAAGTGGTTAATTTACTGCTGGAACTCCTTTTAATTTCGCGTCTTCCAGGCAATATTTTAGGAATCATCCGCCTGCCTTCAAAGACAAAGCTAAAAAACACTGCCCGAAGTTCTGCCTAAGCACGCTCAGAAAAGGAAGGATAGGAGGAAGGTGAACAAAGGGAAGCAATTTTTGAGATAGGTATCTGATGAGCAGAGATGAGGCACTACCTTCCCTTTTTTCATTAATCACTGCCATGATAAAGTTGCCTCGGGGAAGGTTTGGCTGAACCTGTCAGCAGGTGAGGTAAAAAGAACATGAACTGGTGCATTAGAGAGGATTTAGCTCTTCCTTCACCAGGACTCTTTCAAAGAAAATGTCTTGATCAGTGTCAAGGAACAGCAAACCTTATTTTTCACAGGTAATTTCAATATTCTTCCTCGTAAGGGACTGGAATCAATTATTAAGTTATCGATTTATTACTAACAGTCAGATGGGTGTAAATAATAAATTGAGATGGAAATCAGTCCATGGTACTCGTGAATGCAGCTTTCTTTTCATAAAACAAGAGTTCATTTTTATGGGTAAGCAACCACTTATTTGAGAATATTTTGACCAAAAAAATCACAGAATTGTTTAGGTTAGAAAACACCTTTGGGATCATCCAAGATGCGCCTGATCCCCACCTGGTCACCCAGCCCAACATCCAGGAATTCCTTGGACATCTCAAGGGATGGGAATTCCAAACCACCTGAGCCTTTTCCCAAGGTCTGGCTGCCCTTTCCAGGAGGAAATTCCTGCGTCCAACCTGAGCATCTCCTGCTCCATCTCTAAAAACTCTCCCCTGACAGGTTCTGGCTTCTCTGCCGGCTTCATCCTCCCTGTCCCCTCTTTCCTCTCACCGAGGGCAGCTCCTGGGACAACTTTTACAAAACCCAGCTGCTTTTCCCTCCATTTCAATCCCAATCTTCGCTTCCACCCTCAGCCTCCAAGAGGTGCTGGGTGTAAATCACGAGCCCAGCCGAACACCTGAGCTGCCAAATTTCCCTCACTCAGCGAGGCAGTGCCGGGCAGGCACCGGCTTAATTAGTTGTTGTGTAAGACAAGTGCTAAGCCCGAGATAACACCCCTGGAGAGAGCCTTTAACACCTAGAGAACAACGATTACACAGCTTTAATTCGGGCTGGATGCCTGCTCGGGGTGAGCTCACGTCTGATTGTGAAATCCGACTAAGGGCTGACCTTTCTCTCAGTGTCTACTACAGGGTGGAGAGAGTTTACTCCATTCCTTACTCAAGGATTAGGTCTGGAAAAACCTCTAATTATTCATCTGCCTTCCTGGCATTGGCACATCTTTTCGGGAGCGCTGATAAGAGAAAGCTGAGTGGCACTGGGCAGGAGGGAATCGGAGTTTTGGACTGGAAAAACGAGGTGGCAGAACTGCTGGGAGCAGCAGGAACGGAGTGACCATCGTGGGACGGGGCAGAGCCGGGTGCCTGCTGACTACGGGGAAACAAGGTGGTGCAATGGCAAAGAAACTTTCCTGTCCCACCTTCCAGAATCCCAGGAACCAGGAAAACACCTCCAACATCATCGAGTCCAACCCAGGACCAATCCCCAGGTTCTCAACAAGCCCAGAGCAGTGAGGGTCACATCCAGCTGAACCATCTGCGCCAAAACCACTGGTTCAAATCACCTCTGTCGAGTCCTCACACCTCTCACAGTCACACGTGGATTCCTCGCTGCTGTTATCCCAGGTTTTCCAAGCAGTCTCAGTGATCTGGATCCTTAAAATACTTTAATTGTGGTGCAAAAACAGAGTAATAGATGCAGATGGTGCCTCCAAGGAGGGACAAACAAAGGGCGCCTTGGGATTTTATACCCTCAAAGTCTGGGGACATCACCTACTGCTGTGACCGTGAGTGTCCAGTCACCTGGCTGGGTCACAGGTCCCTGTGCTCTTTAAATGCTCTGGAGTAAATACACTAAAAAATATAAAATACCAGATATGTGATAATATAAACAGAACCTCTGAAACCAAGGGAAAAAACACACCCAATTTCCCTCTCACAACAAACACGTCCCTGCTTGTCCAAAACACAGCGTGAATCCAGGAAAAATTAACGGAATTAATCCTGAGTTAACCAAAATGTAGAACACTACATCATACAAACACAGCGGAAATCACCTGAGAGCTCCGAAGGGTAAAACCCACAAGGTACGGCATAGTGAAAAATGGATGGATCAGAACCTGCCCTCCAGCAGTGGAGTGAACAGAACTCTAGAGAAATACGCAGAGAGACAGCAGTTGGATGCAGGAAAACTTTATTGCATTAAGAAGGGGAGGAAAAACTGAGAGACAAGGTGGTCAGGGTGCAGGCAGGCCGGGTGTCACGGGCTGCAGGAGGCCAGGGCAGCTTGTGCCCAGCTCAGCTTGTCCCTGCCGGGCTGAGGCAGCCGCGGGGGTTTTGGCCAGGCTGTGGCGGCTCTAGCAGGGCCCGCAGGTGTCCCAGAACTTCTTGGTGTAGCGGGGCAAGGCGCAAGGGCTGCAGGCGGGAGCAGCGTAGGCTCTGCCAAAGGTGCAGAGGCCCCCCGAGGCCTGGGTGGCGCCGGCGCCGTAGAGGCCGCCCAGCCCCAGGGAGCCGCCAAAGGCCGGTGCTCCGGAGGAGCCCACCACGGCTTGCTGGGGGAAGGAGCTGAGGATGGGCCCGGGGAAGGTGACCACCACGGGCGGTGGCTGGATCAAGGCTGAGGAGTCGGGGCACTGGCGGGCGCACAGCTCATTGCAGCTCTCAGCGATGGGCTGGGGCACGGCCACGCCGGTTCTTGGTGGGCACAGGTCCACGCTGGTTCTTGGTGGGCAAATGTCGTAGCAGGACATCTTGGCGTGACAGAGATGAGGCTGAAAGAGAATTCAGACAAACAGGGGTTAGAAGAGACAGAGTTACCTCCTCATTCAGCAGCACCCCGTTCCCACAGACCCTGAGCGGCCAAAGCCACCCAGCCTTGCCCACCGTGCCCAGCCCTGGCCCTGTGCCCTGCAGCCCCCTGAGAGCCCTGATCCCCAGAGGCAGAGAGCTCCCAAGCCCTGCCCGAGTCCCTGTGCCCGGCCCGGCTGCGTCGGTCCCGGCCCAGGGGCTCCTTCCTTGCTGTGGGCAGGAGGCTGAGCCGCGGCTGGCCGTGCCAGGCTGGTGCCAGCACAGGCTCTGCGTCGGCAGCTCTGGTGGCCAGGGAGGGCCCTGGGCAGCCCCTGGGCCAGGAGGCAGAGCCCCGCAGGCACCCACCTGGCCTTGGGCTGAGCAGAGGCAGGCGGCGGCAGTGGATGCAGCCCTGGCCCAGGACAGCGCTTTTATGGGTGGCCGCAGAGGCGGGGCAGGAGCTGCCCGTGCTGGGGACACGTGTGTGGGGACAAGGCCCGGCCTCATCCCTGCTGCCACGGGGCTCTGCTGCTGCTGCTGCTGCTGACTCCTGCCTTTCCTGGCCGGCCCCAAGCTGCACCATCAGCCCCTGCAATTATCCCGCTGGCACGCTGCCACTGCCACCGCCTGGGCCACAGCAGCTGCCCCCGGGCAGCGCCTGCCCTGTGCCACCGCCTGTCCCTGATGGGCACAGGGCACGGCTGGGCCAAGGACCAAGGAAAGGCAGCTCCTGAGGGGCCCTGCCTGCTCAGCACCGTGCAGCACGGCACAGTCCAGCAGAGCAGGACTCCAGAGTTCCCCGGGCACTGCCAGGGAACTTTGGGACACAGGGGACAAAGAGTCCTCGTCCTTCCTGCCACGGGAGGCACTTGACAGCCAGCATGTCATTCTGCAGAGGGGGTACTGGAAAACCTGTGAGTGTCTGGATGTTCAGGACAGAAGTTGCAGGAGCCTGGATCTTGGAGGGGATTTGTGCATCACAGGTCAGCCCAGTGGAGCCAGAGCTCTTGTGCCTGCTTTCACAGCCCAGGGGGTTCTTTCAGATTGGGAATAAACGCCTGTTGTGGTGTTCTGCATCGAAAGTGGGCAAGGAGCAGAGATCTCCACCCGGCTCAGACTGATTCCAGCCCTGCCCCACCCCTGTGCACCATTCAAGTTGTTCCTGGAGCCAAATTCCTGGGTGCCAATGCTGCTATCAAGGATGTGAGGTGGCAGGAAGGACAAGATGGCCTGGGCAGCAGGAGGTGCTGGGCTGGCAGCTGGGGGATGCTGACTCAGGGAGGGGCAGGGGCCGCACAGCCCTGGTGTCAGCAGCAGCAGCAGCAGCAGCAGGGAGTGTCCCCTGAGCAGATTGGCCCGGCTGGAGCTGAGCAATGCTGGGGCTGCTATAAAAGCCCTGGGCAGGCCAGCCTGGGCCAAGCACTGCCCTGGCCACCTTCTCCTCCTCCTCCTGCTCGTGGACAAGGGTAAGTGTGTGAGCACTTGTGCTGGCGTCTCCCTGCTGCAGCCCCGGCCCCTGTGGCTCTGGCGCTGCCCTGTGCTGCTCTCCTGCCACGGCTGCCCTCTCTTGCAGAGCACCCTCGCATCCCACGCCAAGATGTCCTGCTACGACCTGTGCCCCCCCAAGACCAACCTGGACCTGTGCCCACCCAGGACCGGCGTGGCTGTGCCCCAGCCCATCGCTGAGAGCTGCAACGAGCTGTGCGCCCGCCAGTGCCCCGACTCGTCGGCCTTGATCCAGCCGCCGCCCGTGGTGGTCACCTTCCCCGGGCCCATCCTCACCTCCTTCCCCCAGCAAGCCGTGGTGGGCTCCTCCGGAGCACCGGCCTTTGGCGGCTCCCTGGGGCTGGGCGGCCTCTACGGCGCCGGCGCCACCCAGGCCTCGGGGGGCCTCTGCACCTTTGGCAGAGCCTACGCTGCTCCCGCCTGCAGCCCTTGCGCCTTGCCCCGCTACACCAAGAAGCTCTGGGACACCTGCGGGCCCTGCTAGAGCAGACAACAACAGCCCACCAGCCCCCTGCAAACCTCAGCCTCTCTCCTCCTCTCTCTTCTCTTCCACTGCCCCTCTGACCAGCCCGCCTCTCCTGGCTCCTTCCTGTGCCCACATTCCCGACTCCTCCATGGTCCCGCCAGGCTCTTGCTGCTCTGCTCAACAGCCGTTGCGTGGGACCAGCCTGAAGGAGCAGCTCTGGGGAAGCCTGCAGAGAGATCCAGCCTGTGCCTCATGTGTCTGTGTTCTTTTTTGTGCTTAAAATAAAACAATCCTGCATCGAATTCCTGCCTCTCTGGTGTTCTTCTCAGGATTTGGGGTACAGGGCAGACCTTCCTTGTCCTACCCATGGGCACCAGGGGCTCAGCCAGGGCAGTGTCCCAGCCTCATCTTTGCCAGGCTGAGGTGGCTTTGGACAGATGCCCCAGCCCTGGCAGCTCTCAGCACACACGGGCCTGAATGGGAAGTCCAAGGAACATTTCTGGAGGCAGGCAATTTCTGTTTTGGAGCACTTGAAGCCCTGGGAACCTTCCAGACTACCATCCAGACTGGTAGTGAAATAGTGACATTTTCCTGTGGGACTTGGAGCCATGTAGGGGCACTGACTGCCAGTGCTCCAGTCCCTTTGTGCTTCCACAGCTCTGGTGGACAACTTTGGACAGATATCAAATTCGGAAGTTTCCCAGTTGTTATGTCCTGTAAGTAAAATACCTTTGTCATGACTTCCTCTTCTTTGTCTTCATCTTTCCCTTTGCCTTTTCCGTTGTCTCGGTCAAAGTCTTGGTCCTGGTCATGGTCTTTTTGTGTTTGTCTGTGTCTCTTCCTGTTCATCTATATATTTTTCTTTCATCTTCTTTTTCTCTTTCATTTCATGGTTTCCCATCTTCCTCTTTATATTTTCCCTCTTCTTCTTTGTTAGTCACCCTAGTTATCCTTCACCTTCACCTTCTCCTTCTCCTCCTCCTTGAAAACATTCATCTCCATCTGCTTCCTACACGCCTCGTCTTTAACTAAAACTCAACGATCATTCCCTTTCTTTTAATTTTCGTTGAACTTTATTTCTATTTTCATTTCTACTTTAAGGTCCTCCTTTAGTGTCCCCTCCACCATTTGGCTTAACTTTTCCCGTCCTCTTCCATTTCCCAATTGGCAATTGGAATCAAAACAATTCAATTCCCCTCCCACTCCTTAAATCCCCCAACCCAGCGGATTCCTGATTTGAGAAAAGCAACGAAAGAGACAGGAATTGGATGCAGGAAAACTTTATTTAACTTAGGAAGGGCATCGGTGAGAGGGAAAGTGTTCAGACGGCAGGTAGCCAGGCGGGGTGTCACGGGCTGCAGGAGGCCAGGGCAGCTTGTGCCCAGCTCAGCTTGTCCCTGCCGGGCTGAGGCGGCCACGGGGGTTTTGGCCGGGCTGTGGCGGCTCTAGCAGGGCCCGCAGGTGTCCCAGAGCTTCTTGCTGTAGCGGGGCAAGGCGCAAGGGCTGCAGGCGGGAGCAGCGTAGGCTCTGCCAAAGGTGCAGAGGCCACCCGAGGCCTGGGTGGCGCCGGTGCCGTAGAGGCCGCCCAGCCCCAGGGAGCCGCCAAAGGCTGGTGCTCCGGAGGAGCCCACCACGGCTTGCAGGGGGAAGGAGCTGAGGATGGGCCCGGGGAAGGTGACCACCACGGGCGGCGGCTGGATCAAGGCCGATGAGTCGGGGCACTGGCGGGCGCACAGCTCGTTGCAGCTCTCAGCGATGGGCTGGGGCACAGCCACGCCAGTCCTGGGGGGGCACAGGTCCACGCTGGTTCTTGGAGGGCAAATGTCGTAGCAGGACATCTTGGCGTGACAGAGATGAGGCTGAAAGAGAATTCAGACAAAGAGGGGTTAGATGAGACAACGGGATGTCCCAATTCAGCCGCACACTGTTCCCACTCTCCTGGAGTGTTCAAAGCCACCCATTCTTACCCACCGTGCCCAGCCCTGGCCCTGTGCCCTGCAGCCCCCTGAGAGCCCTGATCCCCAGAGGCAGAGAGCTGCCAAGCCCTGCCCGAGTCCCTGTCCCCGGCCCGGCTGTGTCTGTCCCGGCCCAGGGGCTCCTTCCTTGCTGTGGGCAGGAGGCTGAGCCGGGGCTGGCCGTGCCAGGCTGGTGTCAGCACAGGCTCTGTGGTGGCAGCTCTGGTGTCCAGGGAGGGCCCTGGGCAGCCCCTGGGCCAGGAGGCAGAGCCCCGCAGGCACCCACCTGGCCTTGGGCTGAGCAGAGGCAGGCGGCGGCAGTGGATGCAGCCCTGGCCCAGGACAGCGCTTTTATGGGTGGCCGCAGAGGCGGGGCAGGAGCTGCCCGTGCTGGGGACACGTGTGTGGGGCCAAGGCCCGGCCTCATCCCTGCTGCCACGGGGCTCTGCTGCTGCTGCTGCTGCTGCTGACTCCTGCCTTTCCTGGCCGGCCCCAAGCTGCACCATCAGCCCCTGCAATTATCCCGCTGGCACGCTGCCACTGCCACCGCCTGGGCCACTGCAGCTGCCCCCAGGCAGCGCCTGCCCTGTGCCACCGCCTGTCCCTGATGGGCACAGGGCACGGCTGGGCCAAGGCCCAAGGAAAGGCAGCTCCTGGGGGGCCCTGCCTGCTCAGCACCATGCAGCACGGCACAGTCCAGCAGAGCAGGACTCCATCTGCCCCCGGGCACTGCCAGGGAGCTCTGGGACACAGGGGACAAAGAGTCCTCGTCCTTCCTGCCACGGGAGGCACTTGACAGCCAGCATGTCATTCTGCTGAGGGGGTGCAGTAAAACCTGTGAGGGTCTGGATGTTCAGGACAGGACTTGTAAGAGCCTGAACCATGGAAGGGGAGCTGTGCATCACTGGACAGCCCAGGGGAGCAAGAGCCCATCCGCATGCTCTCAGTGCCTAGGGGGTTCTTTCATATTGGAAACAAGCACACCTCGTGCTGTTCCCCATCGACATTGGGCAAGGAGCGGAGATGTCCATCTTGTCCAGGCTGATTCCAGCCCTTCCCCACCCCTGTGCACCATTCAAGTTGTTCCTGGAGCCAAATTCCTGGGTGCCAATGCTGCTATCAAGGATGTGATGTGGCAGGAAGGACAAGATAGCTTGGGCAGCGGCAGGTGCTGGGCTGGCAGCTGGGGGATGCTGACTCAGGGAGGGGCAGGGGCCGCACAGCCCTGGTGTCAGCAGCAGCAGCAGCAGCAGCAGGGAGTGTCCCCTGAGCAGATTGGCCCGGCTGGAGCTGAGCAATGCTGGGGCTGCTATAAAAGGCCTGGCCGGGCCAGCCTGGGCCAAGCACTGCCCTGGCCAACTTCTCCTCCTCCTCCTGCTCGTGGACAAGGGTAAGTGTGCGGGCGCTTGTGCAGGCGGCTCCCTGCTGCAGCCCCGGCCCCTGTGGCTCTGGCGCTGCCCTGTGCTGCTCTCCTGCCACGGCTGCCCTCTCTTGCAGAGCACCCTCGCATCCCACGCCAAGATGTCCTGCTACGACATTTGCCCACCAAGAACCAGCGTGGACCTGTGCCCACCAAGAACCAGCGTGGCCGTGCCCCAGCCCATCGCTGAGAGCTGCAATGAGCTGTGCGCCCGCCAGTGCCCCGACTCGTCGGCCTTGATCCAGCCGCCGCCCGTGGTGGTCACCTTCCCCGGGCCTATCCTCACCTCCTTCCCCCAGCAAGCCGTGGTGGGCTCCTCCGGAGCACCGGCCTTTGGCGGCTCCCTGGGGCTGGGCGGCCTCTACGGCGCCGGCGCCACCCAGGCCTCGGGGGGCCTCTGCACCTTTGGCAGAGCCTACGCTGCTCCCGCCTGCAGCCCTTGCGCCTTGCCCCGCTACAGCAAGAAGCTCTGGGACACCTGCGGGCCCTGCTAGAGCCGCCAAGAACAGACCACCAGCCCCCTGCAAACCTCAGCCTCTCTCCTCCTCTCTCTTCTCTTCCCCTTCCCCTCTGCCCAGCCCACCTCTCCTGGCTCCTTCCTGTGCCCACATTCCCAACTCCTCCACCTTCCCATCGGGCTCTTGCTGCTCTGCTCAACAGCCGTTGCGTGGGACCAGCCTGAAGGAGCAGCTCTGGGGAAGCCTGCAGAGAGATCCAGCCTGTGCCTCATGTGTCTGTGTTCTTTTTTGTGCTTAAAATAAAACAATCCTGCATCGAATTCCTGCCTCTCTGGTGTTCTTCTCAGGATTTGGGGTACAGGGCAGACCTTCCTTGTCCTACCCATGGGCACCAGGGGCTCAGCCAGGGCAGTGTCCCAGCCCCATCTTTGCCAGGCTGAGGTGGCTTTGGACAGATGCCCCAGCCCTGGCAGCTCTCAGCACACACGGGCCTGAATGGGAAGTCCAAGGAACATTTCTGGAGGCAGGCAATTTCTGTTTTGGAGCACTTGAAGCCCTGGGAACCTTCCAGACTACCATCCAGACTGGTAGTGAAATAGTGACATTTTCCTGTGGGACTTGGAGCCATGTAGGGGCACTGACTGCCAGTGCTCCAGTCCCTTTGTGCTTCCACAGCTCTGGTGGACAACTTTGGACAGATATCAAATTCGGAAGTTTCCCAGTTGTTATGTCCTGTAAGTAAAATACCTTTGTCATGACTTCCTCTTCTTTGTCTTCATCTTTCCCTTTGCCTTTTCCGTTGTCTCGGTCAAAGTCTTGGTCCTGGTCATGGTCATTTTGTGTTTTTCTGTGTCTCTTCCTGTTCATCTATATGTTTTTCTTTCATCTTCTTTTTCTCTTTCATTTCATGTACGGTTTCCCATCTTCCTCTTTATATTTTCCCTCTTCTTCTTTGTTAGTCACCCTAGTTATCCTCCACCTTCACCTTCTCCTTCTCCTCCTCCTTGAAAACATTCATCTCCATCTGCTTCCTACACGCCTCGTCTTTAACTAAAACTCAACGATCATTCCCTTTTTTTTAATTTTCATTGAACTTTATTTCTATTTTCATTTCTACTTTAAGGTCCTCCTTTAGTGTCCCCTCCACCATTTGGCTTAACTTTTCCCGCCCTCTTCCATTTCCCAATTGGCAATTGGAATCAAAACAATTCAATTCCCCTCCCACTCCTTAAATCCCCCAACCCAGCGGATTCCTGATTTGAGAAAAGCAACGGAAGAGACAGGAATTGGATGCAGGAAAACTTTATTTAACTTAGGAAGGGCATCAGTGAGAGGGAGGGTGTTCAGACGGCAGGTAGCCAGGCGGGGTGCCACGGGCTCCAGGAGGCCAGGGCAGCTTGTGCCCAGCTCAGCTTGTGACTGCCAGGCTGAGGCGGCCGCGGGGGTTTTGGCCAGGCTGTGGTGGCTCTAGCAGGGCCCGCAGGTGTCCCAGAGCTTCTTGGTGTAGCGGGGCAAGGCGCAAGGGCTGCAGGCGGGAGCAGCGTAGGCTCTGCCAAAGGTGCAGAGGCCCCCCGAGGCCTGGGTGGCGCCGGCGCCGTAGAGGCCGCCCAGCCCCAGGGAGCCGCCAAAGGCCGGTGCTCCGGAGGAGCCCACCACGGCTTGCTGGGGAAAGGAGCTGAGGATGGGCCCGGGGAAGGTGACCACCACAGGCGGCGGCTGGATCAAGGCCGACGAGTCGGGGCACTGGCGGGCGCACAGCTCATTGCAGCTCTCAGCGATGGGCTGGGGCATGGCCACGCCGGTCCTGGGGGGGCACAGGTCCAGGCTGGTTCTTGGTGGGCAAATGTCGTAGCAGGACATCTTGGCACGACAGAGATGAGGCTGAAAGAGAATTCAGACAAACAGGGGTTAGATGAGACATAGTTACCTCCTCATTAAGCAGCGCCCTTTTCCCACAGACGCTGAGCGGCCAAAGCCACCCAGCCTTGCCCACCGTGCCCAGCCCTGGCCCTGTGCCCTGCAGCCCCCTGAGAGCCCTGATCCCCAGAGGCAGAGAGCTCCCAAGCCCTGCCCGAGTCCCTGTCCCCGGCCCGGCTGTGTCTGTCCCGGCCCAGGGGCTCCTTCCTTGCTGTGGGCAGGAGGCTGAGCCGGGGCTGGCCGTGCCAGGCTGGTGCCAGCACAGGCTCTGCGGCGGCAGCTCTGGTGTCCAGGGAGGGCCCTGGGCAGCCCCTGGGCCAGGAGGCAGAGCCCTGCAGGCACCCACCTGGCCTTGGGCTGAGCAGAGGCAGGCGGCGGCAGTGGATGCAGCCCTGGCCCAGGACAGCGCTTTTATGGGTGGCCGCAGAGGCGGGGCAGGAGCTGACCGCGCCGGGGACACGTGTGTGGGGCCAAGGCCCGGCCTCATCCCTGCTGCCACGGGGCTCTGCTGCTGCTGCTGCTGCTGACTCCTGCCTTTCCTGGCTGGCCCCAAGCTGCACCATCAGCCCCTGCAATTATCCCGCTGGCACGCTGCCACTGCCACCGCCTGGGCCACAGCAGCTGCCCCAAGGCAGCGCCTGCCCAGTGCCACCGCCTGTCCCTGATGGGCACAGGGCACGGCTGGGCCAAGGCCCAAGGAAAGGCAGCTCCTGGGGGGCCCTGCCTGCTCAGCACCGTGCAGCAGGGCACAGTCCAGCAGAGGAGGACTGCACGGCACAGTCCAGCAGAGGAGGACTCCATCTGCCCCCGGGCACTGCCAGGGAGCTCTGGGACACAGAGGACAAAGAGCCCTTGTCCTTCCTGCCACGGGAGGCACTTGACAGCCAGCATGTCATTCTGCAGAGGAGGTCTGTGAGGGTCTGGATGGTCAGGACAGGCGTTGCAGGAGTCTGGACGACAGAGAAAATTTGTGCATTTGTGAATCACAGGACAGCGCAGGAGAGCCAGAGTTCACGTGCCTTTCTTCAGAGCCCAGGGGATTCTTTCAGACTGGAAACAAACATCCCTCGTGCTGTTCCCCATTGAGATTAGGCAAGGAGCAGAGATGTCCACCATGTCCAGGCTGATTCCAGCACTGCCCCACCCCTGTGCACCATTCAAGTTGTTCCTGGAGCCAAATTCCTGGGTGCCAATGGTGCTATCAAGGAGGTGAGGTGGCAGGAAGGACAAGATGGCCTGGGCAGCAGGAGGTGCTGGGCTGGCAGCTGGGGGATGCTGACTCAGGGAGGGGCAGGGGCCGCACAGCCCTGGTGTCAGCAGCAGCAGCAGCAGGGAGTGTCCCCTGAGCAGATTGGCCCCGCTGGAGCTGAGCAATGCTGGGGCTGCTATAAAAGCCCTGGCCGGGCCAGCCTGGGCCAAGCACAGCCCTGGTCGCCTTCTCCTCCTCCTCCTGCTCGTGGACAAGGGTAAGTGTGCGAGCGCTTGTGCTGGCGGCTCCCTGCTGCAGCCCCGGCCCCTGTGGCTCTGGCGCTGCCCTGTGCTGCTCTCCTGCCACGGCTGCCCTCTCTTGCAGAGCACCCTCGCATCCCACGCCAAGATGTCCTGCTACGACCTGTGCCCACCCAAGACCAGCGTGGACCTGTGCCCCCCCAAGACCGGCGTGGCCGTGCCCCAGCCCATCGCTGAGAGCTGCAACGAGCTGTGCGCCCGCCAGTGCCCCGACTCGTCGGCCTTGATCCAGCCGCCGCCCGTGGTGGTCACCTTCCCCGGGCCCATCCTCACCTCCTTCCCCCAGCAAGCCGTGGTGGGCTCCTCCGGAGCACCGGCCTTTGGCGGCTCCCTGGGGCTGGGCGGCCTCTACGGCGCCGGCGCCACCCAGGCCTCGGGGGGCCTCTGCACCTTTGGCAGAGCCTACGCTGCTCCCGCCTGCAGCCCTTGCGCCTTGCCCCGCTACACCAAGAAGCTCTGGGACACCTGCGGGCCCTGCTAGAGCCGCCACAGCCCGGCCAAAACCCCCACGGCCGCCTCAGCCCGGCAGGGACAAGCTGAGCTGGGCACAAGCTGCCCTGGCCTCCTGCATCCCGTGACACCCGGCCTGCCTGCGGCTTGACCACTCTCTCTCTCACTGTTATTTCCTCCCCTTCTTAATGCAATAAAGTTTTTCTGCATCTAATTCCTGTCTCTTTGCCTGTTTTTCCCCAAATAAGTACTCCAAACATTCCCGAAGGAATACTCCAAGGCTGGCGGAGTTCCTGTTGTGGCAAGCAAATGTTGCCTGGTTGGGCAGGGAAATGTAAAATGGAATGCAGAAAGGAGAGTTGAACGGAAGTGTGGCGGGAACAGTGGATGCTTTAGTGGGGAAGAGAATAGAATCAAAATGATAACTGAATTAAAAGATAGCGTATGTATGGAAGGGGTTGATTTGGAGGAGAAGGAGGAGGAGAAGGAGAATTAGAATGAAGAGAGGCAGAATGAGAATGGAAGAAGAAAAATGAGGATAAGGGGAAGGTGGAGGAGAAGAAGATGGACAAGGGGAAGGAGAAGAACGAGAAGAGGAAAGACAAAATGAGAATCAAGGAGAGGGAGAATTATAAAGAAGGAATATAAAGAAGAAAACACAGAAAGGGAAAGAGGAGGAATTCATGAGAAGGAAATTTAAGGGACCGGGTATACTGAGGGGGAAGTCTCTCTCTGATTTCAGTCACTGTACCTTTAGCAAAGACAGGGTGGCTGAGATGGGCGAAGGGTCTGACAGCATTTTCCCTTGGATGGCGCATTCTTTATATTTCTCCATCTCCTTGTTTCTCATCTTTTCTTTCCTCTTCACATTCAACTTCTGCTTGTCCTTCTTCTTTTTCTTCTTCTCCTTACAATTATTATCCTGCTCGTCCTGATTCCTCTTCTGCTTCCTGTTCCCCCCCTAGTCCTTCAACTTCCTCTTGTACCTCCACACCATCTTCTTCTCATTCCCGTTCTTGTTGTCCTCACATCCTTCCTTTTCCTTCTTCTGTGCCTAAAACACTTTAATTGCATTTTCTTATCCACCTCAACATCTGCTCTTCCATGCCCTCATCTATTTGACCAACCCGTTCCCCTTCCATTAACCACTTTCCCCGGCAAACCCAGCACCAATTTTGCCCTTCCCACCGCAGAGCAACCCCAGGCCCAGAGTTTGGTAACTTGGGACGACAACACTAAGAGAAAAGAATTAAATGCAGGAAAATATTTTTATTTAAGAAGAGAAAAGAAGCAGTGAGAGGGAGGGCGGTCAGGGGCAGGCAGGGCGGGTGTCACAGGCTGCAGGAGGCCAGGGCAGCTTGTGCCCAGCTCAGCTTGTCCCTGCTGGGCTGAGGCGGCCGCGGGGGTTTGGGCCAGGCTGTGGCGGCTCTAGCAGGGCCCGCAGGTGTCCCAGAGCTTCTTGCTGTAGCGGGGCAAGGCGCAAGGGCTGCAGGCGGGAGCAGCGTAGGCTCTGCCAAAGGTGCAGAGGCCCCCCGAGGCCTGGGTGGCGCCGGCGCCGTAGAGGCCGCCCAGCCCCAGGGAGCCGCCAAAGGCCGGTGCTCCGGAGGAGCCCACCACGGCTTGCTGGGGGAAGGAGCTGAGGATGGGCCCGGGGAAGGTGACCACCACGGGCGGCGGCTGGATCAAGGCCGACGAGTCGGGACACTGGCGGGCGCACAGCTCATTGCAGCTCTCAGCGATGGGCTGGGGCACGGCCACGCCAGTCCTGGGGGGGCACAGGTCCACGCTGGTTCTTGGTGGGCACAGGTCGTAGCAGGACATCTTGGCGTGGGATGCGAGGGTGCTCTGCAAGAGAGGGCAGCCGTGGCAGGAGAGCAGCACAGGGCAGCGCCAGAGCCACAGGGGCCTGGGCTGCAGCAGGGAGCCGCCAGCACAAGCGCTCGCACACTTACCCTTGTCCACGAGCAGGAGGAGGAGGAGAAGGTGGCCAGGGAAGTGCTTGGACCAGGCTGGCCCGGCCAGGGCTTTTATAGCAGCCCCAGCATTGCTCAGCTCCAGCCGGGCCAGTCTGCTCAGGGGACACTCCCTGCTGCTGCTGCTGCTGCTGCTGACACCAGGGCTGTGCGGCCCCTGCCCCTCCCTGAGTCAGCATCCCCCAGCTGCCAGCCCAGCACCTCCTGCTGCCCAAGCCATCTTGTCCTTCCTTCCACATCACCTCCTTGATAGCACCATTGGCACCCAGGAATTTGGCTCCAGGAACAACTTGAATGGTGCACAGGGGTGGGGCAGTGCTGGAATCAGCCTGGGCCTGGTGGACATCTCTGCTCCTTGCCCAATGTCGAAGGGGAAAAGCACGAGGGGTGCTTGTTCCGTATCTGAAAGAATCCCCTGGGCTCTGAAGAAAGGCACGTGAACTCTGGCTATCCTGTGCTGTCCTGTGATGCACAAATGCACAAATTTTCTCTGTCGTCCAGACTCCTGCAACGCCTGTCCTGACCATCCAGACCCTCACAGACCTCCTCTGCAGAATGACATGCTGGCTGTCAAGTGCCTCCCGTGGCAGGAAGGACAAGGGCTCTTTGTCCTCTGTGTCCCAGAGCTCCCTGGCAGTGCTCGGGGTCAGATGGAGTCCTGCTCTGCTGGACTGTGCTGTGCTGCACGGTGCTGAGCAGGCAGGGCCCCCCAGGAGCTGCCTTTCCTTGGGCCTTGGCCCAGCCGTGCCCTGTGCCCATCAGGGACAGGCGCTGGCACAGGGCAGGCGTTGCCTGGGGGCGGCTGCTGTGGCCCAGGCGGTGGCAGTGGCAGTGTGCCAGTGGGATAATTGCAGGGGCTGATGGTGCAGCTTGGGGCCGGCCAGGAAAGGCAGGAGTCAGCAGCAGCAGCAGCAGCAGCAGCAGAGCCCCGTGGCAGCAGGGATGAGGCAGGGCCTTGGCCCCACACACGTGTCCCCGGCACGGGCAGCTCCTGCCCCGCCTCTGCGGCCACCCATAAAAGCGCTGTCCTGGGCCAGGGCTGCATCCACTGCCGCCGCCTGCCTCTGCTCAGCCCAAGGCCAGGTGGGTGCCTGCGGGGCTCTGCCTCCTGGCCCAGGGGCTGCCCAGGGCCCTCCCTGGCCACCAGAGCTGCCGCCGCAGAGCCTGTGCTGGCACCAGCCTGGCACGGCCAGCCCCGGCTCAGCCTCCTGCCCACAGCAAGGAAGGAGCCCCTGGGCCGGGACCGACGCAGCCGGGCCGGGCACAGGGACTCGGGCAGGGCTTGGGAGCTCTCTGCCTCTGGGGATCCGGGCTCTCAGAGGGCTGCAGGGCACAGGGCCCGGGCTGGGCACGGTGGGCAAGCCTGGGTGGCTTTGAACACTCTGGGACAGTGGGAACAGGGTGCTGCTAAACTGGGACATCCCTGTGTCTCATCTAACCCCTGTTTGTCTGAATTCTCTTTCAGCCTCATCTCTGCCACACCAAGATGTCCTGCTACGACCTCTGCCCACCAAGAACCAGCCTGGACCTGTGCCCACCAAGAACTGGCGTGGCCGTGCCCCAGCCCATCGCTGAGAGCTGCAACGAGCTGTGCGCCCGCCAGTGCCCCGACTCATCGGCCTTGATCCAGCCGCCGCCCGTGGTGGTCACCTTCCCCGGGCCCATCCTCAGCTCCTTCCCCCAGCAAGCCGTGGTGGGCTCCTCCGGAGCACCGGCCTTTGGCGGCTCCCTGGGGCTGGGCGGCCTCTACGGCGCCGGCGCCACCCAGGCCTCGGGGGGCCTCTGCACCTTTGGCAGAGCCTACGCTGCTCCCGCCTGCAGCCCTTGCGCCTTGCCCCGCTACAGCAAGAAGCTCTGGGACACCTGCGGGCCCTGCTAGAGCCGCCACAGCCTGGCCCAAACCCCCGCGGCCGCCTCAGCCCGGCAGGGACAAGCTGAGCTGGGCACAAGCTGCCCTGGCCTCCTGCAGCCCGTGACATCTGCCCTGCCTGCCATCTGACCGCCCTCCCTCTTACTGCCCATGATGCCCTTCCTAAGTTAAATAAAATTTTCATGCATCCAATTCCTCTCTGTTTGGTTCCATTTCTGAAGTCAGGAATCCACAGGGATGGGGGATTTCAGGTGTGGGAGGGGAATTTAATTGTTGTGTTTCCAACTGGCAGTGGGGACACTGAATGGGATGGGAAAGGTAAAAGAAAGAGTGAAGGGGACACTGGAGGACGTTAAAGTAGAAAAGAAAATAGAAAGAAAGGTGATAGAAAATCAGTAAAATGGAGATGGTGGTTACGTTTCAGGTAAGGACAAGATGAGTTGAAAGCAGATGGAGATGGACATTTTCAAGGAGGAGGAGAAGGCGAAGGAGAAGGAGAGAAAGAACGAGAATGAATTTGAGAACGTGAATGAGAACTAGAATGAGAAGGAGGGCAAATGGAATACAAAAAGAAGGCAAATATATAGAGGAAGATGGGAAAACGTACATGAAATGAAAGTGATAGAGAAGGCGAATGTAAAACATAGAGATGAACAGGAAGAGACACAAACAAACCCAAAAAGACCATGAACAAGACGAAGACATTGACTGAGACAAAGATAAAGACAAAGACATAGATGAAGACAAAGACAAGGAAGTCATGACAAACAGATTTTTATTACAGGGCATAAGGATTGGGAAACTTCCCAATTTAATATCTGTCCAAAGTCGTCCACCAGAGCTGTGGAAGCACAAAGGGACTGGAGCACTGGCAGTCTGTGCCCCTGCATGGCTCCAAGTCCCACAGGAAAATGCCACTATTTCACAGATTGGCGGGTAGTCTAGAAATTTCCCTGGGCTTCAAGGGCTGCAAACGGGACCTGCCTGCCTTCAGAAATCTTCCTTGGACTTCCCTTCAGGTCTCAGTGTGCTGAGAGCTGCCAGGGCTGGGGAATCTGCCCAAAGCCACTTCAGCCTGCCAAAGATGGGGCTGAGACACTCCCCTGGCTGGGCCCTTGCTGTCCATGGGAAGGTCATGAAAGCTCTGCACTGTACTCCAAACCCTGAGAGGAACACCAGAGAGGCAGGAATTCGATGCAGGATTGTTTTATTTTGAACATGACAAGAAACACACTGGACACAGACATATGAGGCACAGGCTGGATCTCTCTGCAGGCTTCCCCAGAGCTGCTCCTTCAGGTTGGTCCCAAGCAGCGGCTGTTGAGCAGAGCAGCAAGAGCCCAGTGGGAGCATGGAGGAGTCGGGAATGTGGGCACAGGAAGGAGCCAGGAGAAGCAGCCTGGCCAGAGGGGCAGAGGAGGAGTAGAGAGAGGAGGAGCAAGGCTGAGGTATGCAGGGGGGTGGTGGGCTGTTGTTGGCGGCTCTAGCAGGGCCCGCAGGTGTCCCAGAGCTTCTTGCTGTAGCGGGGCAAGGCGCAAGGGCTACAGGCGGGAGCAGCGTAGGCTCTGCCAAAGGTGCAGAGGCCCCCCGAGGCCTGGGTGGCGCCGGCGCCGTAGAGGCCGCCCAGCCCCAGGGAGCCGCCAAAGGCCGGTGCTCCGGAGGAGCCCACTACGGCTTGCTGGGGGAAGGAGGTGAGGATGGGCCCGGGGAAGGTGACCACCACGGGCGGCGGCTGGATCAAGGCCGATGAGTCGGGGCACTGGCGGGCGCACAGCTCGTTGCAGCTCTCAGCGATGGGCTGGGGCACAGCCACGCCGGTCCTGGGAGGGCACAGGTCCAGGCTGGCCTTGGGTGGGCACAGGTCGTAGCAGGACATCTTGGCGTGGGATGCGAGGGTGCTCTGCAAGAGAGGGCAGCCGTGGCAGGAGAGCAGCACAGGGCAGCGCCAGAGCCACAGGGGCCTGGGCTGCAGCAGGGAGCCGCCTGCACAAGCGCTCGCACACTTACCCTTGTCCACGAGCAGGAGGAGGAGGAGAAGGTGGCCAGGGAAGTGCTTGGACTAAGCTGGCACAGCCAGGCCTTTTATAGCAGCCCCAGCATTGCTCAGATCCAGCCAGACCAATCTGCTCAGGGGACACTCCCTGCTGCTGCTGCTGCTGCTGACACCAGGGCTGTGCGGCCCCTGCCCCTCCCTGAGTCAGCATCCCCCAGCTGCCAGCCCAGCACCTCCCGCTGCCCAAGCCATCTTGTCCTTCCTGCCCCATCACATCCTTGATAGCAGCATTGGCACCCAAGAATTTGGCTCCAGGAACAACTTTAATGGTGCACAGGGGTGGGGCAGGGCTGGAATCAGTCTGAGCCGGGTGGAGATCTCTGCTCCTTGCCCACTGTCGATGCGGAACACCACAACAGGCGTTTATTCCCAATCTGAAAGAACCCCCTGGGCTCTGAAGAAAGGCATGTGAACTCTGGCTCTCCTGCGCTGTCCTGTGATTCGCAAATGCACAAATTTTCTCTGTCGTCCAGACTCCTGCAACTCCTGTCCTGACCATCCAGACCCTCACAGACCTCCTCTGCAGAATGACATGCTGGCTGTCAAGTGCCTCCCGTGGCAGGAAGGATGAGGACGCTTTCTCCCGTGTGTCCCAGAGCTCCCCGGCAGTGCCCGGGGTCAGATGGAGTCCTGCTCTGCTGGACTGTGCCGTGCTGCACGGTGCTGAGCAGGCAGGGCCCCCCAGGAGCTGCCTTTCCTTGGGCCTTGACCCAGCCGTGCCCTGTGCCCATCAGGGACCGGCGGTGGCACAGGGCAGGCGCTGCCTGGGGGCGACTGCTGTGGCCCAGGCGGTGGCAGTGGCAGCGTGCCAGCGGGATAATTGCAGGGGCTGATGGTGCAGCTTGGGGCCGGCCAGGAAAGGCAGGAGTCAGCAGCAGCAGTAGCAGCAGCAGCAGAGCCCCGTGGCAGCAGGGATGAGGCCGGGCCTTGTCCCCACACACGTGTCCCCGGCACGGGCAGCTCCTGCCCCGCCTCTGCGGCCACCCATAAAAGCGCTGTCCTGGGCCAGGGCTGCATCCACTGCCGCCGCCTGCCTCTGCTCAGCCCAAGGCCAGGTGGGTGCCTGCGGGGCTCTGACTCCTGGTCCAGGGGCTGCCCAGGGCCCTCCCTGGCCACCAGAGCTGCCGCCGCAGAGCCTGTGCTGGCACCAGCCTGGCACGGCCAGCCCCGGCTCAGCCTCCTGCCCACAGCAAGGAAGGAGCCCCTGGGCCGGGACAGATGCAGCCGGGCCGGGCACAGGGACTCGGGCAGGGCTTGGGAGCTCTCTGCCTCTGGGGATCAGGGCTCTCAGGGGGCTGCAGGGCACAGGGCCAGGGCTGGGCACGGTGGGCAAGGCTGGGTGGCTTTGAACACTCTGGGACAGTGGGAACAGGGTGCTGCTAAAGTGGGACATCCCTTTGTCTCATCTAACCCCTGTTTGTCTGAATTCTCTTTCAGCCTCATCTCTGCCACACCAAGATGTCCTGCTACGACCTCTGCCCACCAAGAACCAGCCTGGACCTGTGCCCCCCCAGGACCGGTGTGGCCGTGCCCCAGCCCATCGCTGAGAGCTGCAACGAGCTGTGCGCCCGCCAGTGCCCCGACTCATCGGCCTTGATCCAGCCGCCGCCCGTGGTGGTCACCTTCCCCGGGCCCATCCTCAGCTCCTTCCCCCAGCAAGCCGTGGTGGGCTCCTCTGGAGCACCGGCCTTTGGCGGCTCCCTGGGGCTGGGCGGCCTCTACGGCGCCGGCGCCACCCAGGCCTCGGGGGGCCTCTGCACCTTTGGCAGAGCCTACGCTGCTCCCGCCTGCAGCCCTTGTGCCTTGCCCCGCTACAGCAAGAAGCTCTGGGACACCTGCGGGCCCTGCTAGAGCCGCCACAGCCCGGCCCAAACCCCCGCGGCCGCCTCAGCCCGGCAGGGACAAGCTGAGCTGGGCACAAGCTGCCCTGGCCTCCTGCAGCCTGTGACACCCGGCCTGGCTGCCTGCCGTCTGAACACCCTCCCTCTCCTCGATGCCCTTCCTAAGTTAAATAAAGTTTTCCTGCATCCAATTCCTGTCTCTTTCGTTGCTTTTCTCAAATCAGGAATCCACTGGGTTGGGGGATTTAAGGAGTGGGAGGGGAATTGAATTGTTTTGATTCCAATTGCCAATTGGAAATGGAATAGGAAGGGAAAAGTTAAGCAAAATGGTGGAGGGGACACTAAAGGAGGACGTTAAAGTAGAAATGAAAATAGAAACAAAGTCAATGAAAATTAAAAAAAAGAGAATGATCGTTGAGTTTTAGTTAAGGACGAGGCGTGTAGGAAGCAGATGGAGATGAATGTTTTCAAGGAGGAGGAGAAGGAGAAGGTGAAGGTGAAGGATAACAAGGGTGACTAACAAAGAAGAAGAGGGAAAATATAAAGATGAAGATGGGAAACAGTACATGAAATGAAAGAGAAAGAGAAGATGAAAGTAAAACATATAGATGAACAGGATGAAACACAGACAAAGAGAAAAAGACCATGACCAAGACCAAGACATTGACCAAGACAAAGGAAAAGGCAAAGGGAAAGATGAAGACAAAGACGAGGAAGTCATGACAAATGTATTTTACTTACAGGACATTACAACTGGGAAACTTCCGAATTTGATATCTGTCCAAAGTCGTCCACCAGAGCTGTGGCAGCACAAAGGGACAGGAGCACTGGCAGTCAGTGCCCCTACATGGCTCCAAGTCCCACAGGAAAATGTCACTATTTCACTACCAGTCTGGATGGTAGTCTGGAAGGTTCCCAGGGTTACAGGTGCTCCAAAATGGACCTGCCTGCCTTCAGAAATGTTCCTTGGACTTCCCATTCAGGCCCGTGTGTCCTGAGAGCTGCCAGGGCTGGGGCATCTGTCCAAAGCCACCTCAACCTGGCAAAGATGGGGCTGGGACACTGGCCTGGCTGAGCCCCTGGTGCCCATGGGCAGGACAAGGAAGGTCTGCCCTGTAACCCAAATGCTGAGAGGAACACCAGAGAGGCAGGAATTCGATGCAGGATTGTTTTATTTTAAGCACAACAAAGGACAGAGACACATGAGGCACAGGCTGGATCTCTCTGCAGGCTTCCCCAGAGCTGCTCCTTCAGGCTGGTCCTGGGCAGCGGCTGTTGAGCAGAGCAGCAAGAGCCCAGTGGGAGCATGAAGGAGTCGGGAATGTGGGCACAGGAAGGAGCCAGGAGAAGTGGCCTGCTCAGAGAGGTGGGAGAGGAGTAGCGAGGCAGAGGTTTGCAGGGGGCTGGTGGGCTGTTGTTGGCGGATCTAGCAGGGCCCGCAGGTGTCCCAGAGCTTCTTGGTGTAGCGGGGCAAGGCGCAAGGGCTGCAGGCGGGAGCAGCGTAGGCTCTGCCAAAGGTGCAGAGGCCCCCCGAGGCCTGGGTGGCGCCGGCGCCGTAGAGGCCGCCCAGCCCCAGGGAGCCGCCAAAAGCCGGTGCTCCGGAGGAGCCCACCACGGCTTGCTGGGGGAAGGAGGTGAGGATGGGCCCGGGGAAGGTGACCACCACGGGCGGCGGCTGGATCAAGGCCGACGAGTCGGGGCACTGGCGGGCGCACAGCTCGTTGCAGCTCTCAGCGATGGGCTGGGGCACGGCCACGCCGGTCTTGGGGGGGCACAGGTCCAGGCTGGTTCTTGGTGGGCAAATGTCGTAGCAGGACATCTTGGCGTGGGATGCGAGGGTGCTCTGCAAGAGAGGGCAGCCGTGGCAGGAGAGCAGCACAGGGCAGCGCCAGAGCCACAGGGGCCGGGGTTGCAGCAGCGAGCCGCCTGCACAAGCGCTCACACACTTACCCTTGTCCACAAGCAGGAGGAGAAGGTGGCCAGGGCAGTGCTTGGCCCAGGCTGGCCCAGCCAGGGCTTTTATAGCAGCCCCAGCATTGCTCAGCTCCAGCGGGGCCAATCTGCTCAGGGGACACTCCCTGCTGCTGCTGGTGCTGCTGCTGACACCAGGGCTGTGCGGCTCCTGCCCCTCCCTGAGTCAGCATCCCCCAGCTGCCAGCCCAGCACCTCCCGCTGCCCAAGCCATCTTGTCCTTCCTGCCCCATCACATCCTTGATAGCAGCATTGGCACCCAAGAATTTGGCTCCAGGAACAACTTTAATGGTGCACAGGGGTGGGGCAGGGCAGGAATCAGCCTGGAGAAGGTGGACATCTCTGCTCCTTGCCCAATATCGATGGGGAACAACAAAACGTGTGTTTATTCCCAATCTAAAAGAACCCCCTGGGATCTGAGAACAGGTGGATGGGCTCATGCGCCCCTGGGCTGTCCGGTGATGCACAGATCCCCTCCATGATCCAGACTCCTGCAACTCCTGTCCTGACCATCCAGAACCTCACAGGTTTTCCAGCACCCCCGTCTGCAGAATGACATGCTGGCTGTCAAGTCCCTCCCGTGGCAGGAAGGACGATGGCTCTTGTCCCCTGTTTCCCAGAGCTCCCTGCCAGTGCCTGGGGTCAGATGGAGTCCTGCTCTGCTGGACTGTGCCGTGCTGCACGGTGCTGAGCAGGCAGGGCCCCCCAGGAGCTGCCTTTCCTTGGGCCTTGGCCCAGCCGTGCCCTGTGCCCATCAGGGACAGGCGGTGGCACAGGGCAGGCGCTGCCTGGGGGCAGCTGCTGTGGCCCAGGCGGTGGCAGTGGCAGTGTGCCAGCGGGATAATTGCAGGGGCTGATGGTGCAGCTTGGGGCCGGCCAGGAAAGGCAGGAGTCAGCAGCAGCAGCAGCAGCAGCAGCAGAGCCCCGTGGCAGCAGGGAAGAGGCAGGGCCTTGTCCCCACACACGTGTCCCCAGCACGATCAGCTCCTGCCCCGCCTCTGCGGCCACCCATAAAAGCGCTGTCCTGGGCCAGGGCTGCATCCACTGCTGCCGCCTGCCTCTGCTCAGCCCAAGGCCAGGTGGGTGCCTGCGGGGCTCTGCCTCCTGGCCCAGGGACTGCCCAGGGCCCTCCCTGGCCACCAGAGCTGCCGCCGCAGAGCCTGTGCTGGCACCAGCCTGGCACGGCCAGCCCCGGCTCAGCCTCCTGCCCACAGCAAGGAAGGAGCCCCTGGGCCGGGACAGACACAGCCGGGCCAGGCACAGGGACTCGGGCAGGGCTTGGCAGCTCTCTGCCTCTGGGGATCAGGGCTCTCAGAGTGCTGCAGGGCACAGGGCCAGGGCTGGGCACGGTGGGCAAGGCTGCGTGGCTTTGAAAACTCCGGGACAGTTTGAACAGGGTGCTGCTAAACTGGGACATCCCTGTGTCTCCTCTAACCCCTGTTTGTCTGAATTCTCTTTCAGCCTCATCTCTGTCACACCAAGATGTCCTGCTACGACCTGTGCCCACCCAAGACCAGCCTGGACCTGTGCCCACCAAGAACCAGCGTGGCCGTGCCCCAGCCCATCGCTGAGAGCTGCAACGAGCTGTGCGCCCGCCAGTGCCCCGACTCCTCAGCCTTGATCCAGCCGCCGCCTGTGGTGGTCACCTTCCCCGGGCCCATCCTCACCTCCTTCCCCCAGCAAGCCGTGGTGGGCTCCTCCGGAGCACCGGCCTTTGGCGGCTCCCTGGGGCTGGGCGGCCTCTACGGCGCCGGCGCCACCCAGGCCTCGGGGGGCCTCTGCACCTTTGGCAGAGCCTACGCTGCTCCCGCCTGCAGCCCATGTGCCTTGCCCCGCTACACCAAGAAGTTCTGGGACACCTGCGGGCCCTGCTAGAGCCGCCACAGCCCGGCCCAAACCCCCGCGGCCGCCTCAGCCCGGCAGGGACAAGCTGAGCTGGGCACAAGCTGCCCTGGCCTCCTGCAGCCTGTGACACCCGCCCTGCCTGCCGTTTGAGCGGCCTCCCTTTCACTGCCTTTATGCCCTTCAAAAATTAAATAAAGTTTTCCTGCATCCATTTCCTGTCTCTTTCGTTGCCTTTCGGAAGATAGCAATCCCCAGGAATGGGGGATTTCAGGTGTGGGAGTAGAATTGTGTTTTTGTGATGCCCATTAGTTATTGGGAAATGGAATGGGAACGGAAAACTAAAGAGTGAAGCGGGCACTGGCTGATATTAAGGTAGAAAATAATATAGAAGTAAAAGTGAAGGAAAATCAAAAAACTGAGGATGATGGTTAAGTTTCATTTAAGGACAAAATGAGGAGGAAGCATATGGAAATGGACGTTTTCAAGAAGGAGGAGAAGGAGAAGGAGAAGGAGAAGGAGAAGGAGAAGGAGAAGGAGAAGGAGAACGAGAACGAGAACGAGAACGAGAACGAGAACGAGAACGAGAACGAGGGCAAATATAAACCAAAATGATGGAGAAATATAAAGAGGAAGATGGGTAACAGTACATGAAACAAAAGAGGTAGAGGAGACAAAAGTCAAAGGTATAGATGAACAGAAAAAGACACAGAAGAACACAAAAAGACCAAGACCAAGGCCAAGGCAAAGCTAAAGGTTTATTCAAATACAAGGAAGTTATGACAAGGAAATTTTAATTAAAGGGCAAATGGAATGGGAAACCTCCTAATTTGATTTTTGTCCCATATCCTCCACCGGAGCAGTGGAAGCACAAAGGGGCTGTAGCACTGGCAGTCTGTGCCCCTGCACGGCTCCCAGTTCCCCAGAAAAATGCCCCCCCCTAAGAGATTACCTGTAGGTCTGGAAAGTTCCTTGAGCTAAAAGTCCAGCCCAAAAGGGGAGCTGCCTCCTTTCAGAAATGTTCCTTGGAGTTCCCCTTCAGGCCTGTGTGTGCTGAGAGCTGCCGGGGCTGGGGCACCTGCCCAAATCCGCCACAGCCTGCCAAAGATGGAGCTCAGACACTGCCCTGACTGACCCCTCGGTGCCCATGGGCAGGACAAGAAAGCTTTGCCCTGTACCCCAAACCCTGAGAGGAACACCAGAGAGGCAGGGATTCGATGCAGGATTGTTTTATTTTAAACACGACAAGGAACACACTGGACACAGACACATGAGGCACAGGCTGGATCTCTCTGCAGGCTTCCCCAGAGCTGCTCCTTCAGGCTGGTCCCTGGCAGCGGCTGTTGAGCAGAGCAGCAAGAGCCCAGTGGGGGCAGGGAGGAGTCGGGAATGTGGGCACAGGAAGGAGCCAGGAGAAGCGGGCTGGGCAGAGGGGCAGAGGAGGAGAAGAGAGAGGAGGAGCAAGACTGAGGTTTGCAGGGGGCTGGTGGGCTGTTGTTGGCAGCTCTAGCAGGGCCCGCAGGTGTCCCAGAGCTTCTTGCTGTAGCGGGGCAAGGCGCAAGGGCTGCAGGCGGGAGCAGCGTAGGCTCTGCCAAAGGTGCAGAGGCCCCCCGAGGCCTGGGTGGCGCCGGCGCCGTAGAGGCCGCCCAGCCCCAGGGAGCCGCCAAAGGCCGGTGCTCCGGAGGAGCCCACCACGGCTTGCTGGGGGAAGGAGGTGAGGATGGGCCCGGGGAAGGTGACCACCACAGGCGGCGGCTGGATCAAGGCTGAGGAGTCAGGGCACTGGCGGGCGCACAGCTCGTTGCAGCTCTCAGCGATGGGCTGGGGCACAGCCACGCCGGTCCTGGGGGGGCACAGGTCCACGCTGGTTCTTGGTGGGCAAATGTCGTAGCAGGACATCTTGGCGTGGGATGCGAGGGTGCTCTGTAAGAGAGGGCAGCCGTGGCAGGAGAGCAGCACAGGGCAGCGCCAGAGCCACAGGGGCCGGGGCTGCAGCAGGGAGACACCAGCACAAGCGCTCGCACACTTACCCTTGTCCACAAGCAGGAGGAGGAGGAGAAGGTGGCCAGGGAAGTGCTTGGACCAGGCTGGCCCGGCCAGGGCTTTTATAGCAGCCCCAGCATTGCTCAGATCCAGCCAGACCAATCTGCTCAGGGGACACTCCCTGCTGCTGCTGCTGCTGCTGCTGCTGCTGACACCAGGGCTGTGCGGCCCCTGCCCCTCCCTGAGTCAGCATCCCCCAGCTGCCAGCCCAGCACCTCCCGCTGCCCAAGCCATCTTGTCCTTCCTGCCACATCACATCCTTGATAGCAGCATTGGCACCCAGGAATTTGGCTCCAGGAACAACTTGAATGGTGCACAGGGGTGGAGCAGGGCTGGAATCAGCCTGGACAAGATGGACATCTCTGCCACTTGCCCAATATCGATGGGGAACAGCACGAGGTGTGCTTGTTTCCAATATGAAAGAACCCCCTAGGCACTGAGAGCAGGTGGATGGGCTCTGGCTCCCCTAGGCTGTCCTGTGATGCTCAAATCCCCTCCATGATTCACACTCCTGCAACTCCTGTCCTGACCATCCAGACCCTCACAGGTTTTCCTGCACAACCCTCTCCAGAATGACATGCTGGCTGTCAAGTGCCTCCCATGGCGGGAAGGATGAGGGCTCTTTGTCCCCTGTGTCCCAGAGCTCCCTGGCAGTGCCCGGGGGCAGATGGAGTCCTGCTCTGCTGGACTGTGCCGTGCTGCACGGTGCTGAGCAGGCAGGGCCCCCCAGGAGCTGCCTTTCCTTGGGCCTTGGCCCAGCCGTGCCCTGTGCCCATCAGGGACAGGCGGTGGCACAGGGCAGGCGCTGCCTGGGGGCAGCTGCTGTGGCCCAGGCCGTGGCAGTGGCAGTGTGCCAGCGGGATAATTGCAGGGGCTGATGGTGCAGCTTGGGGCCGGCCAGGAAAGGCAGGAGTCAGCAGCAGCAGCAGCAGCAGCAGCAGAGCCCCGTGGCAGCAGGGATGAGGCAGGGCCTTGTCCCCACACACGTGTCCCCAGCACGGTCAGCTCCTGCCCCGCCTCTGCGGCCACCCATAAAAGCGCTGTCCTGGGCCAGGGCTGCATCCACTGCCACCGCCTGCCTCTGCTCAGCCCAAGGCCAGGTGGGTGCCTGCGGGGCTCTGCCTCCTGGCCCAGGGGCTGCCCAGGGCCCTCCCTGGCCACCAGAGCTGCCGCCGCAGAGCCTGTGCTGGCACCAGCCTGGCACGGCCAGCCCCGGCTCAGCCTCCTGCTCACAGCAAGGAAGGAGCCCCTGGGCCGGGACAGACTCAGCCGGGCCGGGCACAGGGACTCGGGCAGGGCTAGGGAGCTCTCTGCCTCTGGAGATCAGGGCTCTCACGGGGCTGCAGGGCACAGTGCCAGGGCTGGGCACGGTGGGCAAGGCTGCGTGGCTTTGAAAACTCCGCGACAGTTTGAACAGGGTGCTGCTAAACTGGGACATCCCTGTGTCTCCTCTAAACCCTGTTTGTCTGAATTCTCTTTCAGCCTCATCTCTGTCACACCAAGATGTCCTGCTACGACCTGTGCCCACCCAAGACCAGCCTGGACCTGTGCCCCCCCAGGACTGGCGTGGCCGTACCCCAGCCCATCGCTGAGAGCTGCAACGAGCTGTGCGCCCGCCAGTGCCCCGACTCATCGGCCTTGATCCAGCCGCCGCCTGTGGTGGTCACCTTCCCCGGGCCCATCCTCAGCTCCTTCCCCCAGCAAGCCGTGGTGGGCTCCTCCGGAGCACCGGCCTTTGGCGGCTCCCTGGGGCTGGGCGGCCTCTACAGCGCCGGCGCCACCCAGGCCTCGGGGGGCCTCTGCACGTTTGGCAGAGCCTACGCTGCTCCCGCCTGCAGCCCTTGCGCCTTGCCCCGCTACAGCAAGAAGCTCTGGGACACCTGCGGGCCCTGCTAGAGCCGCCACAGCCCGGCCCAAACCCCCGCGGCCGCCTCAGCCCGGCAGGGACAAGCTGAGCTGGACACAAGCTGCCCTGGCCTCCTGCAGCCCGTGACACCCCTCCTGGCTGCCTGCCGTGTGAACACCCTCCCTCTCACTGATGCCCTTCCTAATTTAAATAAAGTTTTCCTGCATCCAATTCCTGTCTCTTTCGTTGCTTTTCTCAAATCAGGAATCCACTGGGTTGGGGGATTTAAGGAGTGGGAGGGGAATTGAATTGTTTTGATTCCAATTGCCAATTGGAAATGGAATAGGAAGGGAAAAGTTAAGCAAAATGGTGGAGGGGACACTAAAGGAGGACGTTAAAATAGAAATGAAAATAGAAACAAAGATCAATGAAAATTAAAAAAAAGAGAATGATCGTTGAGTTTTAGTTAAGGACGAGGCGTGTAGGAAGCAGATGGAGATGAATGTTTTCAAGGAGGAGGAGAAGGAGAAGGTGAAGGTGAAGGATAACAAGGGTGACTAACAAAGAAGAAGAGGGAAAATATAAAGATGAAGATGGGAAACAGTACATGAAATGAAAGAGAAGAGAAGATGAAAGTAAATCATATAGATGAACAGGAAGAGACACAGACAAAGAGAAAAAGACCATGACCAAGACCAAGACACTGACCGAGACAACGGAAAAGGCAAAGGGAAAGATAATGACAAAGACGAGGAAGTCATGACAAAGGTATTTTACTTACAGGACATTACAACTGGGAAACTTCCCAATTTGATATCTGTCCAAAGTCGTCCACCAGAGCTGTGGAAGCACAAAGGGACTGGAGCACTGGCAGTCAGTGCCCCTGCATGGCTCCAAGTCCCACAGGAAAATGTCACTATTTCACTACCAGTCTGGATGGTAGTCTAGAAGGTTCCCAGGGCTTCAGATGCTCCAAAACGGACCAGCCTGCCTCCAGAAATGTTCCTTGGACTTCCCATTCAGGCCCGTGTGTGCTGAGAGCTGCCAGGGCTGGGGAATCTGTCCAAAGCCACCTCAGCCTGGCAAAGATGGGGCTGGGACACTGCCCTGGCTGAGCCCTTGGTGCCCATGGGCAGGACAAGGAAGCTCTGCCCTGTACCCCAAACCCTGAGAGGAACACCAGAGAGGCAGGAATTCTATGCAGTATTGTTTTATTTTAAGCACAACAAAGGACAGAGACACATGAGGCACAGGCTGGATCTCTCTGCAGGCTTCCCCAGAGCTGCTCCTTCAGGCTGGTCCCAGGCAGCGGCTGTTGAGCAGAGCAGCAAGAGCCCAGTGGGAGCGTGGAGGAGTCGGGAATGTGGGCACAGGAAGGAGCCAGGAGAAGCGGCCTGGGCAGAGAGGCAGGACAGGAGTAGAGAAACGGAAGTTTGCAGGGGGCTGGTGGGCTGTTGTTGTCTGCTCTAGCAGGGTCCGCAGGTGTCCCAGAGCTTCTTGCTGTAGCGGGGCAAGGCGCAAGGGCTGCAGGCGGGAGTAGCGTAGGCTCTGCCAAAGGTGCAGAGGCCCCCCGAGGCCTGGGTGGCGCCGGCGCCGTAGAGGCCGCCCAGCCCCAGGGAGCCGCCAAAGGCCGGTGCTCCGGAGGAGCCCACCACGGCTTGCTGGGGGAAGGAGGTGAGGATGGGCCCGGGGAAGGTGACCACCACAGGCGGCGGCTGGATCAAGGCCGATGAGTCGGGGCACTGGCGGGCGCACAGCTCATTGCAGCTCTCAGCGATGGGCTGGGGCACGGCCACGCCGGTCCTGGGGGGGCACAGGTCCACGCTGGTTCTTGGTGGGCAAATGTCGTAGCAGGACATCTTGGCGTGGGATGCGAGGGTGCTCTGCAAGAGAGGGCAGCCGTGGCAGGAGAGCAGCACAGGGCAGCACCAGAGCCACAGGGGCCGGGGCTGCAGCAGGGAGCCGCCAGCACAAGCGCTCACACACTTACCCTTGTCCACGAGCAGGAGGAGGAGGAGAAGGTGGCCGGGGCAGTGCTTGGCCCAGGCTGGCCCGGCCAGGCCTTTTATAGCAGCCCCAGCATTGCTCAGCTCCAGCCGGGCCAATCTGCTCAGGGGACACTCCCTGCTGCTGCTGCTGCTGACACCAGGGCTGTGCAGCCCCTGCCCCTCCCTGAGTCAGCATCCCCCAGCTGCCAGCCCAGCACCTCCCGCTGCCCAGGCCATCTTGTCCTTCCTGCCACATCACATCCTTGATAGAAGCATTGGCACCCAGGAACAACTTGAATGGTGCACAGGGGTGGGGCAGGACTGGAATCAGCCTGGAGAAGGTGGACATCTCTGCTCCTTGCCCAATATCGATAGGGAACAACAAACTGTGTGTTTGTTCCCAATCTGAAAGAACCCCCTGGGATCTGAGAACAGGTGGATGGGCTCTTGCTCCCCTGGGCTGTCCTGTGATGCACAGATCCCCTCCAAGATCCAGACTCCTGCAACTTCTGTCCTGACCATCCGGACCCTCACAGGTTTTCCAGCATCTAGTCTGCAGAATGACATACTAGCTGTCCATTGCCTCCTGTGGCAGGAAGGATGAGGGCTCTTTGTCCCCTGTGTCCCAGAGCTCCCTGGCAGTGCCCGGGGGCAGGTGGAGTCCTGCTCTGCTGGACTGTGCCGTGCTGCACGGTGCTGAGCAGGCAGGGCCCCCCAGGAGCTGCCTTTCCTTGGGCCTTGGCCCAGCCGTGCCCTGTGCCCATCAGGGACAGGCGGTGGCACAGGGCAGGCGCTGCCTGGGGGCGGCTGCTGTGGCCCAGGCCGTGGCAGTGGCAGTGTGCCAGCGGGATAATTGCAGGGGCTGATGGTGCAGCTTGGGGCCAGCCAGGAAAGGCAGGAGTCAGCAGCAGCAGCAGCAGCAGCAGCAGCAGAGCCCCGTGGCAACAGGGATGAGGCAGGGCCTTGTCCCCACACACGTGTCCCCAGCACGGGCAGCTCCTGCCCCGCCTCTGCAGCCACCCATAAAAGCGCTGTCCTGGGCCAGGGCTGCATCCACTGCCGCCGCCTGCCTCTGCTCAGCCCAAGGCCAGGTGGGTGCCTGCGGGGCTCTGCCTCCTGGCCCAGGGGCTTCCCAGGGCCCTCCCTGGCCACCAGAGCTGCGCCGCAGAGCCTGTGCTGGCACCAGCCTGGCACGGCCAGCCCCGGCTCAGCCTCCTGCCCACAGCAAGGAAGGAGCCCCTGGGCCGGGACCGACGCAGCCGGGCCGGGCACAGGGACTCAGGCAGGGCTTGGGAGCTCTCTGCCTCTGGGGATCAGGGCTCTCAGGGGGCTGCAGGGCACAGGGGCAGGGCTGGGCACGGTGGGCAAGGCTGGGTGGCTTTGAACACTCTGGGACAGTGGGAACAGGGTGCTGCAGAATTAGGACATCCCGTGGTCTCATCTAACCATTGTTTGTCTGAATTCTCTTTCAGCCTCATCTCTGTCACGCCAAGATGTCCTGCTACGACCTTTGCCCGCCCAAGGCCAGCGTGGACCTGTGCCCCCCCAGGACCGGCGTGGCCGTGCCCCAGCCCATCGCTGAGAGCTGCAACGAGCTGTGCGCCCGCCAGTGCCCCGACTCGTCGGCCTTGATCCAGCCGCCGCCCGTGGTGGTCACCTTCCCCGGGCCCATCCTCAGCTCCTTCCCCCAGCAAGCCGTGGTGGGCTCCTCCGGAGCACCGGCCTTTGGCGGCTCCCTGGGGCTGGGCGGCCTCTACGGCGCCGGTGCCACCCAGGCCTCGGGGGGCCTCTGCACCTTTGGCAGAGCCTACGCTGCTCCCGCCTGCAGCCCTTGCGCCTTGCCCCGCTACAGCAAGAAGCTCTGGGGCACCTGCGGGCCCTGCTAGAGCCACCACAGCCCAGCCCAAACCCCCGCGGCCGCGTCAGCCCGGCAGGGACAAGCTGAGCTGGGCACAAGCTGCCCTGGCCTCCTGCAGCCCGTGACACCTGGCCTGCCTGCGGCTTGACCACTCTCCGTCTCACTGTTATTTCCTCCCCTTCTTAATGCAATAAAGTTTTCCTGCATCTAATTCCTTTCTCTTTGCCTGTTTTTCCCCAAATAAATACTCCAAGCATTCCCGAAGGAATACTCCAAGGCTGGCGGAGTTCCTGTTGTGGCAAGCAAATGTTGCCTGGTTGGGCAGGGAAATGGAAAATGGAATGCGGAAAGGAGAGTTCAACGGAAGTGTGGAGGGAACAGTGGATGATTTAGTGGGGAAGAGAATAGAATCAAAATGATAACTGAATTAAAAGATAGCGTATGTATGGAAGGGGTTGATTTGGAGGAGAAGGAGGAGGAGAAGGAGAATTAGAATGAAGAGAGGCAGAATGAGAATGGAAGAAGAAAAATGAGGATAAGGGGAAGGTGGAGGAGAAGAAGATGGACAACGGGAAGGAGAAGAACGAGAAGAGGAAAGACAAAATGAGAATGAAGGAGAGGGAGAAATATAAAGAAGGAATAGAAAGAAGAAAACACAGAAAGGGAAAGAGGAGGAATTCATGAGAAGGAAATTTATGGGACTGGGTATACTGAGGGGGAAGTCTCTCTCTGATTTCAGTCACTGCTCCTTTAGCAAAGACATGGTGGCTGAGATGTGCGCAGGGTCTGACACTATTTTCCCTTGGATGGCGCATTCTTTATATTTCTCCGTCTCCTTGTTTCTCATCTTTTCTTTCCTCTTCACATTCTACTTCTGCTTCTCCTTCCTCTTTTTCTTCTGCTCCTTACAATTATTGTCCTGCTCGTCCTGATTCCTCTTCTGCTTCCTGTTCCTCCTCTAGTCCTTCAACTTCCTCTTGTACCTCCACACCATCTTCTTCTCATTCCCGTTCTTGTTGTCCTCACATCATTCCTTTTCCTTCTTCAGTGCCTAAAACACTTTAATTGCATTTTCTTATCCACCTCAACATCTGTTCTTCCATGCCCTCATCTATTTGACCAACCCGTTCTCCTTCCATTAACCATTTTCCCCGGCAAACCCAGCACCAATTTTGCCCTTCCCACCGCAGAGCAACCCCAGGCCCAGAGTTTGGTAACTTGGGAAGACAACACTAAGACACAGGAATTAAATGCAGGAAAACATTTTTATTTAAGAAGAGAAGAGAAGCAGTGAGAGGGAGGGCGGTCAGGCCATAGGCAGGCCAGATATCATGGGCTGCAGGAGGCCAGGGCAGCTTCTGCATGCCAGGCTGACGCGGCCGCGGGGGTTTGGGCCGGGCTGTGGCGGCTCTAGCAGGGCCCGCAGGTGTCCCAGAGCTTCTTGCTGTAGCGGGGCAAGGCGCAAGGGCTGCAGGCGGGAGCAGCGTAGGCTCTGCCAAAGGTGCAGAGGCCCCCCGAGGCCTGGGTGGCGCCGGCGCCGTAGAGGCCGCCCAGCCCCAGGGAGCCGCCAAAGGCCGGTGCTCCGGAGGAGCCCACCACGGCTTGCTGGGGGAAGGAGCTGAGGATGGGCCCGGGGAAGGTGACCACCACGGGCGGCGGCTGGATCAAGGCCGAGGAGTCAGGGCACTGGCGGGCGCACAGCTCGTTGCAGCTCTCAGCGATGGGCTGGGGCACGGCCACGCCGGTCCTGGGGGGGCACAGGTCCACGCTGGTTCTTGGTGGGCAAATGTCGTAGCAGGACATCTTGGCGTGACAGAGATGAGGCTGAAAGAGAATTCAGACAAACAGGGGTTAGAAGAGACAGAGTTACCTCCTCATTCAGCAGCACCCCGTTCCCACAAACCCTGAGCGGCCAAAGCCACCCAGCCTTGCCCACTGTGCCCAGCCCTGGCCCTGTGCCCTGCAGCCCCCCGAGAGCCCTAATCCCCAGAGGCAGAGAGCTCCCAAGCCCTGCCCGAGTCCCTGTGCCCGGCCCGGCTGCATCTGTCCCGGCCCAGGGGCTCCTTCCTTGCTGTGGGCAGGAGGCTGAGCCGGGGCTGGCCGTGCCAGGCTGGTGCCAGCACAGGCTCTGCGGCGGCAGCTCTGGTGGCCAGGGAGGGCCCTGGGCAGCCCCTGGGCCAGGAGGCAGAGCCCCGCAGGCACCCACCTGGCCTTGGGCTGAGCAGAGGCAGGCGGCGGCAGTGGATGCAGCCCTGGCCCAGGACAGCGCTTTTATGGGTGGCCGCAGAGGCGGGGCAGGAGCTGCCCGTGCCGGGGACACGTGTGTGGGGACAAGGCCCGGCCTCATCCCTGCTGCCACGGGGCTCTGCTGCTGCTGCTGCTGCTGCTGACTCCTGCCTTTCCTGGCCGGCCCCAAGCTGCACCATCAGCCCCTGCAATTATCCCACTGGCACGCTGCCACTGCCACTGCCTGGGCCACAGCAGCTGCCCCCAGGCAGCGCCTGCCCTGTGCCACCGCGTGTCCCTGATGGGCACAGGGCACGGCTGGGACAAGGACCAAGGAAAGGCAGCTCCTGGGGGGCCCTGCCTGCTCAGCACCGTGCAGCACGGCACAGTCCAGCAGAGCAGGACTCCAAAGTTCCCCGGGCACGCCAGGGAACTTTGGGACACAGGGGACAAAGAGCCCTCATCCTTCCTGCCACAGGAGGAACTTGACAGCCAGCATGTCATTCTGCAGAGGGGGTACTGGAAAACCTGTGAGTGTCTGGATGTTCAGGACAGAAGTTGCAGGAGCCTGGATCTTGGAGGGGATTTGTGCATCACAGGTCAGCCCAGTGGAGCCAGAGCTCTTGTGCCTGCTTTCACAGCCCAGGGGGTTCTTTCAGATTGGGAATAAACGCCTGTTGTGGTGTTCTGCATCGACAGTGGGCAAGGAGCAGAGATCTCCACCCGGCTCAGACTGATTCCAGCCCTGCCCCACCCCTGTGCACCATTCAAGTTGTTCCTGGAGCCAAATTCCTGGGTGCCAATGCTGCTATCAAGGATGTGAGGTGGCAGGAAGGACAAGATGGCCTGGGCAGCAGGAGGTGCTGGGCTGGCAGGTGGGGGATGCTGACTCAGGGAGGGGCAGGGGCCGCACAGCCCTGGTGTCAGCAGCAGCAGCAGCAGCAGCAGGGAGTGTCCCCTGAGCAGATTGGCCCGGCTGGAGCTGAGCAATGCTGGAGCTGCTATAAAAGCCCTGGCCGGGCCAGCCTGGGCCAAGCACTGCCCTGGCCACCTTCTCCTCCTCCTCCTGCTCGTGGACAAGGGTAAGTGTGCGAGCGCTTGTGCTGACAGCTCCCTGCTGCAGCCCCGGCCCCTGTGGCTCTGGCGCTGCCCTGTGCTGCTCTCCTGCCACGGCTGCCCTCTCTTGCAGAGCACCCTCGCATCCCACGCCAAGATGTCCTGCTATGACCTGTGCCCACCCAAGACCAGCCTGGACCTGTGCCCACCCAGGACCGGCGTGGCCGTGCCCCAGCCCATCGCTGAGAGCTGCAATGAGCTGTGCGCTCGCCAGTGCCCCGACTCATCGGCCTTGATCCAGCCGCCACCCGTGGTGGTCACCTTCCCCGGGCCCATCCTCAGCTCCTTCCCCCAGCAAGCCGTGGTGGGCTCCTCCGGAGCACCGGCCTTTGGCGGCTCCCTGGGGCTGGGCGGCCTCTACGGCGCCGGCGCCACCCAGGCCTCGGGGGGCCTCTGCACCTTTGGCAGAGCCTACGCTGCTCCCGCCTGCAGCCCTTGCGCCTTGCCCCGCTACAGCAAGAAGCTCTGGGACACCTGCGGGCCCTGCTAGAGCAGACAACAACAGCCCACCAGCCCCCTGCAAACCTCAGCCTCTCTCCTCCTCTCTTTTCTCTTCCCCTTCCCCTCTGCCCAGCCCACCTCTCCTGGCTCCTTCCTGTGCCCACATTCCCGACTCCTCCACCTTCCCATCGGGCTCTTGCTGCTCTGCTCAACAGCCGTTGCGTGGGACCAGCCTGAAGGAGCAGCTCTGGGGAAGCCTGCAGAGAGATCCAGCCTGTGCCTCATGTGTCTGTGTTCTTTTTTGTGCTTAAAATAAAACAATCCTGCATCGAATTCCTGCCTCTCTGGTGTTCTTCTCAGGATTTGGGTTACAGGGCAGACCTTCCTTGTCCTACCCATGGGCACCAGGGGCTCAGCCAGGGCAGTGTCCCAGCCTCATCTTTGCCAGGCTGAGGTGGCTTTGGACAGATGCCCCAGCCCTGGCAGCTCTCAGCACACACGGGCCTGAATGGGAAGTCCAAGGAACATTTCTGGAGGCAGGCAATTTCTGTTTTGGAGCACTTGAAGCCCTGGGAACCTTCCAGACTACCATCCACACTGGTAGTGAAATAGTGACATTTTCCTGTGGGACTTGGAGCCATGCAGGGGCACTGACTGCCAGTGCTCCAGTCCCTTTGTGCTTCCACAGCTCTGGTGGACGACTTTGGACAGATATCAAATTCGGAAGTTTCCCAGTTGTTATGTCCTGTAAGTAAAATACCTTTGTCATGACTTCCTCTTCTTTGTCTTCATCTTTCCCTTTGCCTTTTCCGTTGTCTCGGTCAAAGTCTTGGTCCTGGTCATGGTCTTTTTGTGTTTGTCTGTGTCTCTTCCTGTTCATCTATATGTTTTTCTTTCATCTTCTTTTTCTCTTTCATTTCATGTACGGTTTCCCATCTTCCTCTTTATATTTTCCCTCTTCTTCTTTGTTAGTCACCCTAGTTATCCTTCACCTTCTCCTTCTCCTCCTCCTTGAAAACATTCATCTCCATCTGCTTCCTACACGCCTCGTCTTTAACTAAAACTCAACGATCATTCCCTTTCTTTTAATTTTCGTTGAACTTTATTTCTATTTTCATTTCTACTTTAATGTCCTCCTTTAGTGTCCCCTCCACCATTTGGCTTAACTTTTCCCGTCCTCTTCCATTTCCCAATTGGCAATTGGAATCAAAACAATTCAATTCCCCTCGCACTCCTTAAATCCCCCAACCCAGCGGATTCCTGATTTGAGAAAAGCAACGAAAGAGACAGGAATTGGATGCAGGAAAATTTTATTTAAATTAGGAAGGGCATCAGTGAGAGGGAGGGTGTTCAGATGGCAGGTAGCCAGGCGGGGTGTCACGGGCTGCAGGAGGCCAGGGCAGCTTGTGCCCAGCTCAGCTTGTGACTGCCAGGCTGAGGCGGCCACGGGGGTTTGGGCGGGGCTGTGGTGGCTCTAGCAGGGCCCGCAGGTGTCCCAGAGCTTCTTGCTGTAGCGGGGCAAGGCGCAAGGGCTGCAGGCGGGAGCAGCGTAGGCTCTGCCAAAGGTGCAGAGGCCCCCCGAGGCCTGGGTGGCGCCGGCGCCGTAGAGGCCGCCCAGCCCCAGGGAGCCGCCAAAGGCCGGTGCTCCGGAGGAGCCCACCACGGCTTGCTGGGGGAAGGAGGTGAGGATGGGCCCGGGGAAGGTGACCACCACGGGCGGCGGCTGGATCAAGGCCGACGAGTCGGGGCACTGGCGGGCGCACAGCTCGTTGCAGCTCTCAGCGATGGGCTGGGGCACGGCCACGCCGGTCCTGGGGGGGCACAGGTCCAGGCTGGTTCTTGGTGGGCAAATGTCGTAGCAGGACATCTTGGCACGACAGAGATGAGGCTGAAAGAGAATTCAGACAAACAGGGGTTAGATGAGACATAGTTACCTCCTCATTAAGCAGCGCCCTGTTCCCACAAATCCTGAGCAGCCAAAGCCACCCAGCCTTGCCCACCGTGCCCAGCCCTGGCCCTGTGCCCTGCAGCCCCCTGAGAGCCCTGATCCCCAGAGGCAGAGAGCTCCCAAGCCCTGCCCGAGTCCCTGTGCCCGGCCCGGCTGCGTCTGTCCCGGCCCAGGGCTCCTTCCTTGCTGTGGGCAGGAGGCTGAGCCGGGGCTGGCCGTGCCAGGCTGGTGCCAGCACAGGCTCTGCGGCGGCAGCTCTGGTGGCCAGGGAGGGCCCTGGGCAGCCCCTGGGCCAGGAGGCAGAGCCCCGCAGGCACCCACCTGGCCTTGGGCTGAGCAGAGGCAGGCGGCGGCAGTGGATGCAGCCCTGGCCCAGGACAGCGCTTTTATGGGTGGCCGCAGAGGCGGGGCAGGAGCTGCCCGTGCTGGGGACACGTGTGTGGGGACAAGGCCCGGCCTCATCCCTGCTGCCACGGGGCTCTGCTGCTGCTGCTGACTCCTGCCTTTCCTGGCCGGCCCCAAGCTGCACCATCAGCCCCTGCAATTATCCCGCTGGCACGCTGCCACTGCCACCGCCTGGGCCACAGCAGCTGCCCCCAGGGAGCGCCTGCCCTGTGCCACCGCCTGTCCCTGATGGGCACAGGGCACGGCTGGGCCAAGGCCCAAGGAAAGGCAGCTCCTGGGGGCCATGCCTGCTCAGCACCGTGCAGCACGGCACAGTCCAGCAGAGCAGGACTCCATCTGCTGCCGGGCACTGCCAGGGAGCTCTGGGACACAGGAGAGAAAGCGCCCTCATCCTTCCTGCAGCGGGAGGCACTTGACAGCCAGCATGTAATTCTGCAGAGGGGGTGTTTTAAAACCTGTGTGAGTCTGGATGTTCAGGACAGGAGTTGCAGGAGCCTGGATCATGGAGGGGTTCTGTGCATCACAGGACAGCCTAGGGGAGCCAGAACCCCTCCACCTGTTCCCGAGCCCAGGGGGTTCTTTTAGATTGGGAACAAACACACGTTTTGTTGTTCCCCATCGATATTGGGCAAGGAGCAGAGATGTCCGCCTTGTCCAGGCTGATTCCTGCCCTGCCTCACCCCTGTGCACCATTCAAGTTGTTCCTGGAGCCAAATTCCTGGGTGCCAATGCTGCTATCAAGGATGTGATGGGGCAGGAAGGACAAGATGGCTTGGGCAGCAGGAGGTGCTTGGATGGCAGCTGGCGGATGCTGACTCAGGGAGGGGCAGGGGCCACACAGCCCTGGTGTCAGCAGCAGCAGCAGCAGCAGGGAGTGTCCCCTGAGCAGATTGGCCCGGCTGGAGCTGAGCAATGCTGGGGCTGCTATAAAAGCCCTGGGCAGGCCAGCCCAGGCCAAGCACTGTGCTGGCCACCTTCTCCTCCTCCTCCTGCTCGTTTACAAGGGTAAGTGTGCGAGCGCTTGTGCTGGCGTCTCCCTGCTGCAGCCCCGGCCCCTGTGGCTCTGGCGCTGCCCTGTGCTGCTCTCCTGCCACGGCTGCCCTCTCTTGCAGAGCACCCTCGCATCCCACGCCAAGATGTCCTGCTACGACCTGTGCCCACCCAAGTCCAGCCTGGACCTGTGCCCCCCGAGGACCGGCGTGGCCGTGCCCCAGCCCATCGCTGAGAGCTGCAACGAGCTGTGCACCCGCCAGTGCCCCGACTCGTCGGCCTTGATCCAGCCGCCGCCTGTGGTGGTCACCTTCCCCGGGCCCATCCTCACCTCCTTCCCCCAGCAAGCCGTGGTGGGCTCCTCCGGAGCACCGGCCTTTGGCGGCTCCCTGGGGCTGGGCGGCCTCTACGGTGCTGGCGCCACCCAGGCCTCGGGGGGCCTCTGCACCTTTGGCAGAGCCTACGCTGCTCCCGCCTGCAGCCCTTGCGCCTTGCCCCGCTACAGCAGGAAGCTCTGGGACACCTGCGGGCCCTGCTAGAGCTGCCACAGCCCGGCCCCAACCCCCGCGGTCACCTCAGCCCGGCAGGGACAAGCTGAGCTGGGCACAAGCTGCCCTGGCCTCCTGCAGCCCGTGACACCCTGACTGGTGGCCTGCCTGCGGCCCCACCGCCCTCCTTGTCACTGCCTCTCCTTCTTTCTTAATGCAATAAAGTTTTCCTGCATCCAACTCCTGTCTCTTTGCCTACTTTTACCAAATCAGGAAGACTCTGACGCTGGGGTAGTTCTTTCAGTGGGAAGCAAGAGTTGCTTCTTTGGCCAGGGAAATGGAAAATGGAATGCGGAAGGAAGATTTGAATGGAAGTAAGAAGGGGAGAATGGATGGTTAAATGGGGAAGAGAATAGAATGAAAATGGGAAAGGAATCAAAAATAGCAAATGTATGGAAGGGGTTGATTTGGAGGAGAAGGGGGAGGAGGAGGAGAATTAGAATGAAGAGTGGGAGAATGAGAACGGAAGAAGAAAAATGAGGAAAAGAAGTAGGTGGAGGAGAAGAAGGTGGATAAGAGGCAGGAGAAGAAGAAGAAGAGGAAAGTCAAATAGAGAACCAAGAAGAGGGAGAAATATTAAGAAGGATATAAAGAGTAAAACATAGAAAGGGAAAGAGGAGTTAATGACAAGGAAATTTAATGGATTTGGTACATTGAAGGAGAGGTGTCTTTCTGATTTAATCCCTGCTCCTTTACCAGACCCATGTTGGCACTGAGGGGCGGAGGCACTGACAGCCTCTTCCCCTGGATGGCTCACTCTTTATATTTCTCCCTCTCCTTTTTTTCTCATCTTTGCATTCCTCATCTAATTCCCTTTCCACTTGTCCTTCTTCTTCTTTTTTGCCTTCCCGTGATTGTCGTTGTCCAATTCACACTTCTTGCCCTTTTGGTTCCCCTTTTCCTTGTCCTTCTTCTTCTCCTTTGTCTCCTTCTGCCCCTTCCACTTCTTCTTCTCCTACTTCTAATTCTTATTTTTGTTTTCCACCTCTGCCGCCTTTACCCACACCGAGACCCCTTTTATTTCATTTTCTTCTCCACCTCAACATCTGTTATCAGATTCCTTTACCACTTTCAACATCACCTTTCCCTTACATTTCCCATTCCCCCATTGGCATCTCAACACGTTTCTGGTCCAGAATATGGAACTTCCAAACCCTGGGTGTACCCATGGCTAAGCAGAAGGAGGCAAAGAGACAAAATTGGATGCAACAAAACTTTATTGTACTAAGAAGGGCATGAAAAGCAGTGATAAACTAAGGCAGTCAAGCCACAGGCAGGCCGGGAGTCACGGGCTGCAGGGGGCCAGGGCAGTCTGTGCCCAGCTCAGCTTGTCCCTGCCGGGCTGAGGCGGCCGCGGGGGTTTGGGCCGGGCTGTGGCGGCTCTAGCAGGGCCCGCAGGTGTCCCAGAGCTTCTTGGTGTAGCGGGGCAAGGCGCAAGGGCTGCAGGCGGGAGCAGCGTAGGCTCTGCCAAAGGTGCAGAGGCCCCCCGAGGCCTGGGTGGCGCCGGCGCCGTAGAGGCCGCCCAGCCCCAGGGAGCCGCCAAAGGCCGGTGCTCCGGAGGAGCCCACCACGGCTTGCTGGGGGAAGGAGGTGAGGATGGGCCCGGGGAAGGTGACCACCACGGGCGGCGGCTGGATCAAGGCCGACGAGTCGGGGCACTGGCGGGCGCACAGCTCGTTGCAGCTCTCAGCGATGGGCTGGGGCACGGCCACGCCGGTCCTGGGGCGGCACAGGTCCACGCTGGTTCTTGGTGGGCAAATGTCGTAGCAGGACATCTTGGCGTGGGATGCGAGGGTGCTCTGCAAGAGAGGGCAGCCGTGGCAGGAGAGCAGCACAGGGCAGCGCCAGAGCCACAGGGACCGGGGCTGCAGCAGCGAGCCGCCAGCACAAGCGCTCGCACACTTACCCTTGTCCACGAGCAGGAGGAGGAGGAGAAGGTGGCCAGGGCAGTGCTTGGCCCAGGCTGGCCCGGCCAGGGCTTTTATAGCTGCCCCACCATTGCTCAGCTCCAGCCGGGCCAATCTGCTCAGGGGACACTCCCTGCTGCTGCTGCTGCTGACACCAGGGCTGTGCGGCCCCTGCCCCTCCCTGAGTCAGCATCCCCCAGCTGCCAGCCCAGCACCTCCTGCTGCCCAAGCCATCTTGTCCTTCCTGCCACATCACATCCTTGATAGCACCATTGGCACCCAGGAATTTGGCTCCAGGAACAACTTGAATGGTGCACAGGGGTGGGGCAGTGCTGGAATCAGCCTGGACATGGTGGACATCTCTGCTCCTTGCCCAGTCTCGATGGGGAACAGCACGAGGGGTGTTTGTTTCCAATCTGAAAGAATCCCCTGGGCTCTGAAGAAAGGCACGTGAATTCTGGCTCTCCTGCGCTGTCCTGTGTTTCACAAATGCACAAATTTCCTCTGTCGTCCAGACTCCTGCAACTCCTGTCCTGACCATCCAGACCCTCACAGACCTCCTCTGCAGCATGACATGCTGGCTGTCAAGTGCCTCCCGTGGCAGAAGGGTGAGGGCGCTTTCTCCCCTGTGTCCCAGAGCTCCCTGGCAGTGCCCGGCAGCAGATGGAGTCCTGCTCTGCTGGACTGTGCCGTGCTGCACGGTGCTGAGCAGGCATGGCCCCCCAGGAACTGCCTTTCCTTGGGCCTTGGCTCAGCCGTGCCCTGTGCCCATCAGGGACACGCGGTGGCACAGGGAAGGCGCTGCCTGGGGGCAGCTGCTGTGGCCCAGGCGGTGGCAGTGACAGTGTGCCAGCGGGATAATTGCAGGGGCTGATGGTGCAGCTTGGGGCCGGCCAGGAAAGGCAGGAGTCAGCAGCAGCAGCAGAGCCCCGTGGCAGCAGGGATGAGGCCGGGCCTTGTCCCCACACACGTGTCCCCAGCACGGGCAGCTCCTGCCCCGCCTCTGCGGCCACCCATAAAAGCGCTGTCCTGGGCCAGGGCTGCATCCACTGCCGCCGCCTGCCTCTGCTCAGCCCAAGGCCAGGTGGGTGCCTGCGGGGCTCTGCCTCCTGGCCCAGGGGCTGCCCAGGGCCCTCCCTGGCCACCAGAGCTGCCGCCGCAGAGCCTGTGCTGGCACCAGCCTGGCACGGCCAGCCCCGGCTCAGCCTCCTGCCCACAGCAAGGAAGGAGCCCCTGGGCCGGGACAGACGCAGCCGGGCCGGGCACAGGGACTCGGGCAGAGCTTGGGAGCTCTCTGCCTCTGGGGATCAGGGCTCTCAGGGGGCTGCAGGGCACAGGGCCAGGGCTGGGCACGGTGGGCAAGGTTGGGTGGCTTTGAACACTCCGGGACAGTGGGAACAGGGTGCTGCAGAATTGGGACATCCCGTTGTCTCATCTAACCCCTGTTTGTCTGAATTCTCTTTCAGCCTCATCTCTGTCACGCCAAGATGTCCTGCTACGACCTGTGCCCACCCAAGACCAGCCTGGACCTGTGCCCCCCCAGGACCGGCGTGGCCGTACCCCAGCCCATCGCTGAGAGCTGCAACGAGCTGTGCGCCCGCCAGTGCCCCGACTCGTCGGCCTTGATCCAGCCGCCGCCTGTGGTGGTCACCTTCCCCGGGCCCATCCTCAGCTCCTTCCCCCAGCAAGCCGTGGTGGGCTCCTCCGGAGCGCCGGCCTTTGGCGGCTCCCTGGGGCTGGGCAGCCTCTACGGCGCCGGCGCCACCCAGGCCTCGGGGGGCCTCTGCACCTTTGGCAGAGCCTACGCTGCTCCCACCTGCAGCCCTTGCGCCTTACCCCGCTACACCAAGAAGCTCTGGGACACCTGCGGGCCCTGCTAGAGCCGCCACAGCCCGGCCCAAACCCCCGCGGCCGCCTCAGCCCGGCAGGGACAAGCTGAGCTGGGCACAAGCTGCCCTGGCCTCCTGCAGCCCATGACACCCACCCTGCCTGCCCCTGACCGCCCTCCCTCTCACTGCCCCTGATGCCTTTCCTAAGTTAAATAAAGTTTTCTTGCATCCAACTCCTGTCTCTTTGCCTGCTTTTCCTAAATCAGGAAGACTCCAAGGCTGGCGGAGTTCCAGCAACGGGAAGCAAGTGTTTCTTCTTAGGGCAGGGAAATGGAAAAGAGAATGCGAAAGGGAAAGTAGAACCGAAGTGTTAAGGGGACAGTGGATGTTTTAGTGGGGAAGAGAATAGAATCAAAATGAAAACTGAATCAAAAGATAGCGAATGTAGGGAAGTGTTTGATTTGGAGCAGGAGGAGGAGAAGGAGAATTAGAATGAAGAGAAGTAGAATGAGAATGGAAGAAGAAAAATGAGGATAAGAGGAAGTTGGAGGAGAAGATGGAGAAGAGGAAGGAGAAGAGGGAGAAGGAGAAAGACAAAATGAGAATGAAGGAGAGGGATAAATATAAAGAAGGAATAGAAAGAAGAAAACACAGAAAGGGAAAGAGGAGGAGTTAATGACAAGGAAATTTAATAGACTGGGTATACTGAGGGGGAAGTCTCTCTCTGATTTCAGTCACTGCTCCTTTAGCAAAGCCATGGTGACAAAGATGGGGGCGAGACCTGACAGCCTTTTCCCCTGGATGGCCCACTCTTTCTATTTGTTCCTCTCCTTGTTTCTCACCTTTTCTTTCTTCTACTTCTTAACTTTTGCTTGTCCTTCTCCTTCCCCTTGCCCTCATTGTCCTGCCTGTCCTTATTCCTATTCTGCTTCTTGTTCTTCTTCTTGTCCTTCTGCTTCTTCTTCATCTTCTTCTGCGTCTACACCGTCTTATTCTCATTCCCATTCTTGTTGTCCTTCTTCCCCTCCTTTGCTTATTCTGCTCCGAAACCACTTGGATTTCATTTTCTTCTCCACCGTAACATCTGGTCTTCAATGCCCATATCTATTTGACCAAAATCTTTCCCTTCCATTAAACTTTTTCCCCAGCAAACCCAGCATCAACCCTGCCCCGCCCACTGCTGAGCTCCCCCAGGCCCAGAGTTTGGTGCTTTGGGAAGAAAACGCAAAGACACAGGAATTAAATGCAGGAAAATATATTTATTTAAGAAAAGAAGAGAGATAGTGAGAGGGAGGGCGGTCAGGCCACAGGCAGGCAGGGTGTCACAGGCTGAAGGAGGCCAGGGCAGATTCTGCCCAGCTCAGCTTGCCTCTGCCGGGCTGAGGTGGCTGCGGGGGTTTGGGCCGGGCTGTGGCGGCTCTAGCAGGGCCCGCAGGTGTCCCAGAGCTTCTTGCTGTAGCGGGGCAAGGCGCAAGGGCTGCAGGCGGGAGCAGCGTAGGCTCTGCCAAAGGTGCAGAGGCCCCCCGAGGCCTGAGTGGCGCCGGAGCCGTAGAGGCCGCCCAGCCCCAGGGAGCCGCCAAAGGCCGGTGCTCCGGAGGAGCCCACCACGGCTTGCTGGGGGAAGGAGGTGAGGATGGGCCCGGGGAAGGTGACCACCACAGGCGGCGGCTGGATCAAGGCCGACGAGTCGGGGCACTGGCGGGCGCACAGCTCGTTGCAGCTCTCAGCGATGGGCTGGGGCACGGCCACGCCGGTCCTGGGGGGGCACAGGTCCACGCTGGTTCTTGGTGGGCAAATGTCGTAGCAGGACATCTTGGCGTGGGATGCGAGGGTGCTCTGCAAGAGAGGGCAGCCGTGGCAGGAGAGCAGCACAGGGCAGCGCCAGAGCCACAGGGGCCGGGGTTGCAGCAGCGAGCCGCCAGCACAAGCGCTCACACACTTACCCTTGTCCACGAGCAGGAGGAGGAGGAGAAGGTGGCCAGGGCAGTGCTTGGCCCAGGCTGGCCCGGCCAGGGCTTTTATAGCAGCCCCAGCATTGCTCAGCTCCAGCGGGGCCAATCTGCTCAGGGGACACTCCCTGCTGCTGCTGCTGCTGACACCAGGGCTGTGCAGCCCCTGCCCCTCCCTGAGTCAGCATCCCCCAGCTGCCAGCCCAGCACCTCCCGCTGCCCAAGCCGTCTTGTCCTTCCTGCCACCTCACATCCTTGATAGCAGCATTGGCACCCAAGAATTTGGCTCCAGGAACAACTTGAATGGTGCACAGGGGTGGGGCAGGGCAGGAATCAGCCTGGAGAAGGTGGACATCTCTGCTCCTTGCCCAATATCAATGGGGAAAAACAAAACGTGTGTTTATTCCCAATCTAAAAGAACCCCCTGGGATCTGAGAACAGGTGGATGGGCTCTTGCGCCCCTGGGCTGTCCTGTGATGCACAGATCCCCTCCATGATCCAGACTCCTGCAACTCCTGTCCTGACCATCCAGAACCTCACAGGTTTTCCAGCACCCCCGTCTGCAGAATGACATGCTGGCTATGTCAAGTTCCTCCCGTGGCAGGAAGGACGATGGCTCTTGTCCCCTGTGTCCCAGAGCTCCCTACCAGTGCCTGGGGGCAGATGGAGTCCTGCTCTGCTGGACTGTGCCGTGCTGCACGGTGCTGAGCAGGCAGGGCCCCCCAGGAGCTGCCTTTCCTTGGGCCTTGGCCCAGCCGTGCCCTGTGCCCATCAGGGACACGCGGTGGCAAAGGGCAGGTGTTGCCTGGGGGCGGCTGCTGTGGCCCAGGCGGTGGCAGTGGCAGTGTGCCAGTGGGATAATTGCAGGGGCTGATGGTGCAGCTTGGGGCCAGCCAGGAAAGGCAGAAGTCAGCAGCAGCAGCAGCAGCAGCAGCAGAGCCCCGTGGCAGCAGGGATGAGGCCGGGCCTTGTCCCCACACACGTGTCCCCAGCACGGGCAGCTCCTGCCCCGCCTCTGCGGCCACCCATAAAAGCGCTGTCCTGGGCCAGGGCTGCATCCACTGCCTCCGCCTGCCTCTGCTCAGCCCAAGGCCAGGTGGGTGCCTGCGGGGCTCTGCCTCCTGGCCCAGGGGCTGCCCAGGGCCCTCCCTGGCCACCAGAGCTGCCGCCGCAGAGCCTGTGCTGGCACCAGCCTGGCACGGCCAGCCCCGGCTCAGCCTCCTGCCCACAGCAAGGAAGGAGCCCCTGGGCTGGGACAGACGCAGCCGGGACGGGCACAGGGACTCGGGCAGGGCTTGGGAGCTCTCTGCCTCTGGGGATCAGGGCTCTCAGGGGGCTGCAAAGCACAGGGCCAGGGCTGGGCACGGTGGGCAAGGTTGGGTGGCTTTGAACACTCCGGGACAGTGGGAACAGGGTGCTGCTGAATTGGGACATCCCGTTGTCTCATCTAACCCCTGTTTGTCTGAATTCTCTTTCAGCCTCATCTCTGTCACGCCAAGATGTCCTGCTACGACCTGTGCCCGCCCAAGGCCAGCCTGGACCTGTGCCCCCCCAGGACCGGCGTGGCCGTGCCCCAGCCCATCGCTGAGAGCTGCAACGAGCTGTGCGCCCGCCAGTGCCCCGACTCGTCGGCCTTGATCCAGCCGCCACCCGTGGTGGTCACCTTCCCCGGGCCTATCCTCACCTCCTTCCCCCAGCAAGCCGTGGTGGGCTCCTCCGGAGCACCGGCCTTTGGCGGCTCCCTGGGGCTGGGCGGCCTCTACGGCGCCGGCGCCACCCAGGCCTCGGGGGGCCTCTGCACCTTTGGCAGAGCCTACGCTGCTCCCCCCTGCAGCCCTTGCGCCTTGCCCCGCTACAGCAAGAAGCTCTGGGACACCTGCGGGCCCTGCTAGAGCCGCCACAGCCCGGCCAAAACCCCCGTGGCCGCCTCAGCCCGGCAGGGACAAGCTGAGCTGGGCACAAGCTGCCCTGGCCTCCTGCAGCCCGTGACACCCGGCCTGCCTGCCCCTGACCGCCCTCCCTCTCACTGCTTCACTTCTCTTGTTTAATAAATATATTTTCTTGCATCCAATTCCTGTCTCTTAGTGTTGTCTTCCCAAGTTACAAAACTCTGGGCCTGGGGTTGCTCTGCGGTGGGAAGGGCGAAATTGGTGCTGGGTTTGCCGGGGAAAATGGTTAATGGAAGGGGAACGGGTTGGTCAAATAGATGAGGGCATGGGAGGGCAGATGTTAAGGTGGATAAGAAAATGATATGAAAGCGTTTTAGGCACAGAAGAAGGAAAAGGAAGGGTATGAGGACAACAAGAATGGGAATGAGAAGTTCGTGTAGAGGTACAAGAGGAAGTTGAAGGACTAGAGGAAGAACAGGAAGCAGAAGAGGAATCAGTACGAGCAGGGCAATAATTGTAAGGAGAAGAAGAAAAGCAAGAAGGGCAAGCAGAAGTAGAATGTGAAGAGGAAAGAAAAGATGAGAAACAAGGAGATGGAGAAATATAAAGAATGCGCCATCCAAGGGAAAATGCTGTCAGACCCTGCGTCCATCTCTGTCACCATGTCTTTGCTAAAGGTGCAGTGACTGAAATCAGAGAGAGACTTCCCCCTCAGTATACCCAGTCCCTTAAATTTCCTTGTCATGAACTCCTCCTCTTTCCCTTTCTGTGTTTTCTTCTTTATATTCCTTCTTTATAATTCTCCCTCTCCTTGATTCTCATTTTGTCTTTCCTCTTCGCGTTCTTCTCCTTCCCCTTGTCCATCTTCTTCTCCTCCACCTTCCCCTTATCCTCATTTTTCTTTTTCCATTCTCATTCCGCCTCTCTGCATTCAAATACTCCTTCTCCTCCTCCTTCTCCTCCAAATCAACTCCTTCCATACATACGCTATATTTTAATTCCGTTATCATTTTGATTCTATTCTCTTCCCCACTAAAACATCCACTGTTCCCTCCACACTTCCGTTCAACTCTCCCTTCTGCATTCCATTTTCCATTTCCCTGCCCAACCAGGCAACACTTGCTTACCACAACTGGAACTGCACCAGCCCTGGAGTATTCCTCTGGGAATACTTGGAGTATTTATTTGGGAAAAACAGGCAAAGAGACAGGAATTAGATGCAGGAAAACTTTATTGTATTAAGAAGGGAAGGAAAAAGAGTGAGAGGGAGGGCGGTCAGGCTGCAGGCAGGCCAGATATCATGGGCTGCAGGAGGCCAGGGCAGCTTCTGCATGCCAGGCTGACGCGGCCGGGGGGTTTGAGCCAGGCTGTGGCGGCTCTAGCAGGGCCCGCAGGTGTCCCAGAACTTCTTGGTGTAGCGGGGCAAGGCGCAAGGGCTGCAGGCGGGAGCAGCGTAGGCTCTGCCAAAGGTGCAGAGGCCCCCCGAGGCCTGGGTGGCGCCGGCGCCGTAGAGGCCGCCCAGCCCCAGGGAGCCGCCAAAGGCTGGTGCTCCGGAGGAGCCCACCACGGCTTGCTGGGGGAAGGAGGTGAGGATGGGCCCGGGGAAGGTGACCACCACGGGCGGCGGCTGGATCAAGGCCGACGAGTCGGGGCACTGGCGGGCGCACAGCTCGTTGCAGCTCTCAGCGATGGGCTGGGGCACGGCCACGCCGGTCCTGGGAGGGCAGAGGTCCAGGCTGGTCTTGGGTGGGCACAGGTCGTAGCAGGACATCTTGGCGTGGGATGCGAGGGTGCTCTGCAAGAGAGGGCAGCTGTGGCAGGAGAGCAGCACAGGGCAGCACCAGAGCCACAGGGGGCAGGGCTGCAGCAGGGAGCCGCCAGCACAAGCGCTCACACACTTACCCTTGTCCACGAGCAGGAGGAGGAGGAGAAGGTGGCCAGGGAAGTGCTTGGACCAGGCTGGCCCGGCCAAGGCTTTTATAGTAGCCCCAGCATTGCTCAGCTCCAGCCGGGCCAATCTGCTCAGGGGACACTCCCTGCTGCTCCTGCTGCTGACACCAGGGCTGTGCGGCCCCTGCCCCTCCCTGAGTCAGCATCCCCCAGCTGCCAGCCCAGCACCTCCCGCTGCCCAAGCTATCTTGTACTTCCTGCCACCTCACATCCTTGATAGCAGCATTGGCACCCAGGAATTTGGCTCCAGGAACAACTTCAATGGTACACAGGGTTGGGGCAGGGCTGGAATTTGCCTGGACAAGGTGGACATCTCTGCTCCTTGCCCAATATCGATGCGGAACAGCACGCGGTGTGCTTGTTTCCAATCTGAAAGAACCCCCTAGGCATTGAGAGCAGGTGGATGGGCTCTGGCTCCCCTAGGCTGTCCTGTGATGCACAGATCCGCTCCATGATCCAGACTCCTGCAACTCCTGTCCTGACCATCCAGACCATCACAGATTTTCCAGCATCCCGTCTGCAGAATGACATGCTGGCTGTCAAGTGCCTCCCATGGCAGGAAGGACGAGGGCTCTTTGTCCCCTGTGTCCCAGAGCTCCCTGGCAGAGCCCGGGAGCAGGTGGAGTCCTGCTCTGCTGGACTGTGCCGTGCTGCACGGTGCTGAGCAGGCAGGGCCCCCCAGGAGCTCCCTTTCCTTGGGCCTTGGCCCAGCCGTGCCCTGTGCCCATCAGGGACACGCGGTGGCACAGGGCAGGCTCTGCCCGGGGGCAGCTGCTGTGGCCCAGGCGGTGGCAGTGGCAGTGTGCCAGCGGGATAATTGCAGGGGCTGATGGTGCAGCTTGGGGCCAGCCAGGAAAGGCAGGAGTCAGCAGCAGCAGCAGCAGCAGCAGAGCCCCGTGGCAGCAGGGATGAGGCCGGGCCTTGTCCCCACACACGTGTCCCCAGCACGGGCAGCTCCTGCCCCGCCTCTGCGGCCACCCATAAAAGCGCTGTCCTGGGCCAGGGCTGCATCCACTGCCGCCGCCTGCCTCTGCTCAGCCCAAGGCCAGGTGGGTGCCTGCGGGGCTCTGCCTCCTGGCCCAGGGGCTGCCCAGGGCCCTCCCTGGCCACCAGAGCTGCCGCCGCAGAGCCTGTGCTGGCACCAGCCTGGCACGGCCAGCCCCGGCTCAGCCTCCTGCCCACAGCAAGGAAGGAGCCCCTGGGCCGGGACAGACGCAGCCGGGCCGGGCACAGGGACTCGGGCAGGGCTTGGGAGCTCTCTGCCTCTGGGGATCAGGGCTCTCAGGGGGCTGCAAAGCACAGGGCCAGGGCTGGGCATGGTGGGCAAGGCTGGGTGGCTTTGGCTGCTCAGGGTCTGTGGGAACGGGGTGCTGCTGAATGAGGAGATCAGTCTGTCTCTTCTAACCATTGTTTGTCTGAATTCTCTTTCAGCCTCATCTCTGCCACACCAAGATGTCCTGCTACGACATTTGCCCACCAAGAACCAGCGTGGACCTGTGCCCCCCCAGGACCGGCGTGGCCATGCCCCAGCCCATCGCTGAGAGCTGCAACGAGCTGTGCGCCCGCCAGTGCCCCGACTCATCGGCCTTGATCCAGCCGCCGCCCGTGGTGGTCACCTTCCCCGGGCCCATCCTCACCTCCTTCCCCCAGCAGGCCGTGGTGGGCTCCTCCGGAGCACCGGCCTTTGGCGGCTCCCTGGGGCTGGGCGGCCTCTACGGCGCCGGCGCCACCCAGGCCTCGGGGGGCCTCTGCACCTTTGGCAGAGCCTACGCTGCTCCCGCCTGCAGCCCTTGCGCCTTGCCCCGCTACACCAAGAAGCTCTGGGACACCTGCGGGCCCTGCTAGAGCCGCCACAGCCCGGCCAAAACCCCCGCGGCCGCCTCAGCCCGGCAGGGTCAAGCTGAGCTGGGCACAAGCTGCCCTGGCCTCCTGCAGCCCATAATATCTGGCCTGCCTGCAGCCTGACCGCCCTCCCTCTCACTCTTTTTCCTTCCCTTCTTAAGAGAATAAAGTTTTTCTGCATCTAATTCCTGTCTCTTTGCCTGTTTTTCCCAAAAAAATACTCCAAGTATTCCCAGAGGAATACTCCAAGGCTGTTGCAGTTCCAGTTGTGGTAAGCAAGTGTTGCCTGGTTGGGCAGGGCAATGGAAAATGGAATGCGGAAAGGAGAGTTGAACGGAAGTGTGGAGGGAACAGTGGATGCTTTAGTGGGGAAGAGAATAGAATCAAAATGATAAAGGAATTCAAAGATAGCATATGTATGGAAGGGGTTGATTTGGAGGAGAAGGAGGAGGAGAAGGAGAATTAGAATGAAGAGAGGCAGAATGAGAATGGAAGAAGAAAAATGAGAATAAGGGGAAGGTGGAGGAGAAGAAGATGGACAACGGGAAGGAGAAGAACGAGAAGAGGAAAGACAAAATGAGAATGAAGGAGAGGGAGAAATATAAAGAAGGAATATAAAGAAGAAAACACAGAAATGGAAAGAGGAGGAATTCATGAGGAGAAAATTTAAGGGACCGGGTATACTGAGGGGGAAGTCTCTCTCTGATTTCAGTCACTGCACCTTTAGCAAAGACATGGTGGCTGAGATGGGCGCAGGGTCTGACAGCATTTTCCCTTGGATGGCGTATTCTATATATTTCTCCGTCTCCTTGTTTCTCATCTTTTCTTTCCTCTTCACATTCTACTTCTGCTTGCCCTTCTTCTTTTTCTTCTTCTCCTTACCCTCTTTGTCCTGCTCGTCCTGATTCCTCTTCTGCTTCCTGTTCCTCCCCTAGTCCTTCAACTTCCTCTTGTACCTCCACACCATCTTCTTCTCATTCCCGTTCTTGTTGTCCTCACATCCTTCCTTTTCCTTCTTCTGTGCCTAAAACACTTTAATTGCATTTTCTTATCCACCTCAACATCTGCTCTTCCACGCCCTCATCTATTTGACCAACCCATTCCCCGTCCATTAACCATTTTCCCCGGCAAACCCAGCACCAATTTTGCCCTTCCCACCGCAGAGCAACCCCAGGCCCAGAGTTTGGTAACTTGGGAAGACAACACTAAGAGACAGGAATTGGATGCAAGAAAATATATTTATTAAAGAAGAGAAGTGAAGCAGTGAGAGGGAGGGCGGTCAGGGGCAGGTAGGCTGGGTGTCACGGGCTGCAGGAGGCCAGGGCAGCTTGTGCCCAGCTCAGCTTGTCCCTGCCGGGCTGAGGCGGCCGCGGGGGTTTTGGCCGGGCTGTGGCGGCTCTAGCAGGGCCCGCAGGTGTCCCAGAGCTTCTTGCTGTAGCGGGGCAAGGCGCAAGGGCTGCAGGCGGGAGCAGTGTAGGCTCTGCCAAAGGTGCAGAGGCCCCACGAGGCCTGGGTGGCGCCGGCGCCGTAGAGGCCGCCCAGCCCCAGGGAGCCGCCAAAGGCCGGTGCTCCGGAGGAGCCCACCACGGCTTGCTGGGGGAAGGAGCTGAGGATGGGCCCGGGGAAGGTGACCACCACGGGCGGCGGCTGGATCAAGGCCGACGAGTCGGGGCACTGGCGGGCGCACAGCTCGTTGCAGCTCTCAGCGATGGGCTGGGGCACGGCCACGCCGGTCCTGGGGGGGCACAGGTCCAGGCTGGTCTTGGGTGGGCACAGGTCGTAGCAGGACATCTTGGCGTGGGATGCGAGGGTGCTCTGCAAGAGAGGGCAGCTGTGGCAGGAGAGCAGCACAGGGCAGTGCCAGAGCCACAGGGGCCGGGGCTGCAGCAGGGAGCCGCCAGCACAAGCGATCGCACACTTACCCTTGTCCACGAGCAGGAGGAGGAGGAGAAGGTGGCCAGGGAAGTGCTTGGACCAGGCTGGCCCGGCCAAGGCTTTTATAGTAGCCCCAGCATTGCTCAGCTCCAGCCGGGGCAATCTGCTCAGGGAACACTCCCTGCTGCTGCTGCTGCTGACACCAGGGCTGTGCGGCCCCTGCCCCTCCCTGAGTCAGCATCCCCCAGCTGCCAGCCCAGCACCTCCCGCTGCCCAAGCCATCTTGTCCTTCCTGCCACCTCACATCCTTGATAGCACCATTGGCACCCAGGAATTTGGCTCCAGGAACAACTTCAATGGTGCACAGGGTTGGGGCAGGGCTGGAATTTGCCTGGACAAGGTGGACATCTCTGCTCCTTGCCCAATGTCGATGCGGAACAGCACGAGGTGTGCTTGTTTCCAATATGAAAGAACCCCCTAGGCATTGAGAGCAGGTGGATGGGCTCTGGCTCCCCTAGGCTGTCCTGTGATGCTCAAATCCCCTCCATGATCCAGACTCCTGCAACTCCTGTCCTGACCATCCAGACCATCACAGATTTTCCAGCATCCCGTCTGCAGAATGACATGCTGGCTGTCAAGTGCCTCCCATGGCAGGAAGGACGAGGGCTCTTTGTCCCCTGTGTCCCAGAGCTCCCTGGCAGAGCCCGGGAGCAGGTGGAATCCTGCTCTGCTGGACTGTGCCGTGCTGCACGGTGCTGAGCCAGCAGGGCCCCCCAGGAGCTCCCTTTCCTTGGGCCTTGGCCCAGCCGTGCCCTGTGCCCATCAGGGACACGCAGTGGCACAGGGCAGGCGCTGCCTGGGGGCGGCTGCTGTGGCCCAGGCGGTGGCAGTGGCAGTGTGCCAGCGGGATAATTCCAGGGGCTGATGGTGCAGCTTGGGGCGGACCAGGAAAGGCAGGAGTCAGCAGCAGCAGCAGCAGCAGCAGAGCCCCGTGGCAGCAGGGATGAGGCCGGGCCTTGTCCCCACACACGTGTCCCCAGCACGGGCAGCTCCTGCCCCGCCTCTGCGGCCACCCATAAAAGCGCTGTCCTGGGCCAGGGCTGCATCCACTGCCGCCGCCTGCCTCTGCTCAGCCCAAGGCCAGGTGGGTGCCTGTGGGGCTCTGCCTCATGGCCCAGGGGCTGCCCAGGGCCCTCCCTGGCCACCAGAGCTGCCGCCGCAGAGCCTGTGCTGGCACCAGCCTGGCACGGCCAGCCCCGGCTCAGCCTCCTGCCCACAGCAAGGAAGGAGCCCCTGGGCCGGGACAGACGCAGCCGGGCCGGGGACAGGGACTCGGGCAGGGCTTGGGAGCTCTCTGCCTCTGGGGATCAGGGCTCTCAGGGGGCTGCAGGGCACAGGGACTCAGGCAGGGCTTGGGAGCTCTCTGCCTCTGGGGATCAGGGCTCTCAGGGGGCTGCAAAGCCCAGGGCCAGGGCTGGGCACGGTGGGCAAGGCTGGGTGGCTTTCAACACTCCGGGGCGGTTGGAACAGGGTGCTGTTAATTGGGACATCCCGTTGTCTCATCTAACCCCTGTTTGTCTGAATTCCCTTTCAGCCTCATCTCTGTCACGCCAAGATGTCCTGCTATGACATTTGCCCACCAAGACCCAGCGTGGACCTGTGCCCACCAAGAACCAGCCTGGACCTCTGCCCCCCCAGGACCGGCGTGGCCGTGCCCCAGCCCATCGCTGAGAGCTGCAACGAGCTGTGCACCCGCCAGTGCCCCGACTCGTCGGCCTTGATCCAGCCGCCGCCCGTGGTGGTCACCTTCCCCGGGCCCATCCTCAGCTCCTTCCCCCAGCAAGCCGTGGTGGGCTCCTCCGGAGCGCCGGCCTTTGGCGGCTCCCTGGGGCTGGGCGGCCTCTACGGCGCCGGCGCCACCCAGGCCTCGGGGGGCCTCTGCACCTTTGGCAGAGCCTACGCTGCTCCCGCCTGCAGCCCTTGCGCCTTGCCCCGCTACACCAAGAAGCTCTGGGACACCTGCGGGCCCTGCTAGAGCCGCCACAGCACGGCCAAAACCCCCGCGGCCGCCTCAGCCCGGCAGGGACAAGCTGAGCTGGGCACAAGCTGCCCTGGCCTCCTGCAGCCCATGACACCCACCCTGCCTGCCCCTGACCGCCCTCCCTCTCACTGCCCCTGATGCCTTTCCTAAGTTAAATAAAGTTTTCTTGCATCCAACTCCTGTCTCTTTGCCTGCTTTTCCTAAATCAGGAAGACTCCAAGGCTGGCGGAGTTCCAGCAACGGGAAGCAAGTGTTTCTTCTTAGGGCAGGGAAATGGAAAAGAGAATGCGAAAGGGAAAGTAGAACCGAAGTGTTAAGGGGACAGTGGATGTTTTAGTGGGGAAGAGAATAGAATCAAAATGAAAACTGAATCAAAAGATAGCGAATGTAGGGAAGTGTTTGATTTGGAGCAGGAGGAGGAGAAGGAGAATTAGAATGAAGAGAAGTAGAATGAGAATGGAAGAAGAAAAATGAGGATAAGAGGAAGTTGGAGGAGAAGATGGAGAAGAGGAAGGAGAAGAGGGAGAAGGAGAAAGACAAAATGAGAATGAAGGAGAGGGATAAATATAAAGAAGGAATAGAAAGAAGAAAACACAGAAAGGGAAAGAGGAGGAGTTAATGACAAGGAAATTTAATAGACTGGGTATACTGAGGGGGAAGTCTCTCTCTGATTTCAGTCACTGCTCCTTTAGCAAAGCCATGGTGACAAAGATGGGGGCGAGACCTGACAGCCTTTTCCCCTGGATGGCCCACTCTTTCTATTTGTTCCTCTCCTTGTTTCTCACCTTTTCTTTCTTCTACTTCTTAACTTTTGCTTGTCCTTCTCCTTCCCCTTGCCCTCATTGTCCTGCCTGTCCTTATTCCTATTCTGCTTCTTGTTCTTCTTCTTGTCCTTCTGCTTCTTCTTCATCTTCTTCTGCGTCTACACCGTCTTATTCTCATTCCCATTCTTGTTGTCCTTCTTCCCCTCCTTTGCTTATTCTGCTCCGAAACCACTTGGATTTCATTTTCTTCTCCACCGTAACATCTGGTCTTCAATGCCCATATCTATTTGACCAAAATCTTTCCCTTCCATTAAACTTTTTCCCCAGCAAACCCAGCATCAACCCTGCCCCGCCCACTGCTGAGCTCCCCCAGGCCCAGAGTTTGGTGCTTTGGGAAGAAAACGCAAAGACACAGGAATTAAATGCAGGAAAATATATTTATTTAAGAAAAGAAGAGAGATAGTGAGAGGGAGGGCGGTCAGGCCACAGGCAGTCAGGGTGTCACAGGCTGAAGGAGGCCAGGGCAGATTCTGCCCAGCTCAGCTTGCCTCTGCCGGGCTGAGGTGGCTGCGGGGGTTTGGGCCGGGCTGTGGCGGCTCTAGCAGGGCCCGCAGGTGTCCCAGAGCTTCTTGCTGTAGCGGGGCAAGGCGCAAGGGCTGCAGGCAGGAGCAGCGTAGGCTCTGCCAAAGGTGCAGAGGCCCCCCGAGGCCTGGGTGGCGCCGGCGCCGTAGAGGCCGCCCAGCCCCAGGGAGCCGCCAAAGGCCGGTGCTCCGGAGGAGCCCACCACGGCTTGCTGGGGGAAGGAGCTGAGGATGGGCCCGGGGAAGGTGACCACCACGGGCGGCGGCTGGATCAAGGCCGACGAGTCGGGGCACTGGCGGGCGCACAGCTCGTTGCAGCTCTCAGCGATGGGCTGGGGCACGGCCACGCCGGTCCTGGGGGGGCACAGGTCCACGCTGGTTCTTGGTGGGCAAATGTCGTAGCAGGACATCTTGGCGTGGGATGCGAGGGTGCTCTGCAAGAGAGGGCAGCCGTGGCAGGAGAGCAGCACAGGGCAGCGCCAGAGCCACAGGGGCCGGGGCTGCAGCAGGGAGCTGCCAGCACAAGCGCTCACACACTTACCCTTGTCCACGAGCAGGAGGCGGAGGAGAAGGTGGCCAGGGCAGTGCTTGGCCCAGGCTGGCCCGGCCAGGGCTTTTATAGCAGCCTTAGCATTGCTCAGCTCCAGCGGGGCCAATCTGCTCAGGGGACACTCCCTGCTGCTGCTGCTGCTGACACCAGGGCTGTGCAGCCCCTGCCCCTCCCTGAGTCAGCATCCCCCAGCTGCCAGCCCAGCACCTCCCGCTGCCCAAGCCGTCTTGTCCTTCCTGCCGCCTCACATCCTTGATAGCAGCATTGGCACCCAAGAATTTGGCTCCAGGAACAACTTGAATGGTGCACAGGGGTGGGGCAGGGCAGGAATCAGCCTGGAGAAGGTGGACATCTCTGCTCCTTGCCCAATATCAATGGGGAAAAACAAAACGTGTGTTTATTCCCAATCTAAAAGAACCCCCTGGGATCTGAGAACAGGTGGATGGGCTCTTGCGCCCCTGGGCTGTCCTGTGATGCACAGATCCCCTCCATGATCCAGACTCCTGCAACTCCTGTCCTGACCATCCAGAACCTCACAGGTTTTCCAGCACCCCCGTCTGCAGAATGACATGCTGGCTATGTCAAGTTCCTCCCGTGGCAGGAAGGACGATGGCTCTTGTCCCCTGTGTCCCAGAGCTCCCTACCAGTGCCTGGGGGCAGATGGAGTCCTGCTCTGCTGGACTGTGCCGTGCTGCACGGTGCTGAGCAGGCAGGGCCCCCCAGGAGCTGCCTTTCCTTGGGCCTTGTCCCAGCCGTGCCCTGTGCCCATCAGGGACACGCGGTGGCAAAGGGCAGGCGTTGCCTGGGGGCGGCTGCTGTGGCCCAGGCGGTGGCAGTGGCAGTGTGCCAGTGGGATAATTGCAGGGGCTGATGGTGCAGCTTGGGGCCGGCCAGGAAAGGCAGAAGTCAGCAGCAGCAGCAGCAGCAGCAGCAGCAGCAGAGCCCCGTGGCAGCAGGGATGAGGCCGGGCCTTGTCCCCACACATGTGTCCCCAGCACGGGCAGCTCCTACCCCGCCTCTGCGGCCACCCATAAAAGCGCTGTCCTGGGCCAGGGCTGCATCCACTGCCGCCGCCTGCCTCTGCTCAGCCCAAGGCCAGGTGGGTGCCTGCGGGGCTCTGCCTCCTGGCCCAGGGGCTGCCCAGGGCCCTCCCTGGCCACCAGAGCTGCCGCCGCAGAGCGTGTGCTGGCACCAGCCTGGCACGGCCAGCCGCGGCACAGCCTCCTGCCCACAGCAAGGAAGGAGCCCCTGGGCCGGGACAGACGCAGCCGGGCCGGGGACAGGGACTCGGGCAGGGCTTGGGAGCTCTCTGCCTCTGGGGATCAGGGCTCTCAGGGGGCTGCAGGGCACAGGGCCAGGGCTGGGCACGGTGGACAAGGCTGGGTGGCTTTGAACACTCCGGGTCTGTGGGAACAGGGTGCTGCTAAACTGGGACATCCCTATGTCTCATCTAACCCCTGTTTGTCTGAATTCTCTTTCAGCCTCATCTCTGTCACACCAAGATGTCCTGCTACGACCTCTGCCCACCAAGAACCAGCCTGGACCTGTGCCCCCCCAGGACCGGCGTGGCCGTGCCCCAGCCCATCGCTGAGAGCTGCAATGAGCTGTGCGCCCGCCAGTGTCCCGACTCGTCGGCCTTGATCCAGCCGCCGCCCGTGGTGGTCACCTTCCCCGGGCCCATCCTCAGCTCCTTCCCCCAGCAAGCCGTGGTGGGCTCCTCCGGAGCACCGGCCTTTGGCGGCTCCCTGGGGCTGGGCGGCCTCTACGGCGCCGGCGCCACCCAGGCCTCGGGGGGCCTCTGCACCTTTGGCAGAGCCTACGCTGCTCCTGCCTGCAGCCCTTGCGCCTTGCCCCGCTACAGCAAGAAGCTCTGGGACACCTGCGGGCCCTGCTAGAGCCGCCACAGCCCGGCCAAAACCCCCGCGGCCGCCTCAGCCCGGCAGGGACAAGCTGAGCTGGGCACAAGCTGCCCTGGCCTCCTGCAGCCTGTGACACCCGGCCTGGCTGCCTGCCGTCTGAACACCCTCCCTCTCCTCGATGCCCTTCCTAAGTTAAATAAAGTTTTCCTGCATCCAATTCCTGTCTCTTTCGTTGCTTTTCTCAAATCAGGAATCCACTAGGTTGGGGGATTTAAGGAGTGGGAGGGGAATTGAATTGTTTTGATTCCAATTGCCAATTGGGAAATGGAATAGGAAGGGAAAAGTTAAGCAAAATGGTGGAGGGGACACTAAAGGAGGACGTTAAAGTAGAAATGAAAATAGAAACAAAGTCAATGAAAATTAAAAAAAAGAGAATGATCGTTGAGTTTTAGTTAAGGACGAGGCGTGTAGGTAGCAGATGGAGATGAATGTTTTCAAGGAGGAGGAGAAGGAGAAGGTGAAGGTGAAGGATAACAAGGGTGACTAACAAAGAAGAGGGAAAATAGAAAGATGAAGATGGGAAACAGTACATGAAATGAAAGAGAAAGAGAAGATGAAAGTAAAACATATAGATGAACAGGATGAGACACAGACAAAGAGAAAAAGACCATGACCAAGACCAAGACACTGACCGAGACAACGGAAAAGGCAAAGGGAAAGATAATGACAAAGACGAGGAAGTCATGACAAATGTATTTTTCTTACAGGATATAACAACTGGGAAACTTCCGAATTTGATATCTGTCCAAAGTCGTCCACCAGAGCTGTGGAAGCACAAAGGGACTGGAGCACTGGCAGTCAGTGCCCCTGCATGGCTCCAAGTCCCACAGGAAAATGTCACTATTTCACTACCAGTCTGGATGGTAGTCTGGAAGGTTCCCAGGGTTACAGGTGCTCCAAAATGGACCTGCCTGCCTTCAGAAATGTTCCTTGGACTTCCCATTCAGGCCCGTGTGTCCTGAGAGCTGCCAGGGCTGGGGCATCTGTCCAAAGCCACCTCAACCTGGCAAAGATGGGGCTGGGACACTGGCCTGGCTGAGCCCTTGGTGCCCATGGGCAGGACAAGGAAGGTCTGCCCTGTACCCCAAATGCTGAGAGGAACACCAGAGAGGCAGGAATTCGATGCAGGATTGTTTTATTTTAAGCACAACAAAGGACAGAGACACATGAGGCACAGGCTGGATCTCTCTGCAGGCTTCCCCAGAGCTGCTCCTTCAGGCTGGTCCTGGGCAGCGGCTGTTGAGCAGAGCAGCAAGAGCCCAGTGGGAGCATGAAGGAGTCGGGAATGTGGGCACAGGAAGGAGCCAGGAGAAGTGGCCTTGTCAGAGAGGTGGGAGAGGAGTAGCGAGGCAGAGGTTTGCAGGGGGCTGGTGGGCTGTTGTTGGCGGATCTAGCAGGGCCCGCAGGTGTCCCAGAGCTTCTTGCTGTAGCGGGGCAAGGCGCAAGGGCTGCAGGCGGGAGCAGCGTAGGCTCTGCCAAAGGTGCAGAGGCCCCCCGAGGCCTGGGTGGCGCCGGCGCCGTAGAGGCCGCCCAGCCCCAGGGAGCCGCCAAAGGCCGGTGCTCCGGAGGAGCCCACCACAGCTTGCTGGGGGAAGGAGCTGAGGATGGGCCCGGGGAAGGTGACCACCACGGGCGGCGGCTGGATCAAGGCCGACGAGTCGGGGCACTGGCGGGCGCACAGCTCATTGCAGCTCTCAGCGATGGGCTGGGGCATGGCCACGCCAGTCCTGGGGGGGCACAGGTCCAGGCTGGTTCTTGGTGGGCACAGGTCGTAGCAGGACATCTTGGCGTGGGATGCGAGGGTGCTCTGCAAGAGAGGGCAGCCGTGGCAGGAGAGCAGCACAGGGCAGCGCCAGAGCCACAGGGGCCGGGGCTGCAGCAGCGAGCCGCCTGCACAAGCGCGTGCACACTTACCCTTGTCCACAAGCAGGAGGAGGAGGAGAAGTTGGCCAGGGCAGTGCTTGGCCCAGGCTGGCCCAGCCAGGGCTTTTATAGCAGCCCCAGCATTGCTCAGCTCCAGCGGGGCCAATCTGCTCAGGGGACACTCCCTGCTGCTGCTGCTGCTGACACCAGGGCTCTGCAGCCCCTGCCCCTCCCTGAGTCAGCATCCCCCAGCTGCCAGCCCAGCACCTCCCGCTGCCCAAGCCATCTTGTCCTTCCTGCCCCATCACATCCTTGATAGCAGCATTGGCACCCAAGAATTTGGCTCCAGGAACAACTTGAATGGTGCACAGGGGTGGAGCAGGTCAGGAATCAGCCTGGAGAAGGTGGACATCTCTGCTCCTTGCCCAATATCGATGGGGAACAACAGAACGTGTGTTTGTTCCCAATCTAAAAGAACCCCCTGGGTTCTGAGAACAGGTGGATGGGCTCTTGCGCCCCTGGGCTGTCCTGTGATGCACAGATCCCCTCCATGGTCCAGACTCCTGCAACTCCTGTCCTGACCATCCAGAACCTCACAGGTTTTCCAGCACCCCCGTCTGCAGAATGACATGCTGGCTGTCAAGTTCCTCCCGTGGCAGGAAGGACGATGGCTCTTGTCCCCTGTTTCCCAGAGCTCCCTGCCAGTGCCTGGGGGCAGATGGAGTCCTGCTCTGCTGGACTGTGCCGTGCTGCACGGTGCTGAGCAGGCAGGGCCCCCCAGGAGCTGCCTTTCCTTGGGCCTTGGCCCAGCCGTGCCCTGTGCCCATCAGGGACCGGCGGTGGCACAGGGCAGACGCTGCCTGGGGGCGGCTGCTGTGGCCCAGGCGGCGGCAGTGGCAGCGTGCCAGCGGGATAATTGCAGGGGGTGATGGTGCAGCTTGGGGCCGGCCAGAAAAGGCAGGAGTCAGCAACAGCAGCAGCAGCAGAGCCCCGTGGCAGCAGGGATGAGGCCGGGCCTTGTCCCCACACACGTGTCCCCAGCACGATCAGCTCCTGCCCCGCCTCTGTGGCCACCCATAAAAGCGCTGTCCTGGGCCAGGGCTGCATCCACTGCCGCCGCCTGCCTCTGCTCAGCCCAAGGCCAGGTGGGTGCCTGCGGGGCTCTGCCTCCTGGCCCAGGGGCTGCCCAGGGCCCTCCCTGGCCACCAGAGCTGCCACCGCAGAGCCTGTGCTGGCACCAGCCTGGCACGGCCAGCCCCGGCTCAGCCTCCTGCCCACAGCAAGGAAGGAGCCCCTGGGCCGGGACAGACTCAGCCGGGTCGGGCACAGGGACTCGGGCAGGGCTTGGGAGCTCTCTGCCTCTGGGGATCAGGGCTCTCAGAGTGCTGCAGGGCACAGGGCCAGGGCTGGGCACGGTGGGCAAGGCTGCGTGGCTTTGAAAACTCCGGGACAGTTTGAACAGGGTGCTGCTAAACTGGGACATCCCTGTGTCTCCTCTAAACCCTGTTTGTCTGAATTCTCTTTCAGCCTCATCTCTGTCACACCAAGATGTCCTGCTACGACCTGTGCCCACCCAAGACCAGCCTGGACCTGTGCCCCCCCAGGACTGGCGTGGCCGTGCCCCAGCCCATCGCTGAGAGCTGCAACGAGCTGTGCGCCCGCCAGTGCCCCGACTCCTCGGCCTTGATTCAGCCGCCGCCCGTGGTGGTCACCTTCCCCGGGCCCATCCTCAGCTCCTTCCCCCAGCAAGCCGTGGTGGGCTCCTCCGGAGCACCGGCCTTTGGCGGCTCCCTGGGGCTGGGCGGCCTCTACGGCGCCGGCGCCACCCAGGCCTCGGGGGGCCTCTGCACCTTTGGCAGAGCCTATGCTGCTCCCGCCTGCAGCCCTTGCGCCTTGCCCCGCTACAGCAAGAAGCTCTGGGACACCTGCGGGCCCTGCTAAACTGAACCCCAATGTTTTTTCACTCTGTCCGCAATGGATAAATGTAGAAATTGTTCATCCCTATGTTTGCCACCATTTCCTTTTTCTTTAAACCTCTTCCTATGCTTTGTGTTTTACTCTATCTCCACTTTCGCGATGTAGGCCCTGATTTTCTCTTTTGTAAATTTAATATGCATAGCTGTTTCATTTTTCTTTCCTTATCCTCGAGGGTTTTTTTAATGTTGTTTATACCATCCTTATGTCCTAATTACATTTATTTCATTCTGCTTGTTGAGAACTGCATGAGCTAAAAACTTTAGCTTCATTTTTTGATCCTCTTTGTACCTCTCATTTTTCCTTCATACTCTTTGTGATTTATTGATGTTGTTCCTGCAATAAACGCTTTATGCATCGAATTTTTTTGTTGTTTTCATCCCTCGGTCTTAAACGGTGCTGAGTATTCACTTGAACTTTTGCCTGCTCATAACAGAGCAGTTCAGTTCCACCATTTCTAGTTGCTTAAATCTCTGGAGAGGAAAGGCCCTGGGATTGCTGGTGCCACTCTGAGAGGAGTAGCCTGTCCCGGATGACACAAAAGGGAAAGTAAGAGCAGGGCAGGGCTGGGTCTGGCCAAACCCAGCGGCTACAAACGATCTGATCAGGGCTGAAGGTTCCTGGCAGCTCCTCCCTGCTTGGCTGGCGCTGTTACTCAGCCCTGGGACATGCTCGTTAAAACAAAAACAGGGAGCAGAAATCATTACTCTGTGCTTTCCAAGTGCTCTCACAGCCCTTCTTCCTCAGAGGCTCCAGAAAATCTGCAAATAGTTGGAGGTTTTCCGCACTGGAACCCACCTAGAAATTAATTTTGTCATTCAGAGAGCGCTGAAACCACGGTGGTTTTAGTGCAAAAGTGGGGAGAGGCAATCACAGAATCATGGAATGGTTTGGGTGGGAGGGGATCTTAAAATCATCTTGTTCCACACCCTACCTTGAGCAGGGACACCTTCCACTACCCCAGGTTGTTCCAAGCAATTTTCAGCCTGGCCTTGGCCACTTCCAGGGATGGGGAATACGTGAATTATCCCCTGTGACGGCCTCCCCATGCTCACAGGGAAGAATTTCTTCCCCAAATCTCACCTAAACCCCCTAACTGTCAGTCTGAACCCATTCCCCCTTGTCCTGTCCCTCCATCCCTCGGGAATTGTCTCTCCTTGTGTTCCTCGTGGCCCTTTCAGGTCCTGCCAGGCCACACTGAGGTCACCCCAAAGCTTCTCCAGGGCTGGACAATCCCGGCTGTGCCAGCCTATCCTCCCAGCAGAGCTGCTCCATCCATCCCTGGGATCCCATCCTGGAGCCTCCTCTGGGCTCTCTGCAGCAGCTCCAGGTGTTCCCTGAGCTGGGAATTCCAGAGCAGGTGGGGTCTCACCTGAGCGGGACAGAATCCTCCTCCCCTGCTGCCCACAGGGGTTTTGATGCAGCCCAGGAGAAACTGAGGGTTTGGGTTTGAAGGGAGTTTGTGCCCTGAGCCAGGGATGAGGCACACCTTGCTCTGACTGCCAGATTTATGTAAAATATAAATCAAAGAAAGAAAATTCCCCCCAGGCTGGGAGGTGTGAGAACGACTCAATCCTTTTCGGTCCTTGGAGAATCTTATTTTTTTTCCTTCCCCTGCAGCAAATACAAGGAAAAATTTTTGGGGCAACAAGTAAAATACATTCCTAAACCCAAATCCTTTATCACCTGCAGAGGAAATGAAAATATTTGGGTGAACCTGGACCACAACAACCCATCTTCATCGTAGGAAGTAAGAGCAGATATTTCATCTCTGGGGGGGGATTTCTCAGGAATGACAAGAAGGGTCTGTAAAATGCACTGGATACAGGTGGAAACCTAAAAGTTATGCTCTAAAAAATTACAGAAAAATGGTAAATAATCACATTTTTTTTGAATGGAATATATAGTTGGGAATAAGACAAATAGAGCAAAGGTGGAATCTTAAATTCACAGAGGATTCAACCACGGATGGGGAAAGATTTTTTTTTAAGCAAGAAAATATGAGCTGCAATAATTATTAACCCTTGACTTCCAATGGCACAAATCATGATTTAATTAAAGGAATGGCAGGCACCACCTTGTTTCCTGCACATTAAAGCAGCTGGGGTTGTGTAAGAGTGAAATGTCTAAATCACTCGTGTCATACAACACGGAACATTAGTTGGGTTGAACAGCAGATAATGACTGTTTGTGAAATCATTACAAAGTATTTTTCTCAAGAAGGGCCAGAGCAACTCTTGATAAGAGATACACCCATGACATTAAAGAAAAACCTTGATCTGCTTCTTTGATTTTTTCCTCGGAATTGGCATCGCAGGACACTTGGCATGGGAACATTCAGCACCACCAACCCTTTTAAAACAGAATTTTATTTCCCACTAAAACTTCTTTAGTTAAACAAAGTGATTTTTATGTGGGATTGATTCCAAACCTTCCACTCGATGGAAAACTATTGGGGAATTGCTGAGTGTCCTGGATGATCTCAGCAGATATTCATGACCCCTTAAATCCATCTAAGACCAGCAAGATCTCTTTAATTAGGGCTGGGAACGACGTTTATTCCTGGGCAGTCCTGGAATAAGCTGGTTTCTGCTTCTAGTTAATTTATCAGATAATTTTAAAGGGCTGTTAAGGAAAAATGCCCATGTCAGCCAAAGACGAGTCTTACAAAATCTTGGAGCAGACAAGCTCATGACAAGGTTGTAAAGGAAGAAGTAACGTGTGGAGTCAGCTTAATGAAGATGGTAATTCCAGTGAGGTCACTCTAATGATGCCAGGAGTTGCCAGTGCCAATTAAAACCAAAGATTAAAGAAATCAGGATGGTGAAACTGCGACATCGCATGATAGGAGAATGCGAACGAAATCGGAACTGCCACAAACTCCAAACTTTCGTGACTCAAAGCTGGTAAACAATTTCTTTTAGGCAGAACCCCCCACCCCAAGCAGGATTCCAAGCCCTTAGGAATGTTGGGATCCTCTATATAAGCCCCAGTGCCCGGGTCCATCCAGACACTTCTCGCAGCTCATTCCCCTTGAGGAGCTTAGTGAGTATGAATCTAATTTTTTTCTATTTATTTAATCAGAGCCCAGTACCAGAGCAGTTGTAGAAGATTCCTTTAGGAATGATGAGGTTTAGAACAGCTTTACAGTGTTTCTGTCTGGAATTACTCTTAATGAAGCCAGTGGGAAATGTGGGATTTGGGAGTCTGGGTATGAGCACAGAAACTCTGAGAAATTTGAGTGTTCCAAGCCAATTAGCAGCTTTTAAAAGCCACAGATAAAAACACTTATTTCATGTGATTATTTTAGAATTTTATAAAATTTGAGGCTAGAATGCAGACCCTTTTCAGGTCCATTCAGTGGCATTCTAAGAGTCATAATAAACCCTCTTATTTCAAGGAAAGCCCCATCTAATTCAAGGCTTTGTCCTGACTTTGGGGATGTTTATGGGAGAAAGGACTGAGGTTTGTAAATTGTTCTTTGGAGCAGACATTTCCAAAAGCTGAAAGACACAACCATGTGGAGCCAGAACAAAGATAAGTTTCTGGGGTCTGGTCATTGTGGGGATGGATTTACACAGGCACAAATTTTTTGATCAAGGCGTTCAGTGGGTGTGGACCATGTTGATCAAGGCAGAACACAAAACAAAACAGCGTGATCTGGCTCATTTGAGAAGTTTTCCTCATCAACTTCCTGTTTTTATAGTTTTTCGTCTCCATCTGTCGAAAACCAATCTTCAAACCCGCCAAGATGTCCTGCTACGACATTTGCCCACCAAGAACCAGCGTGGCCGTGCCCCAGCCCATCGCTGAGAGCTGCAACGAGCTGTGCGCCCGCCAGTGCCCCGACTCGTCGGCCTTGATCCAGCCGCCGCCCGTGGTGGTCACCTTCCCCGGGCCCATCCTCAGCTCCTTCCCCCAGCAAGCCGTGGTGGGCTCCTCCGGAGCACCGGCCTTTGGCGGCTCCCTGGGGCTGGGCGGCCTCTACGGCGCCGGCGCCACCCAGGCCTCGGGGGGCCTCTGCACCTTTGGCAGAGCCTACGCTGCTCCTGCCTGCAGCCCTTGCGCCTTGCCCCGCTACAGCAAGAAGTTCTGGGACACCTGCGGGCCCTGCTAGAGCCGCCACAGCCCGGCCCAAACCCCCGCGGCCACCTCAGCCAGGCAGGGACAAGCTGAGCTGGGCACAAGCTGCCCTGGCCTCCTGCAGCCCGTGACACCCGGCCTGCCTGCCCCTAACCACCCTCCTTATCACTGTTTGTCCTCCCCTTCTTAATGCAATAAAGTTTTCTTGCATCTAATTCCTGTCTCTTTGACTGCTTTTCCCAAACCGTGAAGTTCCAAGAGCCTCATCCAAGTGAGGAACTCCAGGCACCCCCTTCCCACACAAGAGTGAATATTTCCCCCAGGCGAAAAAATAAGATCATGTGAAAACCAGAGAGACTTTTGTGCAGCACAGACAGGGGTTTAATATCAAAGAGAAGAGCAACAGCCAAGCACGGGGAATCCAGGCGGTTCCAGGGGCAGCAGGGGATGCAGGAGTCATGCTCTGGGAGCAGGGTCTGGCTTGGGACCAGGATACAGCCAGGGGATGGAGGGACCAGGACACAGCCAGGACATGGAGCGCTCAGGTCATTCCCAAGGGATGGAGGGCTCAGGGTATTCCCAAAGGATGGAGGGCTCAGGGCATTCCCCAGGGCACGGAGGGCTCAGGGCACACCCGGCGCTGCTGGGCACACTCAGCTGACACTGCCCGTGGCTCCTGCCCGGTGTCCCCATGGCCTGGCCCAGGCTCCAGGGCTGCCACTGCCTCTGGGGGGGCTTTAGAAAACCCCACAGCTGCCGCGGCGGGACCTGCCCCATCTCTGGAAGCCGGGCAGAGAATAGCCCAGGCCCCGTGAGGAGAAGCCGGAGTTGTAGGACCTCCCGCAATTGCCAAAGGAACCCCCATAGCCCCCGAGGGAGCCCCCATAGCCCCCGAGGGAGCCACCATAGCCCCCAAGGGAGCCTCCATAGCCCCCAAGGGAGCCTCCATAGCCCCCAAGGGAACCTCCATAGCCCCCCTGGGAGCCCCCATAGCCCCCGAAGGAGCCCCCATAGCCCCCGAAGGAGCCCCCATAGCCACTGTCACCTCCATAACCCAGGGAACGGCCGTAGCCCTGGGAGCCCCCAAATCCAAGGGAGCTCCCATAGCCCCGGGAGCCCCCATAGCCTGAGAAACCCCCATAGCCCTGGGAGCCCCCATAACCCCCATAGCCCCCATAACCTCCCAGCCCAAAGGAGCCCTGGGAGCCCCCATAACCTCCGGACCCAAAGGAGCCCCCATAGCCCTGGGAACCCCCATAACCTCCAGACCCAAAGGAGCCCCCATAGCCCTGGGAACCCCCATAACCTCCAGACCCAAAGGAGCCCTCATATCCAGAGGAGCCCCTCAAATAGCCCCGGGAGCCTCCATAACCTCCCAGCCCAAAGGAGCCCGGGGAGCTGCGGGAACTGAAGGAACGCTCCGGCCACACTGGGCCCGTCGATCCCACAATGCTGTCCTGCGGGAAGGTGCTGAGGATGGGGCCTGGGATGGTCACCACCACCGGCGGGGGCAGGATCAGCGCTCTGGAGTCGGCGCACTGCTGCACACACGGCTCGTTGAAGCTCTCGGCGATGGGCTGGGGGCAGCTCACGGCACACGACTCGCTGGGGCAGGACATCCTTCTGTGCTGGGGAGGCTGCAACGCACACCAAGAAAGGGCTTCCAAGCTAAACTGCCTGAGAAGAATCAAAATTAAACTCTGTGCCCTGAAATATCCGATAAATTCAAAGATTGTATCAAAGAAATCTCATTCTTGTGCCCACTCCACCTTTAACCTCCCTCTCACCACGATCACCCTTGCGAGAGAAATTCTCTGCTGGATAAATAAAACAAAGGTTTTGGATCCAGAAATTTCCACCTGGCTCTGCCTGAGCTTTCCCATGGAAAATGTGAGGGCCCAGAGTTCATTGCTTTCCTCATCTGGCCACAAAAATCACTCTCTAGACTCTGTCTGCTGTCAAGGTCCCCGAGGTGTCACACACAGATGAAAACATCTGGTGTCATCTCTGGAGAACCCCACACTTTTACACTGTGACAAATTTGGATTTATCTCTTTATAAATTTAATAAGAGCAGCTGAAATCTAGCAACGTATCTATATGAAATTAAGAAGTGTCAGGTACAAAGCAGCAATTTTTGTAGTTTCATATTCTTTCCCAAGCAGCCCTCAGCTTCCAAACAAGGAAATTTACCCTTATGGAACAAATATTCCCATAAGTTTGAAATGATCACTCTGATGTTTTTAAATTTTACAGTCACTCATTGGACCTAAAATGCCTGGGAAATGGTTATTTATCGGTTAATTAATTGTTATCACAAATTACATGGTGAAAATTCACGTTTTAGTCTGTAACAGCCCTCTGTGATCCACAATTTTTAAATCTGCCAATCAAAAATTGGAAATGGATGGGGGAAAAAAAAGAAGGATGGAGTGAAAAAGAAGGATAGGGAAGGACAGAAGAGCTCAAATCGGACTTACCCTGTGCTCACCGAGGCGAATAAACTCAGGAGATGTGGATGGTGAGGCTCGGAGCTGTGGCAGCTTTTATACATCTCCCAAAGTGCTTACAAAGGACAAAACGCCCTCCGTGCCTCCTGTCCCACACAAAAAACAACCCTCGCACGGAGGGATTTAATTCTGCTGGCTTTGCATTGCCACTCCCCACGCAGGAACGGGCGTGAGGCGATGTCAGGACAGACTTGAGGGCATCGAGCTGGTGAATGATGAGGCGATAATCCCCATCATGAGCACCGTCTTTAGAGGTTCGATGAGTTCATGTTTGTTAACTTCGTCTTTTTAAAACTTGGCGGGGTTTTAAGTGAATCCTGTGAAAATTCACGGGAGCCGCACAGAAAGAGGGAGACGGGCATCAAAAACGGAGAGAATTATCAATTATTTCCACAGGCTTTAGAAGTGTGAGGGGGTTTTGGGATCTGTGTTCGCAGCTCAAACACCATGAACTGAGCTCAACCATTCCAAGGTGGAATTCCATTCTCTGCTGGCTTCAGAAGGTCACGGAGGCAGGTGACCCTTTTGGGGATGCTCCAGATCCTTCCAGGACCATGAGAGGCTTTGTGAACACCCACTAGAAATTCATAATTGGTGTGCTAGGCACGAAATGGCAGAAATGTCAGCACCCAAAGCTGGGCCAGGAGCGTCAGTTCAGAGACATTTGGGCTCTGCGTCACGAGGCACAATTTCATGGACAAAATATTTACAGCTGAGAGTCCAAGTGCAGAGATTTCAGAACATCAGTTTGAGACCCCTTTTTTGCAGAACATTGATCGCAAAGCCTGAAAATTCAGATAATTTGCAACCAGGCATTTATTTCTCTCCTAAAATGTAAGATATTTCAGCAAAATGCTGCCTTGTAAATTAAAGAGATGCTGCACCAAACTGACAGACAATGTACCTGTCATAATCATCCCAAACACATATTTAATAGCTAATAAACTAAAGAATTTGATATCCTGAATGAAAATTAAGTCATTGCCAGTGCTGAAATTATTAATCAGAGGCTGATTAGGGAATCAAGAGGAGTGACATTGATTGATATTTTTAAATTATGCTGTTTCATAACAAGGGAGCTCCTAACTCAGAATAAATCCTCATAACTCCCGGCCTTCATTTAATAGGATAATAACAGAAATTGCAAGCACTGACTATTAATGAGTATTTGTGAGGTAGCTTAAAGTCATTATCCTCCAAGTACCTCTCATTATCAGCAAATCCTGATGACACTTCATAAGCAGAGCTATTTTACAATTTAGAGGTAATTTATTGCCTCTATTTTGCAATATCATAAAATTAAAGAAGAATTGCCAGAGGAAAGAAAAGAAATAACCACAGGATGTCCCAGACTCATCCTAATAAAAATATTAAAAATATATATATATTTTTTTTTTTTACTATTATTGCTATTTTGTTGAATTGTCCCTTTTTTTTTTCTGTAGTGGTCAGTACTTTTGGGCGTGGCGGGAAAGAAAATTAAGATTTTCAATGTGTTTCTAATTGAACTTCTGGAAGTCGAGGTTTCAAACGAAATGGTGGAATGTTTGGAATTAGCTTTAGACTGAGGCCACTTCTGGCTGTACCAATTTCTGTTTCCTTGGGGACAGATTTATAGACTCATCCTACTAAAATATATTTTAATTTTTTTTTTACTACTTTATTAAGTTCTCTCTTTTATTTCTGTAGTCAGTACTTCGGGCATGGGGGGAAAGAAAATTAAGGTTTTCAATGTGTTTCTAACTGAACTTCTGGAAGTCGAGGTTTCAGATAAAATCATGGAATATTTGGGATTAGCTTTAGAGGCCAAGGCCTCTTCCGGCTGTACCAATTTCTGCCTCCTTGGGGACAGATTTATAGATGCCTACTCATCCACAGGGAGAATTCGTGTCCTCTCAGAGCCGCAATTTCAGGTCCAATTGGGTGACCTCCACCTGGCGAAGGCGTCACCACAAAAGGACTCCACACCATGGGAGAACTGGCCATTAAAAACCTCCCAAACAAAACGTGACGACATTAAAATTGGACTGAAGCGGGACTGGCTTTGATCGATGACTCCACTCGAGCAACCCCAAAGTTCCCCAAACCCCCCCGAAACTGGCCTCAGAGGGAGCTGATTGCCATCAGGGGTTGTGTCACAGCCACGTGAGTTTGGGAGGGACGGTGCTGAGGCGACAGAATCGAAGCACCCACTACCGCGTTGGTTTTGTAATAAACGAGGACGGGAGGCACAGAGGGTGGGTTGGAGGAGGGTATAAAAGCTCACATCACCCACAGCCCTCCATCCACTGCTCTCCTTCCCATCCTCGCGGAGAACAAGGTAAGTGGTGTCCTCATAAATTCCGAATTACTGCATAAAGTCAATGAGCTTTTTTTGCCTCTTCCTCTTGGCTTCTTCTTCACTGGCTTAACACCTTTGAGTGAATCTTTGCCACAGGTTGTTACAGATTTCTTTCATTTATCCATCACAGAATTTCTCTCGCAAGGGTGATTGTGGTGAGAGGGAGGTTAAAGGTGGAGTGGGCACAAGAATGAGATTTCTTTGATACAATCTTTGTATTTATCAGATATTTCAGGGCACAGAGTTTAATTTTGATTCTTCTCAGCCAGTTTAGCTTGGAAGCCCTTTCTTGGTGTGCGTTGCAGCCTCCCCAGCACAGAAGGATGTCCTGCCCCAGCGAGTCGTGTGCCGTGAGCTGCCCCCAGCCCATCGCCGAGAGCTTCAACGAGCCGTGTGTGCAGCAGTGTGCCGACTCCAGAGCGCTGATCCTGCCCCCGCCGGTGGTGGTGACCATCCCAGGCCCCATCCTCAGCACCTGTCCTCAGGACAGCGTTGTGGGATCGACGGGCCCAGTGTGGCCAGAGCGTTCCTTCAGTTCCCGCAGCTCCCCAGGCTCCTTTGGGCTGGGAGGCTATGGAGGCTCCCGGGGCTATTTGAGGGGCTCCTCTGGATATGAGGGCTCCTTTGGGTCTGGAGGCTATGGGGGTTCCCAGGGCTATGAGGGCTCCTTTGGGTCTGGAGGTTATGGGGGTTCCTCTGGCTATGGGGGCTCCTTTGGGTCCGGAGGTTATGGAGGCTCCCAGGGCTATGGGGGCTCCTTTGGGTTGAGGGGCTCCCGTGGTTATAGGGGCTCCTTTGGGTCTGGAAGTTATGGGGGCTATGGGGGTTATGGGGGCTCCCAGGGCTATGGGGGTTTCTCAGGCTATGGGGGCTCCCAGGGCTACGGCCGTTCCCTGGGTTATGGAGGTGACAGTGGCTATGGGGGCTCCTTCGGGGGCTATGGGGGCTCCCAGGGGGGCTATGGAGGTTCCCTTGGGGGCTATGGAGGCTCCCTTGGGGGCTATGGGGGTTCCCTCGGGGGCTATGGTGGCTCCCTCGGGGGCTATGGGGGCTCCTGTGACAGTTGCGGGAGGTCCTACAACTCCGGCTTCTCCTCACGGGGCCTGGGCTATTCTCTGCCCGGCTTCCAGAGATGGGGCAGGTCCCGCCGCGGCAGCTGTGGGGTTTTCTAAAGCCCCCCCAGAGGCAGTGGCAGCCCTGGAGCCTGGGCCAGGCCATGGGGACACCGGGCAGGAGCCACGGGCAGTGTCAGCTGAGTGTGCCCAGCAGTGCCGGGTGTGCCCTGAGCCCTCCGTGCCCTGGGGAATGCCCTGAGCCCTCCATGTCCTGGCTGTATCCTGGTCCCTCCATCCCCTGGCTGTATCCTGGTCCCAAGCCAGACCCTGCTCCCAGAGCATGACTCCTGCATCCCCTGCTGACCCTGGAACTGCCTGGATTCCCTGCGCTTGGCTGTTGCTCTTCTCTGTGACAATAAACCCCTGTTTGTGCTGCACAAACGTCTCTCTGGTTTTTATTTCTCCTTTATTTTTTCCCTCCGAGGCCAAAGCTTCCCCAGCGCACTGAGGGTTCCTCCTCACAAGGTCTGCCCCGATCCATTCCTTTAAAACATGGAATGGGAGTTTAATTGGGGCACTTAGCACGATGTCCAGGAATGTTTGTTCAGCAATTTGCACGTCATTACCTTCCCCGAGGTTCTGAGTAATCGCTCTTGCTCTGAGGACTCCTGGTGACACCCGAAAGGCCCCTCAGTCACCACTCCGTTTAGCAAGTAATTAAGACATAATTGCATCCTTTCTAAGCTAGCAGAACAACAAAGGAAGAATGAGACTAAGGTTTTCTGTTTTGTTCCTTGGGTTTTAAATGTTCTGCCTGGATTATTCAGCCTGAGGAAGAGAAGCCTCGAGGTGACCTGATTTCATTTTCCAGTGTGTGAATGAGCCGACAAAAAGTGCGAGAAGAAATTATTTCCAAAGGCCTGGAGGGACAGGACAAGGGGGAATGGGTTGGAATTTCTGGAAAGGAGGTTTAGATGGGACATTGGAAATAAATAAAATAAAGTTTTGTTTGTAAAGCAGCTTTAGCTTTCACACCTCTTTCCCCCCAGATGTGATTATTTCATATTATTCATAGAGATATGAGACAAAATGAAAACAATCCCTACCCAATTAAAAAAAGAAAAAAATATTACTCGTTTATATTTACCTGTGATTGTTTATATTTATCTGTGGTTACCTTCTCAGTAATTAGGACGGTATAACTTAAAAGCAGCTCTGCTCGGTACCCACAATTCATGCACAGGCAAATTTCTCCCAGAGAATGCTCTAAAGAGCAAGAGAGAGAGAGAAGGAAAACTGCAAACCACAAATTGCGATGCACCATCTATTTAATGAGCAAGAAGTGGAATTATAAACAAACAGAACAAAAAATCCACAGGTGTAAGAAAGCAGCAGGTTTGAACACAGATTAAAATTAACCACGAATTAAAACAAACCCGTTTCAAGGCAGCGCTTTACAGCTGGACACCCAGCGACAATTGGAGTGACATTTTTCACCTCCCTGGCAGCACAGGAAGGCATCAAACGGCAAAGACCGAGCTCCTGCAGCCCCGTGAGCTCAGGGCAAAGCTGTGAGGGATCAGCAAGAGACAAGGCTGAGATCTTGCATCCCACTTCCTGCTCATTCCCTTCCCGAGCCCATCCCGATCCTTCCTTAAGGCCCACAGCGGTTGGAGCGCCGGGTGGACCTGCCATAAAAACCCCCCAAACCTGAGTACCCCAAACCAGAGAGCCCCGAGGAGCCCCCCGAGGAGCCCCCCGAGGAGATGGGGACTCCCCCAGCGCTCAGAGCATCCCCAACAGCGGCCGAGGCTGAAGATCCCACGGCGGTGTTCTGGGGGAAGGAGCTGAGGATGGGTCCGGGCAGAGTGACCACCACGGGAGAGGGTTGGATCACGTAGGTGGAGTCCTGGCACTGCCGGACACAGGGCTCGTTGCAGCTGTTGGCCAGCGGCGTGGGGCCGCAGGATGTCGGGGCACAGAGGTCGTAGCAGGACATGGCTGTGGCCGCAGGGAATTCTGGAATGGAAGCGTTAAAAACGAGGTTCACTCTATCCCTGGTTTGTGCCTGAGGTGGTTTTGGTTTTCTGAAATTCTTTTCCCAGAAAATTTTCTGTAAACAAAAGAAGTGTTTTTGTAACTGCAAATTTGTTTCCGTTCTTTTCCCTAGGAGGGGTTTCTTCTCGATGTCCCTCTGGTCTGACCAATGGGAGTGAAGAATGTGATTTGTCTCACCAATCAGATTGGTCTGTGTAGAACAGTATAAAAGGGAGACACATCCCAAAAATAAAAGAGTCATTTTCAGCCTTATAAAGTTGGCTTTTTGGAAAATGTTAAAATGAATGTCTGGAGATGCATTTGCACAACTGTTCGCCAGCCAAACCGTGAGTGAGAAAACTCTCCAAACCACCTGCAGCTTTTGTTAGAGCTCTCAGGAATTCGAGAGAAAATCGAGAAAAACAAAACTAAAATAAGAACAGGTGCCTGTTTCTCCTGCGTGAATGCTGTGTGGATAATGTTTAAATAACTCTGCTTTTATTTCTGCTATTAACAGGAACTCAAACATCGTTTTAGAGCTAATAGGATTATGAGTGAGATATCTGTCTGATGGAGATAACACCCAGTGAACACATGATGAAATTAAATGCTATTTAATTAAATAGTATTAATAATAGTATTTAATTAAGTAGTTTTACTATTTAATTAAATAGTAGACCCTGCTACTAATAAAGACCCTGCTAACTATCAGCATCTGCCATCTAAAGAAAGTATAGACCAAGGCCCAAACTGAAAGTAGTTATAAAACCACAACCAAAAAACACTCATGCTCTAAAAAGACAGATGCAGCTAGACAGTTCCTAAAAATGCATAAATATGCATATATTTATACATATTTAGTTTATTTCTACACATTTAGTTTATACATATGCTTCAGGCTGATGTAATTAAAAAAAAAAAAAATTTAAAAGATACATCCAAAAATGAAAAGTGTGCTCTTGGCTAAATGCCAAACACCCACCCATTTTAACCCTTTCTTTCTGTTCCCTATTATCTTTGCATTAAACTTTTTAAATATTACAAAAAAAGAACCCCAAAACCAATCAAACAAACAAAACAAAACCCTCATTTTTCACACAGAAATGAACTAGTCGTAATTAGTGGTGTGATTAAGCTGTGAGGAGCACAAGTGGGGAGTGGAATGAAAGGGTTGGTCTCGGCTTGAAAGTAAATTTTAGGGAAGCCCAAACCTCTCCCCATCACTGACGGCAGCTCCATCTCCTCTCCCTGAGGTTTCTTTTCCCACCACACTCCTTCTGCAGCCCCGGAATGAGTGAGGAAGTGAGGGTTGAAAACAAGGGAAAACCGTACCCCAAAATAGAGGGGGAAAATTTAAAAAAAAAAAAAAATGAAATTCCTTCAGCAAGTAAAAAAATTGAGGAGCAGAATTTTCACCGTGAGGGTGGAGAGGCCTTGACAGAGGTTTTTCTGAGCCAGGGATTTCATTTCTGGAGATGTTCAGACCCTCCTGCCCAGGAGTTTCCCTCTCTGGAGTCATTCCAAACCTGCTTGGAGGCTTCCCCTGCTCCTTCCAACCTCGAATATTTTGTGATCCCATTCCCAGAGCCAAAAACTCCGCATGGATTCCCCACATCCACCCTCAGCCGCTGAGCAACGCTCAGGCAGAGCTTGGAAATGAAAGATTTGGGTGACAGAAATTAAAAAAAAAATAATAATCTGGGGGTCAAGTGCGCAGGAAAAACCTCCACCCTTCACAGAATTCCCCTCCCTGAAGAAAAAGAAATTTTTTCTGCCTCCTCGGCAGAAAAATAAAACACAAAAGCCAGCAACAAGGCAGGAAAAGTGGGAAGCAGATCAAGACTTACCCTTTTCTCCAAGGAGAATAAGGCAGGAGTGGTTTTAGCTCCTCTGACCGGGCTGGTTTTATACTCTGGCCCAGAAAGCCCCGAGGAGCTGGGACACAAATTGTGTTTGTAGCTCATTAGCTGCCAATTGCTAACGATTCCTCATATGCAAAATTCCTTTGGCTGGGGGAATTTACTTTTCCTCTCTTGTTTGTGTTTTCCTGCCTGAATTTCATTTCCTCCCTGTAATGTATGCATTCCTCCGGAGAGGAATTTCTTTTATCCTCAAATCTTAACGAGCCCCTGGTTAATTCCTGGTCAGAGGCTGATTCATCAAGGTTACTCGGGAAATTATTTTGCATCCTAAGGAACCGTGACACAGACAAATGGAACCATCAGGAAAAGGCTCAGTGAAATTTCCCTGCAAAATCGCTTTCCCTCTGCATGGAGGGCGCAAGTTTTGGGCTCTGAAAAGGGCACAAATTCCTATTTCTGCCTCAGAATCTCACCAAAATCCTCTCAAAGAGGAGGAGAGGCACAAAACTAAGGGAAATAAAATCGTTAGAAAGCATTAAGAGCTGATTAAACTCCACCATTCTCAAAAGTACTGGGAAATGGGTTATCTGAGGAAACAGGTTTTATTTTCTTGACTCAGCAGAGAGCATGAAAGAGGATCAGCATCTGATCTATCCCCTTATTATTCAACCACCACTCTCCCCTGACGGAATCCGAGACACAATTTGAGAACTGAGCGTCCAAGTCCTTCATCTCAGGAGTCTCCAGGCTGGGCTTTTCTCCCTACATCAAACTCCAGGACAGCGATTGAGGTCAGCTGGAGGACGCCTGGGAATTTGGGGCCGCTCAAAGACACTCAAAGCCTTGCCCAAGCTCATCTTTGGGGTCATCAAAGACGCCAAACCCTTTTACATCTGCCACTAAACTATTATTTTTCCCCTGATGGGCCTTGCATCATTATGCAAAATTGTTCCCCAAATTAATGGCAGTTGTTTAGAGTCGTTTATGATGTTCCTGTTCTTTTTTTTCTCCCTCTTTGAAAGCCAATTCTGCCTTCCAGTTTGCACGTCTCTTTCTCTCGGCGTGCAGCAATTCCAGTTTCCTTTTCAAAGGCAATTCCCAGATTAAAAAGTAATTGCAGACAATGCAGGAGCAGACTGGAGGGCAGGGCTGAGCATTCCAACCTCTCCTGGCGTTTCATCTCCGAGGTAGAGACAGGCAAATCAACTCCCGGACTTGGGAGTATCTTCCTCAACATCTCCTGGGAAATAAAGGCTGGTTGGAGACTTCTGAAGGGCGAGAAATCTTCAAAGTTCTCCCCAAACATTTCCCTGGACCGCTCAGACATGCAAATGGGGGAGGATCAGCAAATGGGCAGGGACGTGGGGACCCTTTGAATGTGACCAGAGGTTCAAAGGGGCTGGCCGAGAGATTCCTGATGGAATTCCTGATGAATTCCTGATGGAATTCCTCAGACTTCCCCACGAGCTTCAGTCCTTCCTCCTTGTCCTTGAAGCACAAATCAAGATTTGCACAATTCCAGACTGGAATTCCCCTGGTTTGGGATGAGCCCCAGCAGCGACATGAAGGATGAAAACTCTCCCGTCACTCAAGACTGAACCAGATTTTCCCAAAGTTCTCACTGCACGCACAAAAATGTTTAAAAATCTGGTTGTCCAGAGAAGCTGTGGCTGCCCCTGGATCCCTGGAAGTGTCCAAGACCAGGTTGGATGGGGCTTGGAGCAGCCTGGGATGGTGGAAGTTGTCCCTGCCCATGGTTTAGATGATTTTTAAGGCCCCTTTCCCACCCAAACTATTCCCTGGATTTACTTTATAACAATAATTACCTATTGACTCTAAGAGCAGCTTGTGGTTTGAAAGCCAGCTCATCAAAGGTACAGAGACGATAAAAAAAAAAAAAAAAGCCCCAAATTCCACTTCTAAAGGTGACCCTGAGTCCAGCTTGTCTGTCTGGCTCCTTTTTCTCCTCCCAGGAGCCGGAAATTTTGGGATGAGCAGCGAAATCTGAAATCTCCTGGGGCACTTATCGAGGCTGGAATTACTCAGGACTCCAATTAAAACTCTCACTGCCAGGTGTGTGCCCCAAACTGCCAGAAACAAAACCCTAAACAAATCAGGATTTTGACTCATCCCCACTTTGGGAAGGTGGAGCCAGGCGCGATGGAGCCGGGAAGGTTTTAATGGATGTTTAATATTGAATGGATGCAAAACCCGAGGAGATGAAAGAGCGGCCTCTTGGGGTTGTGGGTTTTTTCCATCCGCGGCCAGGACAAACCCAATAAAATAAACACAAACAGTAAACAAACCAATCTCCCTGCTGGGAACGAGGCCAAAGGCAAAGCAAACCCAACAATTCCTGCAGGGGACCAGGTAACAAAAGGTTTGGGGGTGTCTGGGATCATCCAGAAAGCCATAAAAGATTTCCAGAGCTTTCCTGTCTCTTCCCCTCTCCCCATAAACCCACAGGAGATGCTGCAGCTCTGGCTTCACCTCTGCACAATTTCATGTTGAAATGGATTTTTACTGACAGACAAATATTTCTGCAAAAAAAGCACCTCGTGGTATTTTTATTTTTATTATTTTTATTTCTATTTCTATTTTTATTTCTGTGGGAGTGAGTCGTTGCAGGTCTTCAGAAGAAATCCTTCCCCTGTGAAAAACATTGTGCCTAACACGATGTTCCCACTCATTTTCTGCAGCCGTGAATAAATCACTTTTTCACTGACTGCAAACCCGCCCAGATTTCCCTTTTTGTCCTCAGAATTGTGCTTTACTTGTTGCCACACCGACTTTTAACCCCAAAAAGGCAAATTGGGACAGGAATGAGGGGGGGAAGTGGTGCTTGAGGTTCATAATTTATTTTATTTTGAAAAGTTTGACCCTTCTGATGCAATTTTTGAATGCTTGGAGGAAACACCCCAACTCTGAGGGGAGTTTTTGTGCAATCCCAGAAGGGGTTTGATTCAGTTCATGAGAAGGGAATGGCAAGAATAAGGAAATTAATTTTATCCTGAGGAATATCCACCTGAACCTGTCCAAGGCACCTTCTCAGCAGTGCCTCAGCCACAACCCTTTAGACTTTTTTGGAATTCATCACCTTTGATCAGGGAACTGCTTCAGCTGAGATGGCAAAAAACCATTTAAATTAAACGTTTAATCCAGACCAAGTTCCTCCTGTAATAGAACATCAAACTGCCAGCTTTCCACTGTCTTCTGGTGTTTATTAAGAAACCCCCTCCCTCCTTAATAATTCTTTCATTTGCCTCCTTTAATTTCATCCCGCTAATGACTGCAGTCGGTCCAACCTCATCAGCATCTTTAATTACAGCTCAGCCTCGCTCTGGCCAGGCAGATGAAGACTCCGAGGGAGACTTTTCAGAGGGATCAGGAGTTTTATGGGCTGACAGGAGGCTGAGTCACCCAGGAGCCTTCAGGGGAAGCTTTCCAAACCTTCTTCCTTCAGGGAGCAAAGCTCCAGTGTCTAAAACAGCTCCTTAGTCCCAGGAGGAGCAAAGCAGCACCTGGCAAAGCTCAGCTCGGCTTCAAACACCTCCAGAAAAGGGTGAGAACTAAAAATCCTTTAAATTTTACTCCTTTAATCTCTTGGTCTCGGACTTGTTTCCCAGCCCAGCAAATTGCAGAGGGGAGAAACATTTCCAATCCTCCCGTGTCTTCCCTCCTGGACTCACCCGGGGCTGAGCTCAGCTGTCAGGAGATGCTGCAGCCCCAAAACAGCTCCAGGCTGCCCCCAAAACCTGCCCCAGCAGCTGCTGCTGCTCTCCCTCCACGCTTCCCTGAGGAATCTCCCTTCTTTTGAAAGGCTTTGCCCAAGTGTCACATCTTTAAAAAAAAATTCCCTGTGTCCCAGCAGGAGGCACCCACAGCCAGGTCCCTTCGATAAGAGGTCTGGGGCTTGGTTTTAAAAGTTTTCCACCACTGGAGCCTGACTCGTTCTCCTTTGAAATAATTTGTGCCGTGTTTTCTGGGAGTGGGGACTTCCAGAGGCGCTGGAAAAGGGGCTGGGAGAGCAAAGAAGGCCAGGCAGACTCGGAAGGTGATGCAACACGAATTTAATGGGTTGAGGAAGGGAAGGAAGCAGTGTAAAAGTCAGGAATACATTTCCATGGTCCAGGGAGGACAGAACCCACTCTCATCCCCCTCGCAGCGACACATTCAGCAAGTGGAAACCTTCCTTCTTCATTGAGGAAGGGCCTGTGCTAATCCAGCCATGCAGGACAACTCATAACAATTAATATTTTGCTTATTGTCAAATACAAAAAAAAAAAAAAAAAAAAAAAAAACCAACAAAACAACAAAACCAAACGAACAAAAGGCAGGACAAGACGCTCGATCGGAAGTACGGAGCAAAGCACAAAACAAAAGACAAGCAAAAGGTTTTGGGGGAGATGCCAAACTCCCACAGCTCCGGGCTGGGGGATTTGTGTCTCCTGTGGCATCCAAGAACCGTGAGCTCAGTCCTGCTGCAGGGACAGGGTCGGGGGGCTCAGCATTCCTGCTCTGCTTTTCCCCCCTCCTGCCTCAGTAGAAGCCGCTGCGGGAGGGGTTGTAGCGCCGGTTGTAGGGCCGGCTGTAGCCACTGCCCAGCCCGGGGTAGCCAAAACCCCCAAAACCCCCAAAAGAGCCCCCTGAGTTGATGGGGACCCCTCCAGCGCTCAGAGCACTGCCCACAGCCGCCGAGGCCGAGGATCCCACGGTGGTGTTCTGGGGGAAGGAGCTGAGGATGGGTCCAGGCAGAGTGACCACCACGGGGGACGGCTGGATGACCACGGTGGAGTCCTGGCACTGCCGGACACAGGGCTCGTTGCAGCTGTTGGCCAGCGGCGTGGGGCCGCAGGATGTCGGGGCACAGAGGTCGTAGCAAGACATGGCTGTGGCCGCAGGGAATTCTGGAATGGAAGCATTAAAAACAAGGTTCACTCTATCCCTGGTTTTGTGCCCGAGGTGTTTTTTGGTTTTCTGAAATTCCTTTCCCACAAAATTTTCTGTGAACAAGAAACATATTTTTGTAAACTATAACTGTGTTTCTATTCTTTTCCCCAGGAGGGATTTCTTCTTGATGTCCCTTTGCTCTGACCAATGACATTGTAGAGGTTTGTCTTTGTTTCACCAATCAGATTGCTCTGTGTAGAACAGTATAAAAGGGGGACACATCCCAAAAATAAAAGTAATTTTTCAGCCTTTTGAAGTCAAAACTTTTGTGTTGCTGTGGTGTACAACAGCGTCAGTAAACGTGGACCCAATATGTTCTGAGCCTGAGCTTTTCCCAAGAGAAACTTTGATGCTGTTTTACACCACGATGACACAGACTCTGAGATACAGAAGACTGTAAAATGACTTTTTTTATTTTTGGGATGTGTCTCCCTTTTATATTGTTCTACACTGACCAATCTGATTGGTGAAACAAATCACATTCTTCAATCGAATTGGTCAGAGCAGAGGGACATCAAGAAGAAATTCCTCCCAGGGAAAAGGAATGAAAACAAAGTTACAGTTTATAAAAACACGTCTCCTGTTTACAGAAAAACTTTCCGGTAAAAAGAATTTCAGAAAACCAAAACATTCCAGGCACAAAACCAGGGCTACACCCACAATTATCAGGACAAGAGCAACTCCCCAGGGATCTGTCCAGGATGGGGAATTGAGAGTGAAATCAGGGGTTTTTTGTGGGCTTTTAGATGAATTCTCTGCTCAGGCTGTGATGGGTCACACCACTCTGAACAGACCAGAGAATTCACTGCTGAAATTTAATCCTTGGGCCCCAAAACTGCATAAATAACCCATTTAATAAAGAACCCGTTTAATAAAGAACCTGTTTAATAAAAAACCCATTTAATAAAGAACCCATTTATTAAAGAACCCATTTAATAAAGAACCCATACAATAACCCATTTAATAAAAATCCCACAGCCATTTAGCCAACATGGCTAATTCATCATTTTTATAACTCGCCACCAAGACAAAACTCCCTCTTTGGTCTAAAACCTGTGAAGAGAAAGAAACCTGCAAAATCAAGGCAAAAGTTCGTTGTATAAAGAGAATAAATAGTTTCAAACTCACCTTGTTCACGACAGCAAAGGAGGGAAGAGGAATGGCTGGGAGAGGCTAGAGCAGCTCAGGTTTTTATACCGAGTTTGGGGTTGTGATTTATGGGCCACGACTGATTACAGGGTTGTTGGGGTTTTTTTTGCCTCGGTTATTTGTGTTTTTTTACTGCTTGGCTTCCTTATCTTGTGGTTTGTCTATCTGACCACAAGACGCTTTCATCTTAAAATATTCCAGGCCAGGTTCATTCCTGGGATTAATTCAGCAGGGTTTATTCAGCCTTCAAAACTCCTTTGGGATCTGCTAGGTGTCATTAAAGGAGATGAGGCCTCATTTGCATAACGCCGGGTGCCCTCCTCTGCAAGGTAGATCCTGGGGGAATTCAGGAGAATTGCAGATTTTGGTAGTCAAGGAGGATTTCAAGATGCTTTTTATGGAATTCCAGGATCCCCGAGGTTGGAAAGGAACCTCCAGGATCATGGAGTCCAAGCTGTTCCAAATCCCAGGGTTGTCACGGGCCCAAAGTCCTTCTTTGGACACCTTCAGGCTCTCTAGGAGAGGAAAAGGGAAATTTTTTTCCATGGAAAAGGGCTGCCCAGGGAGGTTTGGAATCCCTGGAGGTGTCCCAGGGGACATCGAGGAGTGACCATGTGGGGATCAATCACCAGTTGGGATTGATGATCCCAGAGCTCTTTTCCAACCTCAAACCCAGCCCTGGATACGAGGATTAACCCCCGAGGTTCTGGCTCTCCTGGCGCATCCACTCCCGAGACATGAAAATCACATTTAAATTAACCCTCCGATTTAAATTAGGGCTGTCTCCATGGGGATCCCCTGGGAACAGAGTCTGGCTTGGCTTGGGCAGAGCTGCCTGAGGAACTTCAAAGTTTATCAGCAGCTTTAATCAGGTGCCACCATGCAAATGTCCCATCCCTGGCACATTTCGGATCCCTGACCTAGATCTGAATTCTTGTATTTTATTTAATGACACGTTACCAAGATTTGGGGGGTGCAGAGCAGTAATTGGGCTGTGAGATTGGTGTCATTGTTTCTATCTGCAGGAATTGCAGATGCTTTCTTTTAAATCAAAATGAAAAAGTTCAAGGTTTGGGTTGAGCCATCTCATATTTCAGGAGGATTGTCAAAAAAAAAAAAAATTCCTTGGCTGTTTTTACCTGTACATTCCTCACTATTTCTCCATATTTGAAGGAATTAGCAGATATTTTTAAAAAATATTTCCTCTCTAGGAGTTAGTTGAGGAATTAATTTGCATAACGCCATCCACAGTTTATCTTCATCTCCTTTTAAATTTTCTTCATTCTTTTTATTCCTCCTTCATCCGAGCTTTGCTTGGAAAAAAACCAGAAAACACGTTTAAAACCCAGCTGTGAATTTAAAAACAGGTCTGGCAACATTTTCAGAGCTGTTTGGAGCCTTCCTCGCAAATAATTACTATAAATATTGTTTTAACTTGAGGCTTTACACTATTGTATGCTCAGAATGCCTTAATGGCCTGATTTTGAGATGAATTAAAGTGAGCAAATTAAGAGTTCCCAGATTTTTTGTCATCAAGGCCAGACCTAAATATTCAGATTATAATTCCGACTTTCTTGCATAATGTGAGAACATCCTCCTGAGACAGCACCTGTGAGTGACTGAATGTCTGAAAAAAGAGATTTTTAATCAAAATGGAGCTGGGAGGTTACTCACAGTCATCCCTGGGTAAAGTCTCCAGGCACAGAAGTGACCCCAAAATCCGTGGACAAGCAGAGGGAATTTCCCTGGCCAGGGTGGCATCTGCAATTCGTTTTGAATTGTAATTAATTAGATTGTTATGAAGAATTAGTTCCTCAAAGGCTTGGAGCCTCAGTAAAACTCTTGCAGTTCCTGAGTTCCCTCCTCTGCTGAGATTTGATTTTTTTTTTTCTCAGTAATTCTGGACTGAGCTTGTGGGGATTTTGTGGAGCCATTTGAGATTCCCACCATAATCCAGGATAGTTCCAGAGCTGGACATGATTCCAGAACTGGACATGATTCTAGAGCTGGACATAGTTCCAGAGCTGGACACAATTTTGCAACTGGACACAATTCCAGAACTGGGCACAATTCCAGAGCTGCACAATTCCAGAACTGGACACAATCACAGTCAAAGCCGCTGAGTCAGGAGCACTCAAAGGCTTCACCTAACTCAAGGTAAACACCTTCAGAAACTTTAATTTTTTTACTAAACATTTCTACAATTTATCTTCAATAAAATTAAGCCAAATTTTCATCTCCTTAAAATCCTTTAACTCCTCCTATTTTCTGCACAAGAAAGTTCTCTCTTTTTTTCAGAGTCTTTTTTACAAAAACAATTTTTCTACAGAATGGTTTTCTATAAAAGGAGTGTCTTTCTACTCCCTCTCCTCAGAATCTCTACAACCCAACAACCCGTAATTTTTTAGATATGTTACAAAATTCATTCCTTCTAGTAGGAATCCCTCCTGCTATAAAAAATCGCTTCCCTTTCATCCAAAAAAATCTGAGATAACCCAAGAATGCTTCCTCCTCCTCCTCCCCTCCAGGCAAAGAAACTGCAGCTCTTGGAGGGGAGATCCCATTTTGGGATCTCATTAACAGCCTGGCAGGGTTTGCAGTTCCCTAATTAACACCCGGAGTTCCTCGGAGAGGTCGGGAGCCCTCGGATGGGGAACCAGGACTCAGCAACTCCCATTGGTGGAGTTTCACGCTCTCCACACTCAAATTAACACCTTTGCAGCTCCCGGGACAGGTGAGGCACCAAAGGGTTGACAAATTATTGGGCGAATTGAAATTTGTAGCGTTGTGTTGGAGCCCTGGGTGTGATGGAACAAAGGGTTCAGACGAATGCCGTGTCCCGGAGATGAAAGAAGCTTTGAGGGAGGTTTTTCATCTCACGCCAGGCTGGTTCATAAACCATGAGCAATTTAACTCCTGAGGACAACCCAGCCTGCTGCAGATATTAGCTGTGTAACTGTGAGTTGTTGGAATGCCCCAAACCTTCCCAACAAGAGAATTTCTTTCTTTTTTCCCTTTTTTTCCCCTCAAAACGGACTGGTTTGGTGCTTTCAGTGGCTCTTGTAAATCTAAATCAGATCCTGGACATGCTCTGAGTTCTCCACATTCCAGGCTGAATATTCTCAACATTCCCAGCTCCCACTGAATGTTGATGACGTCCTCAGTGACCAATTTCACCACAAAAAATAAGAACAGGAGGGAAGGAGGAAAAAAAAACAGCAGGATACTCAGGAGATTCTGACAAAAGCATCATTTTATTAATCTCGATTTAATCCTCGAGAGGATTAAAGCCCTGCAAAGCACCTTCAGGGGTCGGTGTGAGGGGAAAGGCTCAGCTCAGGGGGTGACGTGATCCATGGGCAGAGCTCTTCTTCCAGCCCACCCGGAGAACCACATCCCACCCAGTCCCCAGATTGGAGATTTTACACCAGGTAATACGGAATACACCGAGCAGCAGAGCTACAAACGTGCAGGAGTGAAACAGGAGTAAAACAGGAGTAAAACAGGAGTTAAACAGAAGTGAAACAGGAGTAAAACCGGAGCGCTGGTCTTGCTCCAAGGGCAGCTCCGTCCAGGTGGAGCTGGAAGATCCGTGGGCCATCTGACGTGGATCTGACGTGGATTTTTGACACCATGAGCTCAGTCCTGCTGCAGGGACAGGGTCGGGGGGCTCAGCATTCCTGCTCTGCTTTTCCCCCCTCCTGCCTCAGTAGAAGCCGCTGCGGGAGGGGTTGTAGCGCCGGTTGTAGGGCCGGCTGTAGCCACTGCCCAGCCCGGGGTAGCCAAAACCCCCAAAACCCCCAAAAGAGCCCCCTGAGTTGATGGGGACCCCTCCAGCGCTCAGAGCACTGCCCACAGCTGCTGAGGCCGAGGATCCCACGGTGGTGTTCTGGGGGAAGGAGCTGAGGATGGGTCCGGGCAGAGTGACCACCACAGGGGACGGCTGGATGACCACGGTGGAGTCCTGGCACTGCCGGACACAGGGCTCGTTGCAGCTGTTGGCCAGCGGTGTGGGGCCGCAGGACGTGGGGGGACATCGCTCGTAGCAGGACATGGCTCGGGGTTGAGGTCTGGAAGAGAACAGGAGCACACCTGAGAGCCAGGTAAGGGTTGATGTCACACCCTGCATTTCCCTCTCTCGATTATCACGACAGCGACTCCCCAGCGAACCTTTGAGCAGCTGAGGAGGAAAACCAAACTCTTAAATAAAGAAAGGCAAGAGGCTGAAATGTCCTCTGGGCTGTCCCCGGGGGAAGAACTGGCAGCGGAACAAAAGGAAAGAACCCGCATCTTTAATTTAATTGCTGGGGTTTTGATCCAAAGGGCCCCAGCGGGAGCAGGATTTAGGAGAGAAATCCTAAATGGAGCTTTGGTCACAGTTCCACGGGCAGCTGGAAAAAGGAAAGGGAGGACTCTTTTCCAGGCCCCAGGTTTGCCTACAGAAAGGTACAAATTTCAATATCGTTAAGCAGCCTTGGAGAGGAGGGCTTGGTACAAATTTCAATGTATTTAAGCAGACTTGGAGAGGTCTTTGAAATCCTTCCCAGACGTGGATGTGAGGAGAGGGAGGAATTCCCTGTGCCCTCCCTGGGTCTGGTCCCACCACGGCAGCAAAACCAAAATTCTCTGATTTCTAAGGGGTGCTCAGCTCTGCTCCGGTTTTCCCCTTCTTTCCCTTTATCCCCATAATTCCACTTCCCAACATTCCAGGAGATGTCACTGCACTCTGGAACAAAATTTCTGCACCCAGCTGACGTTCCAGGATGGAAAAGACCCTCCAAGATATAAAATGCTGCTCAAACATAAATGAGCTCCTGGATTTTCTGTTTTTTTTTAAAAAGGAGCTGGAGTTTAAAAGGACCTTTAAAGACCCCAGAGTTCCAACCCCTTGCACAGACATTCCACCCATTCAATTCGTTAACCTTTATTAGTTCTTATATTTTCTCTGTCGTTTAATGCGTCTGAAATCTCACGTTTGAATAAATTTCCGTCACAAAATTCAAGGATCTCTATAACCAAGTCAGGACTCCAGAAATTCAACAGCAAACCCCAACTTTTTAAACAGAAAAATTCTCTCCTCCTCCCCCCTCAAAAAAAAGAATCCAGCAACCAGCAGAATACTGTGAGGGGAAAAAAAATACAGATTATTAAAAGGCAAGAACTCAGCAAGCAGAGAAAGGGAAGAGGATTTGAACTAACCTTGCTCACAAAAGAGGAAAGAGGGAAGAGAAGTGGTAGGAAGGAGTTGGGTTGAGTTGGTTTTTATACCTCAGCCCTGATGGCCTGGGGACCACAGACAGCCTTTGTACCTGGAATTAATTCCCAACGAGTACGTCCTGAATGTCAAACCTCCCGCCTGATTAAATGTCTTTTCCCCCACTGCTCATTTACTTTGTTTTTATTTCCTTATCTTCTGACAGACGGATTCCATCCTGCGGGTCTCGTCTCATCTTGGGAATTAGGGACCAAATTTATTCCAGGGCCACCTCTCAGTCACAACAAAATCCAGACTCCGGCGTATGTTTGACTTTAGTCACAAAGAAAAACACTAAGAATTGTCTACAATGCATAATTCATCTGTTCCAAGGCGTTCTTTTATTAAGGGTATGAGTGTAAATCCTTAATAAATTCCTGTCTCCAGTGATGGTCTGCCTCCAGCCGGGCGTCGGGACGACCTCAGCTCGGGGTTTGGGGAAGTTCCTGCCCTGAAGAGCACAAGCAGCCCTGGAATCCCACAGAACCCAGGCAGGGGAGTGCCAGAACTCTGGAATTCAGAGACAAATTGGAGCTTTATCACATCCAGTTCGGGATGATTTTGTGGTATTAAATTCAGAGACAAAAATGCCCATTTTATCACCTCCAGTTCAGGATGATTTTGTGGTATTAAATTCAGAGACAAAAATGCCCATTTTATCACCTCCAGTTCAGGATGGTTTTGTGGTATTCAGTGTGGGTGACACAGTTTGAGGCACAGCTGGGAGAACAAGGGGAGGTTTAATCTTCATTTATCAGTTCTTTTTACAAAGGGAACCCCTAAACCCCTTCTGCACCATCTCAGCTCACAGACACCAGTGAGAATCGTGGAATCATGGAATGGTTTGGGTGGGAAGGGACCTTAAAGCTCATCCTGCTCCAATCCAACCTCCCCATGACCCCAGGTTGCTCCAAGCCTCATCCAACCTGGCCTGGGACAAAGAATTCCTTTCCAAATCCAACCTAAATTTCCCCTTTTTTAGTGTTATCTCCTTTTTCACCCTGTCCTGTCATTCCAGGCCCTTGGAAATTGTCTCCCCAAGTTCCTCATTGGTTCCTTCAGGTCCTGGAAAGCCACAATTGGGTCACCCCAAAGCTTCTCCAAGCTCGGAAAGATCCTCAGAGATTTTACTTTTGGAGATGTGAACATTTTAATTGACAGTTGTCCTTAACTGGGTCAGACTGGGAACGGCACACAAAAGAGTTTTGGCTCCTCTTGGATTTGATCTTGGAGCCACAAGTGAGCAAATTGCTGAGGAGCTGGGGAAAAAAAAATTTTAAATTGTCTTTATTACACTGTGCTTGACTTAATTTCACGTTGAGATTATTAGAGTCGGTCTAAAAGTAGCAGAAATTAAAAGCACCCATAAATTGGGAAGATGAAAGAATTTTTAATGAGTGGATGATGCTTCTCAGGCAATGCCAGCCTCAGCCTAGACTGGAAAACAAAAGCAGGACGATTCCTTTATCAAGGAAAGTTTCCATTAGCAAAAAATGTGTGTGGGAACTAATTAATGCCAAAAAAAAAAATAAAAAAATAAAAAAAGAAAAAAAAAGAAGAGAAAAAATATGCTTCAATAACCCCACAAAGTCAAAAAATACCTACAGTTTTATCACACAGATTTTTTTTTTTTTTCCACCTGAACATCCAAATCATGTTGAAATTCTTCAGAAATCGTCTCACCAATGATTTCAGGCATTGCAGGTGACAGATCAGACACTTAAAGGCAGAAAATTCTGCTTGAAATAGAACTGAGCACCTCCACTTAATAAAAATTTGAACATCTTGCACAATCCCCCTGCCATGCTGGGCTGGGAATGTTCTAGAACATGGCTTTTTCTCTTTTTTCCCATTTCCCCCCTTTTTTTCCCTTTTATTTTTTCACTTTTTTTCCTTTTTTTCCCCCTTTTCCCCCTTTTTTCCTCTTCAGATCAGCAAGAGTAAATTTCAGGGTCTATTTCCCCTCACCCAGACTCTTCAGTCTCCCAATTTCCCCTTCTTCACTTCTTGTGCTCTGTGTTCATTTGCATCAGGGGATTCATGGATAAAATAAATAAAAATGGATAAAATAAATAAAATTAACAAAATAAATAAAAATTGATAAAATGGATAAAATAGATTAAATGGTCTGTTGGTGGTAAATACAGAACACTTTTCCAAACCCCATACATACATTTTAATAAAAAAGAGATTCAAAGTGACTTTTATGCCCCCACACTTTTTTTAAATTGGTAATTAATTTAATTTCAATTCAACATCACCATAAAATCCTCACAGCACCAAAACCTCAGGTGCAACGTTTTTTACCAGTGAATGCCACATCTGGGGTGTCACTTCAGCTGACAATAATTTCTTTTTATTTACAAAAATAACTGGAAAAAGCAGTCTCATCCTAAATATCAGGGACATTTTGGGATTTTGAGGTGCCTCTGCAGGACCAGGGTCACTCCCAGTCAGGATATTCTAGGATTCCATCCCACCTTCTTCCTAAACTCCTCTTCCCCCCACAGATTTGCAAATTTGGGAGTAAATAATTTTTAATGAGCTTTAAAGATAAGCATAAAAGGTTTGAATGGAGAATCCCACCTCTTCTGCCTGTTCTGTGGACATTTGGACCTCCTGAAAGGCAGGAGCCTTCCCTCGAGCTCCTCAAATGTTTGCATCTCACATCCAGGATGATTTAATTGTCAAATAGATTTTATTTCATGGCTTTCTTATTCTCAGATTTCTTTCGGTTGCCACAGTGACAGGGGTTGCTTCGACCATGTTAATATTCAGATATTATTCTGAATATTAATACATATTAATTGAGATTCCTCAAGGGTTTGAAAGATGCTAAACAGGGGACAAGATCAACAGTCCCTCAAGCTTAAAAACCACAACTGCGCTTTAAATATGTCGGCGGGATAAAAAAAATTTGGGGGGAAAATCCTAGAAAGTGAAATTTATTTGTGAACCTGTTCAGTGCTTCTCAGGAGTGTAAAAACCAGCGAAATTACTTTTATTGGGTGTGTTGGGGTAACTTTTGAATGCACATTTTTCCTCTGTGAAGCCCTCGCAGAGATTTTCCGTAATTCTGCCCCAGGGGGAGAAAAAACCACAATGAAACTGTGAATCAGATGCAACATCAGTTTAATGATAAAAAGTCAAAGAAGCATTCAGAAAAAAAACAAAACAAAACAAAGGGAAAATGTGTATTTACGAAAGGAAAAGAAGCCACTGAAAACAATTCCAACTGAGAGACTGCAAGCAAGACTCCACCTCCCCAAAACCCCTGAGTCAAACCCCTCCGCTGACCGCCGCCAACGGGAGAGTTCAAACCGCGTCAGCGCCAAACGTGCCATCACGGAGACAAGGAAATTTGGGAAAGAAGGACTTTGGAGGCTGGAACGGGGCTGGCCACGGGTCTAGAGAGAACATCTCTCCTGGTCAGGAGGGTGTGAGGGGCTGTGGAAAGGCCGGGCAGCAGCTCCAGCCCCAGCCCGGCCCCTGGCTTGGCCCTTCCTGGGGGAGGCTCTGGCTGCACGTCCGGCCCGGCTCTAGCAGGGCAGGCACCTCCGGCCGCAGTAGCGGCCACCAAGGCCAGAGAGCCCCGAGAGCCCAAAGCCCCCCGAGTTGATGGGCACTCCCTCCTCGCTCAGGATGCTGCCCACGGCCGCCGAGGTGGAGGAGCCCACGGCGGTGTTCTGGGGGAAGGAGCTGAGGATGGGTCCCGGCAGAGTGACCACCACGGGGGACGGCTGGATGACCACGCGGGAGTCCTGGCACTGCCGGACACAGGGCTCGTTGCAGCTGTTGGCCAGTGGCGTGGGGCCGCAGGGCCGGCACAGGTCGTAGCAGGACATGGCTATGGTCTCAGGAGCACCTGGGGAAGGGCAGGGAGAGCACTCAGAGAGGTCAGGTACCCACGGAGATGCTGCTGGGCAGGAGGAAACACAACCTGGGGACAAGGGACAGCCCGGACTGGGAGGAAAGGAGGAATTCAACAGAACAGACCCCAAAGTGTTCCTTGTAAAGAAATCCCAACATCTCCCAGCCCAGCAAAACCAGAAAAGAACAACCCTATCTACAGTAAAAACAGTAAAACAAACCCCAGGTCCCAGGAAAAAACAACCACAAGAACCCGGTGAGAGCAGGATGGAGGAGAAAGACTCAGAGAGCGACGAGAGAGAAGCAAAGATCCCATTGAGACCCGAGGAAAAAGAGTTGGGGAAGAGAAGAGTGAGGCTGAGGCCCTTGCAGCTCACCTGTGTCACCGAGGAGGAGAAGGCAGGAGAGCTGGATGAGGGCTCCTGCTCCTGCTCTGCCTTTTATTCTGTCCCACACAGCCCCGGGCCCCAGGGGCACCCTGGGCACAATGGAACGCCTTTTCCCAAGCTCATCCCGCATGCAAAACATCCCCATTAGAGAAATGGGGACACTGCAACGCTGCTTTTTTTCATTTCCCTGTGCACGACATGCCCAGTCAGCCTCCCAGGCTCCTTTCAAGTTGCCAGGATTAGAGGCCAAAATGTGCCCCGAAGGGCAAAGCCACGTCAGCAGAGCTGGGTGATGCAGCTGAGGCTGAGGAGTGTCCCACATCCCAAATAATTCCAGGCCTTTGCCCTCCAGGGCAGGACTTTAAAGTGTTTCCTGATGATGGAGCCAGGCTCCTCAGGGCCCTGAGGCTCCAGGCTGGGCATTGTCCCACGAGGGCCAGTGCTGTCCCTCACCCCGAGTGGGGCTGGGGGGGTCAGTGACCATTCCAGGGATGGAGGGGTCAGTGGCCATTCCAGGGATGGAGGGAAGGGAATGGAGGGGACAGTGACCATTCTAGGGAACAAAGAGTCAGAGACCATTCCAGGGATGGAAAAAAGGGAATGGAGGGGTCAGAGACCATTCCAGAGATGGAGGGAAGGGAATGGAGAGCACAGTGACCATTCCAAGGGATGGAGGGGTCAGTGACCATTCCAGGGAACAGAAGAGTCAAAGACCATTCCAGGGATGGAAAAAAGGGAATGGAGGGGTCAGTGACCATTCAGGGATGGAAGGCAGGGAATGGAGGGGTCAGAGACCATTCCAAGGAATGGAGGGGTCAGAAACCATTCCAAGGATGGACAGCACTGCTCTGGCCTCAGCAGGAGCCGCCCATGGAGTATTGGAGTCTCCATCCCTGGAGGTGTCCAAGGGGAACCTGGACATGTCACTCAGTGCTCTGGACAAAGTGAGGATCAGGCAGAGGTTGGACTCTATGTTCTGGGAGAGCTTTTCCAACCTCAGGGATCCCTTGGGATGAGGGAGCATCCCCAGAGGAGTCCCGTGGTGCCAATGTCCAGCAGGATCTGCCCTGGAGGGGCAGGGACTGGCACCAGGCGGTCAGCTGGACACTCCTCAGCCCTGGCTGCATCACCCAGCCCTGCTGACGAATCATTTTCCCCTGGAAATGTTTTGGCCTCTAATCCCAGCACTTGAAAGGATCCCGGGAGGCTGACTGGGCACGTCCTGCACAAGGGAAATGAAAAGGCAGAGTTGCAGGGCAAAAAATAAAAACACTAATTTTTTGTAATTGGGATGTTTTGCATGCAGGATGAGCTGGGTAAACACGTTCCATGTGCAAAGACCGTCCCTGGGCCTGGGGCTGTGTGGGACAGTATAAAACACAGAGCAAGAGCAGGAGCCTTTATCCAGCTCTCCTGCCTTCTCCTCCTCGGTGAAACAGGTGAGTGCCTTCCTCTGCTTCTCCCTCTTCTCTGTCTTTCCTGGCTCCAGCTGGGGCTTTGCCTCAGATGTGTTTTGCTGGGACGGTTGGTGATTGTCTCCACTCTCTGTGCCACACTGGAGGGCAGAGGGAGAAGCTCCTGACTGTGTTTTTAGGGCTCTCTTGGGGACTGCAGTTCCTTGTCCTTTCTATCTCTCTGTCCACGCTGTCCCTTCTCCCCAGGCTCTGTTCTTCCTCCAGAGAGCAGCACCTCCATCAGTGTCTCACCTCTCTGGGCGCTCTCCCTGCCCCTCTTCCCAGGTGCTCCTGAGGCCACAGCCATGTCCTGCTACGACCTGTGCCGGCCCTGCGGCCCCACGCCACTGGCCAACAGCTGCAACGAGCCCTGCGTCCGGCAGTGCCAGGACTCCCGCGTGGTCATCCAGCCCTCGCCCGTGGTGGTCACTCTGCCGGGACCCATCCTCAGCTCCTTCCCCCAGAACACCGCCGTGGGCTCCTCCACCTCGGCAGCCGTGGGCAGCATCCTGAGCGAATCCGGGGTCCCCATCAACTCGGGGGGCTTTGGGCTCTCGGGGCTCTCTGGCCTTGGTGGCCGCTACTGCGGCCGGAGGTGCCTGCCCTGCTAGAGCCGGGCCGGACGTGCAGCCAGAGCCTCCCCCAGGAAGGGCCAAGCCAGGGGCCGGGCTGGGGCTGGAGCTGCTGCCCGGCCTTTCCACAGCCCCTCACACCCTCCTGACCAGGGCACAGGGAGGCAAACGTGGCCAGCTCAGGCTCCTGCTTGTCCTGCTTCCTTCTGCGCCGTCCCGGGCCCTGCTGTGCCCGGCTCTGCTGGCCCCAGGGGCTCAGCCCCAGCCCAGCGCAGCGGGCTCCTGCTGCTCCCGCTGTCCTCGGGCCTGGGGAGGGCACACCCGGGCTGTGACACTGCTGCCCAGGGCCCCAGCCCGGCCCGGGGCTCTGCCCACCCTCTGCTCTCTTTCTGTCCTCACTCAACGCAATAAAGTTCACTCTGCATTGGAACTGGAGTCTCCTGGAGTTCTTGCCCCCGCTGGGATGTGCAGCCCGGCTGCTCCATGGGGGGATGTGATGTCCTGGGGGGGGTTGGGTGAGTGAAGGGCAGGGATGGACCTTTCCCACACCTGGGCAAGGTGAGACACCTCCAAGGGCCGCAGTCCCTGCAGGTGCCATGGGGCAGGGGAGGGAGCGTGGCCTTGTGTGAGTGTCACCAGGGTGACCAGGAGGTGCCCCAGGGGACACCTGAGCCAGGAGAGAGGTTGGGCAACTTCCAGCTGATGAGTCAAAGCCCTGACCTGATGGTTTCTGGGCCAGTTTCACCCACCTGCCCAAGGCCATGCTTGTGTTTCACCACCTCCAACTGCACCCTTCCCTCCCTTGCTCCAAGCTCTTCTCCCAAGCCCTGGATGCAGAGGGAGTCCCAGGGGAGCTGAGGGGACATGTGCCCGACAGTGCCACTGCCAAAGTCAGCGTGATGTCCCGATTCCTTCTGCTGCTTCCTTTGGAGGGTTTCTCCCCGGGGAACGGGCAGTGCCTGGCCATCCTGTGGCACCTGTGGCACCTGTGGCACCTGTGGCCATCCTGCAGCCATCCTGTGACACTCAAAGGCTGCTCCTCTGCCTGATTTTGGGCTCCAATGTCTGAAATAAATTGATCCCACCAAGTTCCTCTGTCTCTTTACCTGCTGTGCAAACGCCCTCCCATCCCTGTGTGAGCCAGGTGGGGACAGGCAGCAACGGGGTCAAAATGTCACCAGGGAAGGGAGGTGACACCCCCAGGACACCCCTGGGAGAACTGGGTGGGTGAGGACACACCGAGGCTTCATGGAGACCCTCAGGGAGAAGCAGAGAAGGCTGTAAATCTCCATGGAAGGCCAAGATTGAAAAAAAGATGTTAAGGGAATGATCTTTTGGGAAGCTGTGGTGGTAATTACCTGCCCAGAATTGCCTCATAAAATCTCTTACACATTTTAGTGCACTTTCTTTTGGGCAGCCAGAAAACCTGGGAGCTTTGGGAGGGTGCAAAAAGGTCCCATAAATATATATATAAAAAAATCCAAACCTCCATAAATAGTAATCTTGCCTCCTGAAAGTTCATAATTCCAGAGCAGCAATATATAGAGAACTGGGTGAGGGATGGAAAAGTATCAGTGACATAAAGAATTAAATCAATTGTTTGTATCATCTCAGTGAAATTTTTCTTGATTCCTCCAGCGGAACAACAGACAGGATGAGCTGCCCTCATTTTTTTTATTTCCAAGGAGATGAAGCATAAAAGGCAAAGAGTTCAAACGCTATTAAAGTGGAAATGCCGTGGATGGAAACGTAGTGTGTGTTTTGAAGGAAATCTCTCTGTCAGATCTGCCCTGCCACACCTGGGGTTTTTCTTCTGAACGTGTTTGTTCCGGGAAACTTCTCCTGTCAACCTGAGAGCTCCCTTCATCCTCCTGGATGAAGGAATCTGGCTTGGACCTCTGGGATTGAAGGTTTTTCTGTCTCTGATGGAACAGAAGTTTTGCTGGGACAGATGTTTGCCCCCTTTGCCATGAAGGGGGTGTCAGGGTGGTGCAGGTGGTGCCCAAGCAGGGTTGTCACAGCTCCTGGGGACACCAGCTCTTGTCTTGTCACAGGAAATGCAGGTCAAAACTTGAATTCCATCTTTTGATGGGCATTTCTGGGGGCATCCTGGTCCCTGGTGCTCCCCAGACTGGGTTTGCCAGCTCTCAGGTGTCCTGCTTGGAAATGTTCCCGAGTGTTTGGGGACATTGTGTAGAGTCTGGTCAGAGGCAGGGAGGGAAAAAGAAGTGGAGAGATGTCCGTGGGGAAGGGAAGGGGAGAAGGAAGAGTTCCAAAGTCAGATGTTCTCATTAGGGGAGTATTTTTGGCAAGATAATGACCCTGACTAATATTTGTTGTTGAGAAAGCAGCGTCCTTCCTTCTGGAACTGTCCTGTTGTGCTGATTGGAGAGCTCCAGGCGATGCTGAACCAGGTGAAGGGCAGAAGAAACAAGATAATTTCTTCTGAAGGCAACGAGAGATCCCATGGAAAGTTCAGAACCGACCCATGTAGTCTCTCTGATGAATAAATGACGTCTAAGAGGGTTTGAAAGGCCTTGGAGTCACAGACAGCAATGTCTACGGCCAGTCCCCACCAAAACCAACCCTTTAATCCTGGGTTTATAATAAATAAAAAACTGCATTTATTACTCCAAAGGCTGAGAGCTGCCTCAGGAGGGGAAGGTGCTGACATCACCTGGAAATACGGCACCACTCCACCCAGCAGGCTGAAACACCAGCCCTGTCCTGGCTGAAAAACACCCTAAAAAACCTTCTGGCCTCTAATGCTGGCAAATTGAAAGGAGCCAGTTTGGCTGAATGGGCACATCCTGCACAGGGAAATGAAAAGGCAGAGTTGCAGGGAACACAAACAACCTCCAGTTCACTTAATTGGGGGTGCTTTGCATAAAATATGAGCTTGTTGGTAAACACGTTCCTGGCGAAAAGGCGCGTCTGGGCCCGGGGCTGTGTAGGACAGAATAAAAGGCAGAGCAGGAGCAGGAGCCCTCATCCAGCTCTCCTGCCTTCTCCTCCTCGGTGACACAGGTGAGCTGCAAGAGCCTCGGCCTCACTCTTCTCTTCCCCAACTCTTTCTCCTCGGGTCTCAATGGGATCTTTGCTTCTCTCTCGTTGCTCTCTGAGTCTTTCTCCTCCATCCTGCTCTCACTTGGTTCTTGTGGTTGTTTTTTGCCTGGGGACTGGGGTTTGTTTTACTGTTTTTTACTAGGGACAAGGTTGTTCTTTTCTGGTTTTGCTGGGCTGGGAGATGTTGGGATTTCTTTACAGGGAACACTTTGGGGTCTGTTCTGTTGAATTCCTCCTTTCCTCCCAGTCCGGGCTGTCCCTTGTCCCCAGGTTGTGTTTCCTCCTGCCCAGCAGCATCTCCGTGGGTACCTGACCTCTCTGGGTGCTCTCCCTGCCCTCTCCCCAGGTGCTCCTGAGGCCACAGCCATGTCCTGCTACGACCTGTGCCGGCCCTGCGGCCCCACGCCACTGGCCAACAGCTGCAACGAGCCCTGTGTCCGGCAGTGCCAGGACTCCCGCGTGGTCATCCAGCCGTCCCCCGTGGTGGTCACTCTGCCGGGACCCATCCTCAGCTCCTTCCCCCAGAACACCGCCGTGGGCTCCTCCACCTCGGCGGCCGTGGGCAGCATCCTGAGCGAGGAGGGAGTGCCCATCAACTCGGGGGGCTTTGGGCTCTCGGGGCTCTCTGGCCTTGGTGGCCGCTACTGCGGCCGGAGGTGCCTGCCCTGCTAGAGCCGGGCCGGACGTGCAGCCAGAGCCTCCCCCAGGAAGGGCCAAGCCAGGGGCCGGGCTGGGGCTGGAGCTGCTGCCCGGCCTTTCCACAGCCCCTCACACCCTCCTGACCAGGAGAGATGTTCTCTCTAGACCCGTGGCCAGCCCCGTTCCAACCTCCAAAGTCCTTCTTTCCCAAATTTCCTTGTCTCCGTGATGGCGCGTTTGGCGCTGACGCGGTTTGAACTCTCCCGTTGGCGGCGGTCAGCGGAGGGGTTTGACTCAGGGGTTTTGGGGAGATGGAGTCTTGCTTGCAGTCTCTCAGTTGGAATTGTTTTCAGTGGCTTCTTTTCCTTTCATAAATACACATTTTCCCTTTGTTTTGTTTTGTTTTGATTCTGAATGCTTCTTTGACTTTTTATCATTAAACTGATGTTGCATCCGATTCACAGTTTCATTGTGGTTTTTCTCCCCCTGGGGCAGAATTATGGGAAAATCTCTGCGAGGGCTTCACAGAGGAAAAATGTGCACCCAAAAGTCACCACAACACACCTGTGATGACTTTTCACACTCAATAATGTTCACTCTGCATTGGAACCGGAGTCTCCTGGAGTTCCTTGTATTTTGGGGTCCCCAGATGAAGCTGCTCCAAGGGTGTCATGTTCTGGGGGGTTTGCGTGGGATTGGAGGGAGTGTGGCTTTGTGTGAGTGTCACCAGGAGGTGCTCCGGGGGACATTTGGGTCAGGAGGGAGGTTGGACATTGGGTTCCACTTGATGAGGCAAAACATGGACCGTTGATACCTCAGTGCAGATTTACAGGCACCTTCTTAAAGCCTTTATTTTGTGCATTATTTTGTGCATAAATTGTGCATTTCCAGCTACAAATGGTTGTTTTCTTTGCCTGCGTCCAAACCCTGGAGCACAGGGGACAACCCAAGGTCCTGAGGTGACACGTGGCACCCAGGGCAGGCAAAGAGAATTGCGACTCCTGGAAATGGACTGAGGAGGGGTCACTCTTCCTGGAGGGAATCCCAGAATCCTCAAGGTTTGAAAAAAAAGCTCCAAGATCAAGTGGACGTCAATGTCAACATCAATATCAATGTCACTGTCAATGTCCCTGTCAATGCCAATGCCAATGTCAATGTCACTGTCACTGTCACTGTCACTGTCACTGTCACTGTCACTGTCACTGCTGCTGTCTCTCAGGTGAGAGATCATTCCCCTGTGTCTCCATCCCTGTCCCATATCCACATTACACACCCACCCTCAGCAGGTCCCCAAACTCTCCCCTGGCTCAGATGTCCCTTGGGGCACCTCCTGGTCACCCTGTGCACACTCCTGGGGCGTTTGCACAGCAGGTAAAGAGACAGGAACTTGATGGGATCGATTTATTTCAGACATTGGAGCCCAAAATCAGGCAGAGGAGCAGCCTTTGAGTGCCACAGGATGGCTGCAAGGTGGCCACAGGTGCCACAGGTGCCACAGGTGCCACAGGATGGCCAGGCACTGCCCGTTCCCCGGGGAGAAACCCTCCAAAGGAAGCAGCAGAAGGAATTGGGACATCACGCTGACTTTGGCAGTGGCACTGTTGGGCACACGTCCCCTCAGGTCCCCTGGGACTCCCTCTGCATCCAGGGCTTGGGAGAAGAGCTTAGAGCAAGGGAGGGAAAGGTGCAGTTGGAGGTGGTGAAACACAAGCATGGCCTTGGGCAGGTGGGTGAAACTGGCCCAGAAACCATCAGGTCAGGGCTTTGACTCATCAGCTGGAAGTTGCCCAACCTCTGTCCTGGCTCAGGTGTCCCCTGGGGCACCTCCTGGTCACACTGGTGACACTCACACAAGGCCACGCTCCCTCCCCTGCCCCATGGCGCCTGCAGGGACTGCAGCCCTTGGAGGTGTCTCACCTTGCCCAGGTGTGGGAAAGGTCCATCCCCGCCCTTCACCCATCCAAACCCCCCCAGGACATCACATCCCCCCATGGAGCAGCCGGGCTGCACATCCCAGCGGGGCAGGAACTCCAGGAGACTCCAGTTCCAATGCAGAGTGAACTTTATTGCGTTGAGTGAGGACAGAAAGAGAGCAGAGGGTGGGCAGAGCCCCGGGCCGGGCTGGGGCCCTGGGCAGCAGTGTCACAGCCCGGGTGTGCCCTCCCCAGGCCCGGGGACAGCGGGAGCAGCAGGAGCCCGCTGCGCTGGGCTGGGGCTGAGCCCCTGGGGCCAGCAGAGCTGGGCACAGCAGGGCCCGGGACGGCGCAGAAGGAAGCAGGACAAGCAGGAGCCTGAGCTGGCCACGTTTGCCTCCCTGTGCCCTGGTCAGGAGGGTGTGAGGGGCTGTGGAAAGGCCGGGCAGCAGCTCCAGCCCCAGCCCGGCCCCTGGCTTGGCCCTTCCTGGGGGAGGCTCTGGCTGCACGTCCGGCCCGGCTCTAGCAGGGCAGGCACCTCCGGCCGCAGTAGCGGCCACCAAGGCCAGAGAGCCCCGAGAGTCCAAAGCCCCCCGAGTTGATGGGGACCCCGGACTCGCTCAGGATGCTGCCCACGGCCGCCGAGGTGGAGGAGCCCACGGCGGTGTTCTGGGGGAAGGAGCTGAGGATGGGTCCCGGCAGAGTGACCACCACGGGGGACGGCTCGATGATGACCCTCGAGTCCTGGCACTGCCGGACACAGGGCTCGTTGCAGCTGTTGGCCAGTGGCGTGGGGCCGCAGGGCCGGCACAGGTCGTAGCAGGACATGGCTGTAGCAGCAGGAACACCTGCGGAAGGCACAGGCAGAGGGTGAGGCACGGCCTCGGCAAGAGGAAGACGAGAGTGCGGGGAGGAGGGACAGGGGAGAGGGAGGAAGGAAGGATCAGGATCCTCAGTGCCCTGCACTGAGCCCAGGAGCTTCTCCCACCTCGTCCCAGCCAGCAAAGGTTGGGAGCAGGATCTGGGAGCTGAGTTCTGGGCAGAAGCTGCAGAGCAGCAAGGCCAGAGCTGAAGGCAAAGAGAAAGAGAAGCAGGACAAGAGGAAGGCAGAGACAAAGAGAAGGAGGAGAAGGACAAGAGGGAGGCAAAGGCAACGAGAAAGAGGATAACAACAAGCAGAAGGCAAAGACAAGGAGAAGATGGAGAAGAGGAAGGCCAAGATGAAGTGAAGGAAAAGAACAAGAGAAAGGCAAAGACAAAGAGAAGGAGGAGAAGGACCAGAGGAAGGCAAAGGCCCTTGCAGCTCACCTGTGTCACCGAGGAGGAGAAGGCAGCAGAGCTCGATGAGGGCTCCTGCTCTCAGAGTGGATTTTATACCATCCTGGCCAGCCCCAGGGCCAGCCTTTGCTCATGGGATTTGTTTCCCAAGCTCATTCTGCATGGAAAACAATCCCTTTTTCCTGCACCAACCTTTGATTTGGTTCTGCAACGCTCCCTCCCCGTTTCCTTGCTGGTGGCCATCCCCATTCCAACTCTGGGACCTCGTTTTATGTGACTTTAATTAGAGATCAAAGGCTTCTCATGGCCGGCATTGTTGATTCAGGTAATTTAGGCCTTTATGGCCATCCCCCTTGGAAAGCGACGTGTTTTTCCTCCTCTGTCTGGCAGTTTAGTCACTGCCTCGTCTGTCTCGTGGCCATTTCCAAATTAAAACGAAGTCAGACTCATCCCACATAGCTCCAGATTCGCACAGCATTTGCATGTTTTGCATAAATGTAATTGCAGCTATTTTTCCCCGCGTTTTCAGATTGTGCCACATGTCTGGTTCTGGTCTCTCATTGAGAATGAAACTCTGGTTTAAATGAGAGCCTAATTAGGTCACAAACCCTGCGTGGCACCGATTTGTTTTAGTTTTTCCGTCAGCATTCAGCATTTCAGTCCAGAAATCACTATTTCTAGTATATTGTGTCTCTACCTTCAACTTGTGCGGAATCTCCAAGTGCATTTAATAACCAAAATCTGAACGTTTTAAATAAATGTGGAGGTTTTTTCTGAGTCACCTTCACACTTGAAGCCCTTTTCGGGAATAATTTGGGAATAATTCCCCCTTGACCCTCAGAGCACAACTTCTGTAAAGTCTCCAGGAGTGGGATTTTCCTTCCCTTTTTATTATTTTTTTTTTCCAACAGGGAGCTGAACTCTTGTTTCTCAGAGGAAATAAAACATTCAGCAGCTGGTGTTGGTTATGGGATACTGGGCAAGTTGTTTCTCCTGGCCTAATTAGGGCTGGAATATGCTCAGGATTTCTGTCCTGGCCCCACAGAAAATATGCTGACAATGCTGCTGCAGGAAAGGAATGGGGACAATTTGGGAACACAGGGGTTGGTGATGTCCCTGCAATTGCTGGGGACACCTAATTTCAGTTTATTTGTGGCCGTGCCCAAAGCCAGAACCCCAAATTGCTTCATTCAGGTGGCGCAGCCAACAATAATTTCTGCTCAACTCGGATAATTCGAGGGAGTAATTTTGGCTAACCAAGGGGAGGAAGTCTCCAGCTTCAATTTTTCCTCCCCAGAACATTTCTGAGCAGAGAAATATTTCATTTTATTCATTAAAGCAGAGCTTAGCCCGTTGTGACTGCAGCAAAAAAAGCATTAAATTGACCATGAAGGGATAAAATTATTCCAGCAATAATTCAATCCCCAAAGTGGGGGTTTTATATTTCAGAATTATTTTACGATTTCTGTTCAGAGAAGGACCAAATTAACTGGGAATGCATCCTGTGATGATTGAGGCCGAAGAAATGATCAGTTTTGGGATGTAATCCGTTCCAGGCCAGGTTGGATGGGATATTGAGCAACCTGATCCAGTGGGACCTGCCCCTGCCCGTGGAAGGAGAGTTGGAACGAGGTGACCTTCAAGGTCCCTTTCCTCCCCAAACCATTCTATGATTCCACAGCTGATGGGAACTTTTTTTTTTTTAAATCAAAAATAAAAAAGGATATTTCACTGGAAGCTGCCTCCCAGCCCCGTCAGAGCCTCCACCTCTCATTTAGCTCCATCCCAAATTCCGAAGCCTCCAAGGTGTCTGTCTGCAGCTCCCCCGGGGCTGAAAGGCCAATTGGAGCTTTGGCTCCTTGAAAGGGAAGAACTTCAAAGCCAAATCCCAAATATTCATTAAACGGTTGAGACACACGCAAAGCGCCTCAGCCATGGAAATATTGTAGCCACTGCTGCGAAATTGGAATGGGTTTTTTGTCACCTGAGCGACGACGTCACCCGAAATTTGGTTACTCCCTGGGCAGACAGCATTACTGACAGCGTCAGAAACCCAGGGTTATTAATTTTTTCATTAAAAAGTCGTTTTGGTGCACGGTAATGACCTCCCACGGAGCCTCTGGAACAGATCCAAGGCTGCCTGGGGACTCCTGTGACAATTCAGTGCAGCAGCACCGGGGACAGGACGAGGTGGGGATTGGGGGGATTCTGTCCCGCTCAGGTGAGACCTCACCTGCCCCAGCTCTGGAATTCCCAGCTCAGGGAACACCTGGAGTGGCTGCAGAGAGCCCAGAGGAGGCTCCAGGATGGGATCCCAGGGATGGATGGAGCAGCTCTGCTGGGAGGAAAGGCCAGCACAGCCGGGATTGTCCAGCCCTGGAGAAGCTTTGGGGTGACCTCAGTGTGGCCTGGCAGGACCTGAAGAGGCCACGAGGAACACGGGGAGAGACAATTCCCGAGGGATGGAGGGACAGGACAAGGGGGAATGGGTTCAGACTGACAGGGAGGGGGTTTAGGTGGGATTTCAGGGATAATTTTTTCCTTGTGAGCGTGGGGAGGCCCTCACAGGGGATATTCCATGTATTCCCCATCCCTGGGAGTGTCCAAGGCCAGGCTGGAGCACCCTGGGGTGGTGGGAATGTCCCTGCCCATGGCAGGGGGGATGAGATGAGTGTAAAGGTCCCTTCCATCCCAAACCATTCCATGATTTCCCGGGAGACTGACGGGAAATCTCCACGATAACACAAACCCAGGAAATGGATTTGTGACACCCAGGGAAAGGAGTTTATTTGCCTCTGCCTTGATCCAGGTTATTCCATTAGTTATAATGGAATTTATTCAATCAGATTTATTCCATTATCAGTATTTAATTCATTACACTGTTGAGATTCAATTCATTCCGTAATTGGGATTTAATTCATTACACTGCTGGGATTTAATTCACTCCACTATCGGGATTTAATTCATTACCCTGTCGGGATTTAATTCATTCTATTACTGGGATTTAATATGGAAATAATGAAATAATAAAAAGCCTCACGAGGCCAAGAATCGCTGACCTGATTAGGAGCTGATTAGCAGAATGACAGCCGAGCTCTGATCTGTTTATCTCTGAGGACTTTCATTGCTCAACCCGCGGGTGTCTGAAGCCAATTCCACCCTCGGGATAATGACACGGGGACGTGCAGAGCCTTAATAAGCACTTGGGATGGGACATTTCGTGATCTGAGCCTCGGGGCTCTCCCCATCACACCTCATCATTTAAAGAGGAAAAAAAAAATAAAATAAAAAAAGAAATTTACTTGTGTATTAAAGGAGAAATCTGGGGGGCTGAAAGCTGCAGATTTCGGTGAAACAGCCCCAAAAAATGAGTGTGGGGATGAGGTTTTGGTCATCCTCGCACCCTGGCAGAGCCTTGATGCTCAAAGAAGCTTTTCAGAGGTCGAGTGTGCAATGAGGGCGGCCAGAAAAGTCCTTTTTTTGACGGAAAAATAAATAAAAATCTCAATTTCTCTGCGGACAGAACAATTCTCTCAGCCTTTTCTGCATCCTGTCAGGGAGTTCCAGCAGCTCCAGGTCCTGTCCCGGGGCTGGAATTGGGAGTTCTCTGCTCCTTAATTTTAGTGCTCCTCCTGAAAATCCGTTCAGGAGGTGCCATTTCTCAGCAGAGCCTCATCGTTCCTGCTTGGAAAAGGTTTGGAGCAGGGAAAAAATTCCCTCCTCACCGCTGGGGCACCCCAAAATATTTGGAATTTTGGGATATTTCAGCAGGAAAAGGTCTTGTGGTCCTGCCCCTTTCCCCGAAAATCATTCAATTTCCCGTTTTTATTCTTATTTCCCCTCCTTTAATGACTCATCCCATTCCTGGGGCTCCTCTCTGGAATTATTCCCTTCAAAAAAAAAAAAAAAAAATGGGTGACTCTGCAAAGTTCCCAAGGCATCGCCATCCCCGGGAGCAGCCCCGGGAAGTTTGAGATGAAAGGATTTCAAAGCCCTTCGTGAACATTAATGATTTATTCATGTAAAAACACTCATTAGCAGCTTTTAGGGGATGCAGCAGGATCGCAAAAGAGAGTCACAAAGTCACCCTGAAGGACGTGGCAAGGTTGGTAATCGACATTCTCTGGTCATAAATGGATATTTTTAGATGTCTGTAATGAAATATATAATTTAAAATAAATCTAGTGTATCTCTAAGTCTATAAATCTATATTTATATAGAAAATAAAAATCTGTATATATGTAGAAAAAAAAAAAAAAAGCCAAAAGCTGCTCGAGGCCCTCAAGGCTCAATCCCTAATTAAAACCCAGGGCTTTGTTTATGTCTTTCGAAACATGAAGCTGCCACTTAAGAAATCTGCAATTAGTGGGGCCTGCAAATTGCTCACGATGGGGTAATGATCCCCCAGTCAGAAAATAATTCCTTTTTAATGAAAATCCTGCCTCAAAAATCATCCCTTAGGAAATTTTTCAGCTCCCCAGGTATCAGTGTGGATTTTTCTGCTTTTTAATAGTATAAAAGGGGGAGGGACAAACCAAGCAAATAAATAATAATGATAAAAACGGGAGGGGTGAAGCTGTGGGAATTTTCCTAAATTAACTGAAATATTAAAATATTAATGAAGCCTTTTGTGTGTGTGTGTGTGTGTGTGTGTGTGTGTGTGTGTGTGTGAGGTCCTAATTAATTCCGGGTTAATTTTCCAGGATTGAGTCCTGCATTCTCTCCTCGTGGATCACCCATTTGCATTTTCTGACCTTCCCACTCTGCTCGTGTTCCTTCCTCAGGGATGTTTTCTATTCCAGAAGAATTCTCCTTTATTTTTGGACTGCAAGGCTCAGAATTAAAAATGAGAAAATGTCTGTCATAAACAGATGAAATGTCTATAATAAACAGATGAAATGTCTATAATAAACAGATGAAAAAACCATCAAACAGCACACTGGGAGAACGTGGCTACAAAAGAGCATTTCAAAAACAGAATAATTTATTAAAAACCAGGGCTGTGTTTACTGGCGAAGAGTTCCAACTGAGGAGAAGCCATTTCAGGACACATCCCCAAAAGCGCTTCCAGAAGCACTCCCAGCTCCTCCCTTAATCCCTTCCAGAGCTTGGAACGCCCACTCCTTCACCTCCCAGCTGATCCCTGGCTCCTGGGGACTTTTCACGCATCTCACGGTGGAGTCACAGTCCCTGGATGTGTGTAAAAAGGGGCTGGATGTGGCACTCGATCTGGTTGAGGTATCAGGGATGGGTTGGACTCGGTGATCTTCACACAGAAATCACAGAACGACAGGATTCACAGAATCCAGAGAAATCACAGAATCATCACAGAATTCACAGATATCACAGAATCATAAAATCACAGAATCATGGAACCACAGAATCACAGAATTCACAGAATTCACAGAAATCACGGAATCACAGAAATCACAGAAATCACAGAAATCACAGAATTCTCAGAATCACAGAATTCACAGAATCACAGAATTCACAGAATCACAGAATTACAGAATCACAGAATTCACAGAATCACAGAATTACAGAATCACAGAATGATAGAATTACAGAAACACAGAAATCAGTGAATCACAGAATCACGGAATTCACAGAATCTTAGAATTCACAGAAATCACAGAATTCTGTGATTCTCCTTCCCCTCAGGGATCCCAGCCAAGGCCTCTCCAGGAGCTGCCGGGATTCAAATCTGCAGGAACGGGATAAAACATGGAATGGGAGCACCCGGAGTGACCTCTGACAATTCATTTGCCTCCTGCCCTTCCCTGCCTCCAACCCAGATAATAACTGGAATTAAAATCTGCCAAAGGCAACAGAAAAATCTGGTCTGCCAGGGAAGGGCAAAGGAGGTTTTTTTATAGGGTTGGGGTTTTTTATTTCTAAAAAAAAAAAAAAAAAAAAAAAAAAAAAAACAAAAAAAAACCACCTAGAGAGAACAAAATTCCCTGGAAATCCCAAAATGTTTTGCAGAACGAGGGGCTGGGAAAAGGGAATGGGAGGGACACGAGGCACTGAGCAGTGTTTGGGGAGTGTTCACAGAATTCCAGGCTCAACAAAGCTGGGAAAGAGCTCCTAGATCATCAAATCCAACCTCTGATGGATTAAACCTTCAGGTTTAAGGTTTGTGCTGCACTTGGCAGCATGTTTTATACGGATACAATTAATTATTGTCTTTAAAAAGTTGTGTGAGGAGGTTAAACGGCAAGAGGGAAGCCTTACTGTGTGGATTCTGAAATAAAATAAAATATTAAAATATTAAAATAGCAAAAAAACCCCACGCTAAAATATAGAAATACAGAAATAAAAATATATAAATATATTTTTATATTTATATATAAATATATAAATATATAAATACATAAAAATATAAATATATATATCATAGAAATATATAGAATTAGAGGAATATAAAAACAAAAATATTTAAAAATTAGAGTAAAAAATATAAAAATAAATATTAAAATATAAATATATACATTTGTGTCCCTTTATATCTTCCTAAATCACATTTCAGCTGAATGAATCCTGCGGAACAGCTTTCATATCATCCTCGGCAGGTTAATTAAAGTTAAATCTTGGGGCATTCCCACCTGCCTTGGACACTTCCAGGGATGGGATATCCACAATTTTCATTCCTCTTTCCCAGGATTCATATTCCGAGCAACGTGCCAGGAAGTTGAGCTGCCTCCCTTTGTTCCTAATTATTATTTACTCTCCATTTCCCCTCCCAGCATAAATTATCTGCAGCCTGAGAGGGGTCCTAAGGCAAAAAAAAGTTTGTGGGCAGCTGGGAACAAAAGGGTTCGGGCCGATCCCAAGCGATTTATGCAGATTTGGGCAATCAGGGACGCAGCATGGAGGTGGAATTGTGCTTTTAAGGGTGTCCCCAAATATTTAAGTGAGCCGCATCCCGGTATTCCAATAGGATTTAAATTAAGGGTGCCTTTTATGTAGTAAATAAATAAAATTGTCTGGGGACTGTTATCCCAAAACGCTCCTGGGCTGCCTCAGAAATCTATTTCTGCAGGAATCTTGATTTCTTTTTTTATTATGACTTTTTTTTTGGGTTTTCCTGTCATTGATTTCCTCTTTAACATCTTAATAAAAGACATTTTAAGTCCATGTCTGGCTTGCTCAAAAATGTTGATAAGTGACCCACCCCTCTTTTCTCCAATGGTTTCATATTAAACTTATATTTTAATGGTTTTATAATAAATTTGCATCTCTAATTTGTGTTGAATTAAGTTTTCATCGAGACAGAACAACTTCTTGTCTGCTTTTTCCCCCACCTTAGTTCAGAAAACCTGGATGGTTCCAACCTTCCCTTTCCCACAATTTCATCTTTTCCAACCCAAAAACTGAGGGGGAAAAATAAAATAAAAACACCAAACAAAGCAAACCAAGCCCGTGACTTCACCTTGAGTCAGGAGCCACAAGTCGTGGGTGGGATTTGGGTGCCTTTAATTGCACTGGGGTCAAACCCTGCAGAGCCCCAGGGAGCAAATCCAGCTGCTCCACTTCCACCCCATCCCGGGATTTAAACCCACAGCCCCGGCCAGAGGTGTTCCTTGTCAAAGATTTATTGAGAATTATGGAACTGTGAATTTATTTTATTTTTATTTTAATTTTTTTTTTGCTCCTCATCTGTGGGTGTCCGGCTGTATAGGGGTAAAACAATGCCCCTGGGAGTGTTTTTGGAATAAAATATAATAATAATAATAATAATAATAATTCTTGCACTGGGAAATTCTTTTAAAATTTTTAAAAATTAAAAAGATTCTTATAAAATATTAATTTTTTTTTTTTTTTTTAATTATAAAGACAATGCTGACAGGAAACGCTGCCTCTGCAACTCCATTTTCCCAGAACCCGAGAGGGGAAACCCCACCACAAATAAAAGAACTCTTGATGAGGCCCCGAAATAACTGAAATGTGGTTAATTGGCAACAGATCGAGCCCTTTTTTTGGCCCTTGAAAGGGCAAAGTGAATCCTGCCCGGAGGGGATTTGGGGGAAGCTCCGCGAGGGAACAAACACAAACAGGCAGCAAAACAGTTTCATTACTCGCAGAAGTTATGCAGGCAGCAAAGTTTGTTTTGCAACTAATTAAGACTTCATGCAAAGAGGGTGTCACATCCTCCAGGCGCTCCGGGGACGTGTATAAAAGCATTTGCTACGTAGAAGCCTCCTTAATCACTTTTCTTTTACTCTCCTCCTTGGGTGATCCGGGTAAGTCAATTTTGAATCAATTATTGAATTTTGAATCAATTATTGAAATTTAAATCAATTATTGAAATTTAAATCAATTATTATTGTTGTTGTTATTGTTATTATTATTATTATTACTATTGCTATCTGAATATGAAATGACAGGGTGAGCTCCTGAAAGGACGAGGGGGGATGTTTTTCTAGAAGGAGCCTTTTTATTATCCTTTAGTTTGGAGTTAATTGAAGTTTTTTACACTTCAGAGGGGAGAGCACAGAAAACTCCCTCTGAATCCTAAAGAGTCTCAACAGTTCCCCTGGTGCCCTTTTCATATTCTAAAGACTCGGTGTCATTAAAGAAATGATCATTTAAAATTTAATTTCCACGACGCTCTCACCCTCAGCTGTCTTTCCAGGAGGCTCCAGTGTCTTCTAAGTCGGGGAACTCATCCTAAATATTTTCCCAATCCTACAGAGAGCAGAAAACAGATTTTTTTCCTTAATCAAAATCTGCTTCCCTGCTGGCTCGGGTTAAAATATATTTATAGTTTTGAATTCCAAATGCAGGAGGGACATCCAAGTGCTCCTTTTCCACCTCCTTTCAGGAGTTCTGGGGTGAGCTTTTACAAATGATGTGGAATCACTCAACCGTCCTAACCCTCAGACCAATCTTCTTTTTACCCAAAACCAAAATCAGCAGTTTCAGATCCAGCTTTTCAGCTGGAAAAAAAAAAATACTCCGTGGTCACTTTTTCCTCACCTTCAAGTCTAAGGAGATTGGAACTTGAATCAATCGGGGAAAAAACCCCTCAGAATTCTCTGACGACTGGGTTAAATTGGTTAAAATGGGATGTTCAGGTGGAGACGTGAGAAATTCCCCCTGGATTTTGTCTCCCCCACAGATTCCTGGGGTGAAATGGGGACTTTTTTAGGAAATCACTTCAAGGCCACCCTCTGCCAGCCCTTAATTTCTCCCCCAGCAGCTTCACAGGGACAAAACGAAGAAAATGATCCATTTCTCCATTCGTGTTTTCCTTGCCCAATGCGTGTGGGCACAATCCAGGGCAAGCACGGCCTTCAATCTGTAATTAAACAATGCCCAGGAAAAAAAAAATAAAAAATAAATCTGGCCTCGATACCAGGCTGGGTTTGAAGTGCTCTGGGATTTCAAATATCCAGCTGCTCCCTAATGAGGCCCATAAAAGATGGGTGGATCTCCAGCCTGGATCTCACTTGGAACTTGGGTGGGAGGAGGCCACGAGCTTCCAGCCTCCACATCTGGGATTTCAATGAGGATTAAAACCCGAGGTGAAAATCTGGGGTTGAGCTGGGAGTTGTTGTGGTTCCCACTGGAAGGAGGAGTGGGGTGAGCACAGCGAAAATCCTGGAAGAGAAGGAATAGCATAAAAGGCTTTCTTGGAAGGGGTTAAAAATGGTGATGGGGTGAAAAATATCGTTATATTGAAAGCCAGGGAGTTCAGTGAGGGAGGAAAAGAGTTCCCGGTTGGAAAACTGAACTGGACAAATTCGACCCCCGCCTCAGTTCTTTGGAATTCCCAATTTGCCATAAATCCCCATAACCGCGTTACCGAAACCTGGCTGTTTAATGCAGATAATACGCGATTATTTTCATTTTTCCCTCTTTCCCACCCATTTCCAGGTCTGCCCTGCCAAATTTAACTCCCACCTGATGGGAATTCCCAACTCCGAGCTGTCATTCCCAATTCCAAGCCGTCATTCCCAATTTGCCATTAACCGCCATAACGGCGTTACCAAAACCTGGCTGTTTAATGCAGATAATACGCGATTATTTTCATTTTTCCCTCTTTCCCACCCATTTCCAGGTCTGCCCTGCCAAATTTAACTCCCACCTGATGGGAATTCCCAACTCCAAGCTGTCATTCCCAATTCCAAGCCGTCATTCCCAATTTGCCATTAACCGCCATAACGGCGTTACCAAAACCTGGCTGTTTAATGCATATAATATGGGGTTATTTTCATTTTTTCCCTCTTTTCCTGCTCATTTTCAGGTCTGCCCTGCCAAATTCAACTCCCACCTGATGGGAATTCCCAACTCCAAGCTGTCAGTCCCAATTCCAAGCCGTCATTCCCAATTTTTTGCGCAAACCTTCATAACTGAGTTACCAAAACCTCGCCGTTTAACGCAGATATTACATTTTTTCCCCCTTCAATTTTCCCTTCTTTTCCAGGCCTGCCCATGTCTCCCTTCCACGAGTGCTGCCTGCCTCCAGGGCTGGCGTGTCCCGAGCCCTTCGCCGTGACCCGCAACGAGACTTGCGTCATCAAATACCCCGACACCGTGGTGGACATCGTGGAGCCGGACATGCCGCCTTACTCGGTCATCTACCCTGGCCCCACGCTGACCACCTTCCCCCAGCAGACCGTGGTGGGCTCCACGGCCCTGCTGGACATCAGGAACCTCCTGGGCTCGCGGGGATTCCATGGGTTCGGGGGTAGGTGCGGGCCAGGCTCAGGTGTTAACGGCGGGTTCTCTTTTTTTGACGCTTTTTTTCCCTCCTCACTCTTTTGTTGTGGAACTTGCAGGCCAACCTAAACCTTGCCTGGATATCTGTGGATAGACAGAGCCGAGAAAGAACAACCCCCGAGCAGTCAGAACAGAGCCCGACTTAAAAGTTTGTGGATAATGGATTGTAGAAGTGCCGAGCTCCCGAGGTTCCCATGGAGTCCGTAAATCCAGGGATTCCGAGGACTAGGATTTCCAAACTGCGAGAGAAAACTGAAATTTCTCTATTGACCTCATTCCAAATTAGGACGAACCAAAGCCCAGAATTTTTCCAAGAAACCAGATTTTTAAAAAAAATAAATCTCTCTTTTTTTTTTTTTTCTTTTTTTTTTTTTTTGGTTTGGTTTTGCTAAAAGCTGTGTGTCAATAAATTCATTTTTTATGCCAATGCAGATGTTTTATTATCAATTTCTCTCTCAAAATAAAAACAAAAAACAAAACAAACAAAAAAAAATTATAAAATCCACCCAAACAATATGACTGAAAAATTCTTGGGTTCCAAAATGAAAATTTACCCAAAATTCCTTTTCATTTGTGAATTTCGCTGAACCAGCATTTAAAAAGAAACAAATAAATCAGCTCTACTTGGCATTTCTGAAAATTAGGAATTTGTAGCTCCTTGCTGTGCTTTTTTCCTGCTTAGCCCTCACCATGTAATGCTCTCCCAGCTTCCTTTCCTGTCTTTATCTCATTTAATGCAAGTCAGGGGAAAAAAAAAAACCAAATCAAAATATTTACAGCAACTGTAAGAGCAAATCTCTTCTAAAAATCCTTCTGCTGAAATCTATGCCAATCATGGGAGTGGGGATTTGTTGTGGATCCTCCTGGAATTCTTTGATTTTTTATCCTTCCCAGTGAGTTTTGCACTTGTAAATTGAGCTTCTCATTCCCATTAAATGCTGTCATGCAGATGCACTTTTTGGGTTTTGCTTTTTTAGGATGGTTTGGGGCGGAAGGGACCCCCAAAAAATCATCCAGTGCCACTTCCTGCCGTGGGCAGGGACATTCCCAGGTGGATCCAGCCTGGCCTGGGACACTCCCAGGGATGGGAATCCATGGAATCACTGGGCCAGGCTCTCACAGGGAAAAATTCCTCCCCAAATCCAACCCAAATTTCCCCTTTTTCGGTCTGAACGCACTCCCCTGTCCTGTCAGCCCCATTCTGATGGAAAACTTCCTCCTCTACATTTTATTTGGAACTTTGGTGAGTCCCAAAATTGACTTTGGGGCCTTTTCCTAAGGCTCAAAACACCCCGTTGGGTTAATCAGCACTTGGTTAATCAGCATTTGGTTCATCAGCATTAACGAAAACTCAAAACCGACGAGATTTTGCCTTTTCCCAGAGTTCATCCCACCTGGATTTCAAGGTGAGATGCTGCTGCCTCCAAGTGCTGGGCCCAGCAGAAAAACGCAGAATTTTTTTTGTTTCTTTTTAATTAGTTGAAGGCCTGGAATGAATTTTCCAGCCGACTCACGAGGCTGTTCCCCAAAAATAGGGCAAAAATCCTGGGCCAAGCGTGTACAGGCAGGACCTGGGCACTGTCACCTCCCTGGGGCACCAGGCTGGGACAAGTTGGGCAAGGAAAATCTGCAACCTCTGAAAGAAATAAATATAAATATTTTATATTATTGTCAAGGACAATCCACAACGTGTGAAAGAAATAAATATAAATGTTATACATTGTGGGCAAGGACAATCTCCAACGTGTGACAGAAATAAATAAAAATATTTTATATTAAGGGCAAGGACAATCTGCAAGGTGGGGACGTGCAGCTTAAAATGTAAAGGAAATAAATATGAATATAGATATATGAATATGGATATATGAATATGGATGTATGAATATATATTCATACATATGTTCATATATTAGAATATAGAGATAGAAATAGAAATAGAAATAGAAATAGAAATAGAAATAGAAGTATAAATGCAAATGTAAATGTAAATGCAAATGGAAATAGAAATAGAAATAGAAATACAAATACAAATATTCTATATTATGAATATATTGGCCAGTTTTCAGTAAGTAATGAGTGATTAAGCTGAGAATTAATGAGCTCACGTTCCTGCACTGGAATTTCCAGGGAATCACGTTTCCACCGCCCACCCTCATCCTCCCTGCGGCGTTTTCTGTCCACACCAATCCGCTGAAATCCTTGTAATCCGTGAAGGAAATCTGCAAAATCTGCTTTTTCCGCAGATCGGCCCCTGGATGATCCTTCCCACAGTAATGACCGAGGGTTGGGAACAACACTAATTATCTCCACAAACATTAATTATCTTCGTACACAAGCCTTGCGACACCCGGCCTTCGGATTGGGACATCCAGATGTTGGGCAACAGCTGCACTTTAGAAACACGAGGATGGGGATCATTTTCCAGCATTGTTATTTCGCATTTTTGGGGTTTTTTTTTCCTCCAGGAGCTGTTTGGACTTTTCAGCAGAGCATCCTCAGTGCTGGATGAAGGAATTGGCAGAAATTCCAAGGCGATGGAAGGAAGAAATTATTCCCTAGGGGGGTCTCCAAGTGTCCTCAAGGAAAGATTTTCAGGATTTTCCCAGTTTTTTAGGCGGGATTTCCACAGGCAAAGTGCGACTGGTGAGGAATTCACTCTGTGACCCAAGCCCATAACATAAAATATATTTATTTTAGAATCAACGCTTTCCTCTCCAGCAGACAGAAAACCCTGGGAACGCTCATCCCCTTTTTCCCAGGGAGGAGAATTCCTGATCCCCCCGGATATTCCTGGTTTTTCCCTTTCCGCTTTCCCGAAGGGTGGGACCAGCACTGACCCCTCCAATCCATCACATCCTGATTTTTCCCCTCATTCCCCAAATTTTTTTATTCTCTTCGCAGCAAGTTTTTGCTTTGCCCTCTCAAGGAACTTCCTGCCAAGGAGCATTTACAGCTATTTAAAATAAACAAACCCCAAATCCTCATCTCTTACCCCGGTTTTTGCTTTTCCTTCACTTAAACATCGGGACAAAAAAAAAAAAAAACCCGCCATGAATTAAACCACGCCTCATCAGACTCCAAATATTCAAATATCAGGCGATAGCATCACTCAGTTGAGCACAAAAAAACTTCATTAATGAGGCTTGGTTAATAGTCCAGCCACGGAGCATTTGAATTTCCATGAAATTCATCCCCCCCAGGGGCAGGTCGGTGGGAGCAGAGGCTGGAATTTGTCACCCTGGAGGACAGAGGTGACATCGAGAGGGTGCCACACCCAGAAGTTCCTAAAAATGTCCCGCTGCTGCTCCTCCTCCTCACGGCCTTTGTTTACATTCCTGCGGTTTTCACATTCCTGCTCCCATTGAACGACTCAGATTTCCCTGCCCAGAGCCCTCCCAAAAAATAAACGTGGGATTTCCCTGGAGGGGTGGGGAGGGTGAATCCATCCTGGTTTGGGACACTTCCAGGGATGGGAAATCCGTGGAATAACCCAAGTCAGAGAAGGATTTATCAAAAATATCCCATCCAAACTGGCCCAGGGAGTCCTGGAATGGTTTAGGATGGAAAAGGAACTTTAAATCCCAAAAAATCCCATCCCAGTTCCACAGGCAGGGACATTCCCTTAGCCCATAGGTGGCTCCAGCCTAGCCTTGGAACTTCCCAGGGATGGGAAATCCATGGAATAACCTAAGGCAGGGAAGGCATTATCACAAATATCCCAAATAAACTGGCCCAGGGAGTCCTGGAATGGCTTGGGATGGAAAAGGAACCTGAATTCCCAAAAAAATCCCATCCCAGTTCCATGGGCAGGGACATTCCCCCCATTCCAGGTGGCTCCAGCCTGGCCTGGGACACTTCCAGGGATGGGAAATCCACGGAATAACCTGAGCCAAGGCCTCCTCACCCTCCCAGGGAACAATTCCTGCCCAAAATTCCACCCCTGACCCCATTCCCCGTGTCCTGTCCCCGCAGTTCCTGAGGAAAATTCCCTCTCCATCTCCCCTGGAACCACTCCCGGTGCCTTTTCCCGAGTCGGGGCATTTTCCAGGAGGGAATTAACCGGCAAAATCCCCTTTTGGGCTGTAAAACAAAAGGTTTGGGGCCACTGGGAGAAGGAAAATCTCGTGGGGAAACTGAGGCAGGCGGTGCAATGCCAGCCGGGGCAAGCAGAGGGAGACGCAAATTCATCCCGGGAATTCGGATCCGCGGCTCTGCCTGGCCCTGGGCTCCACCCAAACACCAAAAAACAGAATTAATTTACAAAAAACAAAAAACAAAAAAAAAAAAAAAAAAAAAAAAAAAAAACCACAGGAATGTAGGCGTGCTCCGAGCAGATTTTATGTTATTTATATAATTGAATTTGCTTTGCTGCCCTGGCCAAGGCGGCATTTTAATTTTCTTGTAATTATATATTAGTGTATAAATATATAACATTTATGCATTGTATGTATGCACGATATTTGTACATAACGTGTATAATTTACATATATTTATACACGCTTATGCAATAATTATATTATATGTAATAGTTGTGTTTATTTATGTAATAGTTCTATTTTGATAGATAATGTTTATATTTTATAGAACGTTTATATTTTTAGATAGTAGATATATAATTTTATAATGTTTATATCTATATATAATAGTAATATTTATTTCTATAATCGTTGTATTTATATATTGTTTCTACTTTTCTATAAAGTTTATATTTTTATATAATAGTTATACTTATTCCTATAATATTTATATTATTTTATATTATTTATATTTATTTTATATATTTATATACATTCTACACCTCAGCACAGCCCTGGTCAGCACTTGTGGAGAGAGATGTTTTTCTTCTGCCTCCTCCTCATGTTTTTTTGCTCCTCCAGCATTTAATTCCCTGAATTCATCCCACCAACACCTTTCTGCCATTTTTCAGGATTCAAAATCGTGTTTAATTGAACAAGAAGCAGAAAAATCTGAACTGCTGAATTTTGGGGGTTTGGTGGCTCTGTGAAGACCAAAAAAACTCAAATTTCCCCCCAGCTCCGGGGTCCTGCCAAGGCTGGACCATCCTAAAAGAAAAAAATTTCTCTTTTTTAATGAATAAAAGAGCCTCCAGAAAAAGCTCAGGGAGGGAAAGGACCCTCTCATCCACCCCAGGGATGGTTTTGTGCGGTTTTATCCAACCCTCCCTGTGGAGCAGGAAATTTGGGATTGGGGAGGATTTTTCCTGGAACCGCCCCAGAAGATGAGACAACCCTGGGAATGCTCAGATTTCACACAAATAAAATAAAATAAAATAAAATAAAATTTAATAAAATAAAATAAAAATAAAATAAAATAAATATAAAATAAAGTAAAGTAAAATAAAAAATAAAATAAAATAGAAAAAAATATAAAATAAAATAAAAAATAAAATAAAATAAAATAAAGTATAAAATAAAATAAAATAAAATAAAGTATAAAATAAAATAAAATAAAAAACAGGAATCCCTTCACTGGGCGAATTTGGTGATTTATCCCTGCCCTGGTGCTCTTGGGAATAATATTAATGTTAATGTTAATGTTAATGTCAATGTCAATGTCAATGTTAATGTTAATGTCAATGTTAATAATAATAATAATAATAATAATAATAATAATAATAATAATAATCACCACCGAGATCAAGTTGGGTCACTCCTTGTCCTCACCACGAGGTCACCGCCTGGGATTTGGGGGATTTTGGGGGATTTGGGGGATTTAGATTTTGGGATTATCCGACTTTCACCGCGCGAAATCACAGCTCCTGATCGTGCAGAACCTCGGCGGGATGGCGTTAATTGCGTTAATTGCGTTAATGACTCGCTGTCACCAGCGGGATTCTGCTGACGCCGGGTTTGGTGCCGCTGATGTCAGCGAGTAGAAACCTTTTGAAGTGAGGCCACGGAGGGCTGAAAAAGCAGCTCCCACCCCAAAAAAAAAAAAAAAATAAAATCCTCCCCTTTGATTATTATTCGTGGCTGATTATTCCTGACTCAGCCGAGCCCCGGGGCTCCGCTGCCTCCCAAAAACCGGTTTGTCCATAAAAAAACCAAATTATTCCTCATTAAAAGCTGCCCCTGCCCTGCGCAGGGATGTAATTTTGGAAGAAAAGAACAACACTTTAGGATTTAAGGTTTTGTGTTGTGGAGTTTGCAGTCTGCGAAATTCCCTTTGTTACGCTTTGTTGATGGTTCGGGGCTTAAAATTCACCTTAAAATTCGCCTTAAAATTCACTTTAAATCTCACCCAGATCCGCCCCTGCCACGCTCCCGGCTCCTTTCAGCCCGGCCTCGGATATTTTCTTCATTTTGGTGGATTTCTCCTTAAAATCGGGTCTAAATTTTGCCTAAATATTCTGGCTCGGAGAAATTTAGGAGCACTTTTTAGGAGCTCGTGTTTTCTGTGCCGCGGTAAAAGGTGCAAAAATCAAAGCAGGGGTTTTTCCAAAGGGATTGGATTTATGGGAGAAGGAGGGATTTCAGTCTCTTAATTCTGAAAAGAAAATAAAATATTTGGGGAAGTTTTGAGAGCGATTTTTTTTTTTTTCCCCCCAGGAATTCCTTAGGGGGAAAAAAAATTCCTTCCCAATATCCCACCGAAACTTTCCCCTCCTCACAAAACGTGGGTGGAAAAGAGAAAATTCCCCGTGGGATTTCTGAATTTTCGGGGGGATTTTTGAGATCCCGTTGTGCTCCAGGGAATTTTGATTTTCTTTTTTTTTTTTTTTTTCCCAGGCGGGATTTGGCTCCTGGGTTGGGAATTCCCAAATGCCAGAGGAAGGGGTGGAATCCTTTCAGAGGGGTGCATTTCACATTTGGGATGAAAATTCACACTTTCTCCACCTGCTTTCGTTCTCCTGGTGCGGAACAGGAATTTTGGGAGGCATCCTTGGAAGGTGTTGGAGCAAGAAAATTCCAAATGGTGATCAGGGAGACATGGAAAATTCCGGGAGGAGAAGAAAATTGACAATTTTGGGCTCCTCCTCATAGATAACGTCCATCCAACCTCGTTAGGATTAAATCCTGGGGAGGGGAAAAAAAAAAAAAAAAAAAAAAAAAAAAAAAAAAAAAAAAAAAAAAAAAAAAAAAAAAAAAAGGATTCTTCAGCTATTTTTTGGATCCCAAAAGGCTAAGCAGGACCCACACGGCCCAAATTCTTTCCTGCTGACAAAAAAAAAAAAAAAAAAAAAAAATTGTGGTTCTCTGCACCTCTTTCTTCCCTTTTCCCTCCGGAGGGAACCTCTGAGCCTGGAAATGTTCCACATTGAAAGGAGCTAAACCCATCCCAGGGGTTGTGACATCCCAGGAATTTATTCTGAATTTATTTTAATTTATTTTAATTTATTTTTAATTTATTTTTAATTTATTTTTTTAAAAATAATTTATTTATAAGAGACGCCTATATTTTTATTTTTGTCTTTGTCTTTATTTTTATTTTATTTTTTACTTTTATTTTTATTTTTATTTTTTACTTTTATTTTTAATAAGAGACAGGATTTATTTTTAAGAGGCGCCTCCAGAGATCCCGCAGGGCTTCGGAGTTTATCGGGAATATTCCGGAGACATCAGGAAACCAAAAAAAAAAGAGATTTCAAAGAGGATCTCAAAGTTTGTCATGCAGGGAAATCATCTCATGCTAATGACGCTAATGACACCCCGGAGGATCCGCGCTGCCGTGACCTCACAAAGAATAAATTATGGAAAGTGCTTCATCAAACTCCTCATTTTCAAACTTCACAATTGGCATAATTCACGAAGGGCTTCGTGTGTTTTGTTTTTTTTTTTTTTTATTCCAAAGATAACCCCGAGCTTTGCTCTTTAGGTTTGCGCCCTGATTTTAGGAGCGCAATCCCGCCAGGATTATGGAAAAGAATCCCTGATTTAAATTTAAATTTAAATTTAAATGAGGCGTGGACACAATTCCCAGTGTCGGGTTTTGCTTCCATCAGTAAAATCATCTTGGGCACTCCAAGATCTCCCTGCGCACTCCACTTTTTAGACACAATAAGCTAAAAAAAATCATTAATTCTTGCATTTTTGGCACCTCAAGATTCCCCCTGCGCTCTCCAATTTTTAGCCATGATAAGCTAAAACAACCTCATTAATTCTCGGTGTGGTTTTTTTGGGTTTTGTTTGTTTGTTTGTTTGTTTTTTGGTTTTTTTGGGTTTTTTTACTTCTTAATGAGACCAGGAGGGAAGAAAAGCAGGAAATTCAGAGATGAAAAGACCTGGCGGATTCCCCCATCTGCATTTTTTTGGAGGGGGAGAGTTGTTATTATTGCCCAACGCGGATTTAGATAACCATCAACAGCAAGCAAGCAAAAAAAAAAAAAATATTATAATAAAAAACAAAACAATTCCCGCGACTCCAGCAGCGATTAAAATTAAAAGTAATTAAAACTCTTTACACAAAGGGTGTCTCAGCCGCCTCCGGGCAAATAGGGGAGGATTTAAAAAACCAGGGGAGGATTTAAAAAACCAGGGGAGGATTTAAATACCAGGGGAGGATATAAAAACCCTCAGCACATCGGGATTTTTCCTCACTGCCTCTCCCGACTCCTCCTCTCCGCCTCTCTGAGTAAGTTTTTTCTCCTCTAAAAAATCGAGTTTCTGCTCTATTTTTTTTTTCGTGGATTTCTCCTTAAAAATCGGTGCTGAAGGCTGCTTAAATATTCTGGGGTTTAGGATTTAGGAGTGGTTTTTCCTTGCAGGGAAAAATGGTGCAAAAGTCAAAGAGGGTTTTTTTCCAGGGGGTTTGAATTTATGGGAGAAGGAGAGATTTTAGTCTCTTAATTCTGGGAAAGAAATAAAAATATTTCGGGAAGTTCAGTGAATGGATTTAACTTCGCATCTGATTTTGTGGCACGATCAGGGAAGGGTTTAGGGTGGAAAACTGTGGGAAAATCCTGCTTGGAAGTGAGCTGTTTGGATCAAAATTAAATCCTTAATTTAATTGGAGCCTCATCGAGCTGCATCGACGATTGTGGATTATTAATGTACCTGCACCAATAACTTTCATTTCTTACTCTTAAAACTGAATTAAAACTGTTACAGAGATTAAATTCAGCATTCCTGTAGGTCAGTGCTGCCTTCTAACTTGAGGGAATTTGGAGAGTCTTTTTTTCACTTTTTTTTTTAATTATGAGAAGGAAAAATTTAATTTGCAAGCTTAAAAAAAATATTCTGAGGCTGCACCAGGTTTTTTATGTGAGGATTTAACCTGAAGAAATAAACATTCATGAATGAATTCCCCCTAGGTGAAAATGTAATTTTCTTATTTGGGTTGACTATATCGCTATAGAAACATTTCAACACATATATCATATTATTTAAGTATTTTAATTGTATGTTTCTCTTATTAAACGAGCATTTAACACTCCCATTTATTCTCAGCCTTTTGGGGATTTTTTTTCTCCCCTGTATTTTAAAAGAGTATTTTTCCTGCCTGTAAACAACAAGAATCTGCAAGAAAAAAAAAAAAAAAAAAAAAAACCCTAAGCAAGGTGCAAAGCTGATTATTCCACGATGAAATATGTGGGAAAACCGGATTTTTTTGGTTTTATTTCCCTGTGTGGGAGGAACAGGCGCGGTAGGAACGAGTTCCAGCCTGTCCTCGGGAATTCCTCCAAAGGGCCGGGAAGGTTTGGGGCAGAGCCGGGATTTGGGGGTGGATTTTTGGGAGGAGGAAAAAGGAGGAGTTTCTGCTCCTGGAGGAGGAGGAGGAGGAGGAGAAAAAGGGGGAAAGTTTGAGGCAGGAATTCGGAATAAATCAGAGCGGGGAAGTGAAAGGTGGGCAAAAAAATCCCGCGCCTAAATTATCTCAGAGGAGCCAAATTAAAGGAGAAATCAATTACCTAAATTTATCGAAATTGTCCGGTAGAGGATCTTAAAAAGAAAAGTCAACAGCCAAGAGCGCAATTCTGGTCATTATCTCAATTACCTCTAACGAGCCAAATGTCAACAAACAAGCGATCAATTTTTGTTCTTACCCGAAATATCTCTTGGAAAGTCAAGTGCTCAACTCCTGGGTTTTTCTTCCCTGAGTCGTCTTTACTGAGATCTCAGAGCAAAATGTCAATAAATGAGTGCTCGAGTGGAGTTTTTAATCTTGATTTTCTCTAATGACCCCTCAGAGCCAAACCTCAATTAACCGAGGGTTTGACTCGTGTCTTTCTTTACATCAATTACTTTTTACCACCCCTTAGAGCCAAATGTCAATAACCGAGACCCGGGAGGAGTTGATGGTTTCGGTTTTGGAGCTTTGGTGGGGTTTGGTGTGGGAGTTTTGGGTTTGGGTTTTTTTGTTTGATTGGTTGGTTAGTTTTTTGGGATTTTTTAGGTGGAGGTTGGTTTGTGGGGAGGTTGGTTTGGTTTTGGAGGTTTTTTGGGGGAGGTTGTTGGTTTTTTGGGGGGGTGTTGGTTTGATTTTGGGGGCGGGTTTTTGTGGGGTTTTTTTTCATTTTTTTGTTTTGGTTGGGGTTTGTGGGTTTTTTGGGGTGTTTTTGTGTTGGGTTTTTTTTAACCCCTCGAATGCCTTGCAGCCTCTCTCCCTCTTCCAACCATGACTTCCACCCAACTGTCCTGCGCCACCCCCTGCGAGCCGAAATGTCCCCAACCTCTGGCCACCAGCACCAACGAGCCCTGCGTGGTGGCCTGCGGCGACTCGCGGGTCATCATCTACCCACCACCCGTGGTGGTCACCTTCCCGGGGCCCATCCTCACCACGTTCCCTCAGCAAACCGTCGTGGGAGCCTCGGAACCCTCGGAAGTGACCTTGGCAGAGCCCCCGGCCCCTCTGCCCACCGATGTCACCTCCCGGCTGGAAGGGGACAAAGTGGCGGCTCCGGTGTTGGCCCGTCCCGAGCCTCGCTGCGCCCCCAAATATTCCTACACTTACTCATCCCAATGGACTCATCCTTGCAATTCCTACCGCACCGGGAAGCGCTGGTAGAGAGGGGAAACAACAAACAGCAAGGGAAATTCCAGATTTAATTCCAGTTTTGATTTGGGATGAGGCCGTGAGGCTGCTCCGGCTCCTCCTGGGAGCTACAGGAGCTCAGCCCCCGAGGAGGAGCAATTAATTCGTGTTTGCAATTAATTTCTCCTCATTTTCCCTTAGTTTAGAGCTGCGGGAACTCAGTGCCCGGGACAAGCAGGCTCGTTTTTGCAATATATCCTCTTTTTCCCTCAATTTAGAGCTGTTCTCCAGAGCACTCATCCGCTTTCCGCCGCGCTTTTGGCTTATCCCAGATTTTATTTTTTTTTTCGGGCTCTGAGCTTGGAGAGGTGGCTTTAAATGCTCAGAATTGCACACGGCAACGCCGCCGAGAAGGGAAATTAAATTCCCTTTTTTCACAGGCGGCATCACTTGGATGCTGCTGATGATTTGCCAGAGCTGAACCCCTGGGACAATGCCCTTTGTACCCTGTACAGTTTTGTTCTACGATTGCAGGAAAGCTTCTCTTTCCAAATAAATTTTCTGTACCAAAACACGTTTTCTGTTCTCCTTAATGACTTAAAAAAAAAAAAAAAAAAAAAAAAAGTTTGGGTGGAAAATCAGGGAAATTCTTCCCCCAGAGGGTGCCCTGGCTCCCCAGGGCATGGGCACAGCCCCGAGGCTGCCAGAGGTCCAGGAGTCTTTGGACAACACCCTCAGGGATATTTTGGGATTTTGGGATGTCTCTGCAGGGCCAGGGATTGGATTTAGATGATTCCTGTGGGATGATTCCTCCAGCTCAGGGTATTTTATAATTCTATGATAATAAATTCCCTCATTCTGTGATAATAACTTGCCTGATATTCTATTCTTTATTAAACCTGCACCATCGTTTATCATCATTTATAGGTATTCTGTTTCTTCTTGGAGTTTAGATATCACAAAACCCCAGGAATATTTTTTTACACCTTTAACATGTGCTGAACATTTGACACTCCCCAGGACCCTCCTGAAGGAGTCTCGAAAGGGCTCAGGTGAGGCTCAGCCCTTGGTTTCCCACCTCAGGGCTGAGCAAATTCCCCATCCCCTTTTCCCCCAGCCCAAAGTGAATTGTGGATGTTTAGGTGCAGGAATGTGCAGCCCACACCCGGCTCTCACCTGCCCCAGCTCAAAAAGCTCCTCCGGCAGAAATTCAGAGCAGCCACGAGAATAGCAAAAAGAATTCTCATGTCAGGAGGGTGAACCTGGTCAAAGGGATCGAGGAGATGCCCAGGATGGATCCAGGCTGGGCAGCAACAACCCTGGGAGAAGGATTTGGGGGTGTCCTGAGCTAAGCTCCCAGTGTGGGCAGCAGGGGAGGGGGGATTCTGTCCCGCTCAGGTGAGACCCCACCTACGGAGCTGCCCCAGCTCTGGAATTCCCAGCTCAGGGAACACCTGGAGCTGCTGCAGAGAGCCCAGAGGAGGCTCCAGGATGGGATCCCAGGGATGGATGGAGCAGCTCTGCTGGGAGGAAAGGCCGGCACAGCCGGGATTGTCCAGCCCTGGAGAAGCTTTGGGGTGACCTCAGTGTGGCCTGGCAGGACCCGAAATGGCCACGAGGAACATGGGGAGAGACAATTCCCAAGGGATGGAGGGACAGGACAAGGGGGAATGGGTTCAGACTGACAGAGAGGGGGTTTAGGTGAGGTTTGGGGAAGAAATTCATCCCTGGGAGGGTGGAGAGACCCTGGGATGGATTTCACAGAGAAGCTGGGACTGTCCCATCTCTGGAAGTGTCCAAGGCCAATTTGGAAAGGGCTTGGAGCAGCCTGTGGAAGTGGAAGGTGTCCCTGTCCATGGCAGGGGGTGGAACAGGATGAGATTTAAGGTCCCAACCCAAACCATCTGGTGGTTCCACGATCAGAAATTTCCCACCATTGCCCAGTTAAGAGACTAATTTACAATCAGGATAAAGAAATCCATGACGAGAGAAATGTTTCATGCAATGCAGATTCTTTATTGCGGATGGAAAAGGGCCACAGGGCAGCGTCAGCGAGAGACAAACCAGCGCAGCACCAACACACTGGAAACACAGAGATCCTAAAGGCAGCAGCAAGGCCCATCCCGGGGCTCCAGCCCAGACACTCCCCCTGCCCAGGCCGGGCTGGGGGGCTCGGGGCTGCCCAGGGCAGGGCAGAGCCTCAGCCGAGGCTCAGCACAGCCGGCTGGGGTGGCACACAGGGGACAGCTCTAGAGGCAGCGCTGGCAGCAGCCCCAAAGCCACCAGGGCTCTGCAGGGTCACCCTGGCAGGTGACAGCCACCTGCAGCTCCTGGGGCTGCCGGGCCAACCCTGAGCAGGGGCTGCAGCTTCACCCCGGCTCAGGGGCCACAAGGCAGCCGGGGCTGGGGCTGCACAGGCAGCCCCGAGCTGCAGGGGAGGATTTGGGCTTTAGCAGGGTCCACAGAAACCCCCGAGGGACCTGGAACCGCGGCCGCAGCTGCCCCCAGAGCCCCCGTAGCCCCCACAGCTACCATAGCCCCCATAGCCGCCAAAACCCCCATAGCCCCCATAGCCCCCGGAGCCCCCACGGCCTCCAAAGGAGCCCCCGGAGCCACTGGAGACGTAGGGAGCTCCTGCCGAGCCCACGGCGCTCTGCTGGGGGAAGGAGCTGAGGATGGGCCCCGGGAAGGTGACCACTGAGGCCGGCGGCTGGATGACCACCGTGGAGTCGGGGCACTGCCGCACGCAGGGCTCGTTGCAGGTGTCAGCCAGAGGGGCCGGGGTGGCCACCCCGCAGCTGGGGACACACAGGCTGGAGCAGGACATCCTTGGACAGGCAGGGAGAGCTGCAAGACAAGGCGCAGCCACGGCTCAGGCCAAGGGCTCAGCCCAAATCCCTCCTGCCTCTGTCCCACATGGACCCCGTGTCCCAGGACGGGCTCTGCATCGTCTCACACATTCCCAGCACGTCCCTGGCACAGCTGGAATGGTTCCTGCAATCTCTCCCTGCCCTCACTGTGCCCGGCTCTTGCCTGCCCATGGCAATGGAGAAAACCTCCCACATCCCAAATGACCCAGCTCCCAGAGGACTCGAGTCCAGGGCTACAACCCCAACACCCAAACCCTGCCCCAGGAGAGCTGGGGGAGCACGGGGACAAAGATTCCCGGGGAAATGCACAGCCAGAGACTCCCTGGGAAAGGAGCAGCTGAGGAAGGCAGCAGGGAGGGAAGGCTGGGACTTACCACAACGATCAATGACCAGAGTCGAGTGGAGGGAGCTGGATGCTGCCCTGTGGAGCCCCGGGACCTTTTATACACCCCACAGTGCCTGGGGCACCATCCAGGGGAGGGGGAAAAGCCCCTCCTAATTAGCAATTCGAGCTGACGAGTTTCATGACGCAGCTAATGATGGGGGACAGCCCTTGGTCATCCCCTCACTGGAGATATTGGTGTGGATCCGTGCCCGGCACCCACGGGAGGCGATGGGAGGGACAGTCCTGCCCCATCATTACATGACAGACACGGCACTGCTGCAGCTCAGCCCAGAGCCCCAATAAACCCGGATCTGCCCCTAATCCCTCACTTTGCTCACTGAGAATCCCAAACAGCCTTTGGGACACGGCTGTGCCCAGCTGGGGCTGTCCTGGGGCCATGGCCAGGGCCAGCCTGGCTCTGGGGGCTGGGCCAACACCCCCCAGGCCGGACTTTGGGGCCAGCTGGGCAATCCTGGCCCTCCAGGAGGGCTCAACCACGACCCAGCTCATACACACGGCGCTGCAGGAGCCACAGGGACCCGGCACCACCACTACCCTGCTGCTCCTGCCATGCTGTCCCCTCTGTCACAGCTGTCCTGGCCTCTGGCCCACCGCTCTCCCACCACTGGGGCTCGCCCACCACTGAGATCTGTCCCCGCTGCTCTTGGCGTGGCCATCAAGGCAAAATGGAACATGGAAATCCCAAAGTCCACCAGAACCTTTGAGGGGGACAAATTCACAGACATGTCAGGATGCCCCAAAACCTTGGCACAAACATCTTTTGCTAGCACTGGGAGTTGGTGGGATTTGGGAGAAATGCCAAGAGTGGCTTCTCCTTGGGCCCAGAGCTGCCTCTGTTTACCAGCCCGTAAAAGGCAGGTAATGACAGGGGTATGGCTGGGGCAGCGTCTCCAAGAGCTGCTGCAAGATGCCTGGAATTGTTCTGGGTCAGCAAAGTCGGGGATTAGGGCCAGATCAGCCTTTATTGGGGCTGTGAGTGCAGCTCCAGCACCGTGTCTGTCACGTAATGATGGCCCACGGCTCTCCCTGCGAGCGCCTCTCTCCTGTCCACTCATCTCCACACCAACAGCCACAATGGGGGGATGACAGAATTCTCCAGCGTCCCTTCGCTTCATGAAGCTTTGGCAGCGTGCTGAATTCCTGATGACTGGGGGGTCCATCCCCGTCCCCTGGACGATGCCCCAGGCTCTCGGGGCTGTATAAAAGAGCCGAGCTCCCTGCACAGCTCCATCCACACTCCTGCCCTTCACTCCTCTCATCACTCAGGTAAGTGCAGCTCTCCGAGGCCTCTTGGGGAATCTCTCTCTGCCTCTCTCTCTCCACACAACTCCTTCCTCACACCTATGCCTCTTCTTCTTTCCCCGCCGTGTTTTCCAGAAGCCTTTCGGTGTCTCAAAGATGTCCTGCTGTGTCCCTTCCTGCGGCGGCGTGGCCACCCCGGCCCCTCTGGCTGACACCTGCAATGAGCCCTGCGTGCGGCAGTGCCCCGACTCCACGGTGGTCATCCAGCCGCCGGCCTCGGTGGTCACCTTCCCCGGGCCCATCCTCAGCTCCTTCCCCCAGCAGAGCTCCGTGGGCTCGGCAGGAGCTCCCTACGTCTCCAGTGGCTTCGGCGGCTCCGCTGGACGCCGCGGGGGCTCCGGGGGTTATGGGGGCTCCGGGGGCTATGGAGGTTTCGGAGGTTTTGGAGGTTTCGGCGGCAGCTGCGGCGGCGGCTCCTCCAGAGGCTGTGGGCCCTGCTAAGGCCCGGCCGGAGCGCGGCCACAGCCCCAGCAGAGCTCCAGGCACAGCCCCGGCACATCCCCACACGCCGTGGCCTGAAGGAAGGACATCCCTGCCCGCTCTGCCGCCTTCCTGCCCTGCACAGAGCCCCAAGGGAGCTGCTGCCCACTCCCGGCACGGCCCCGGCTCAGCTCCTGCAGCCACGGCTGGGCCCAGGGCCGGGACACGCGGGGAGCCCTCGGCCAGGGCCCCCCTTTCCTGCCCGGCGCCTCCTTCTGCCCCTGCACACCAATAAAAGCTGCCTCGCATTGCAACGTTCACCTGGCTCTCGTTTGCTCTTTGCTCCGCACCCGCTACCCTGAGCCCGGGTGAGTTTTCCCTGGAGGGTTCCGTGCTGAACTGCTGGCACAAGGCACAGGAGAAGTGTCGGCAGCTGCCAGGATTTGTCTTGCCTGTTCTGGGCCACCCCGGGCCCGCAGCGGAGCTCCGTGAGCCGGGCCCTGCTCCTCTGCTCAGCCCAGGCCTCTCCCCATCTCCCTGCCGAGCTCCTGCCTGCTCCAGGCTCCTGCTCTGCTCCCCACCGGGGTCCCTTCCCGCCATGGGCATTCCCGAGAAGCCGGACAGAGCCCCAGGTTCCATTTCCAGCTCCCTTCCTGCCATGGGCATTCCCCAGAGTCTGCCCAGAACCCTAGGCCCCATTTCCTACTCCCTTCCCACCGTGGACATTCCCCAGAGGGTGGCCAGAACCCTAGTTCCATTTCCAGCTCCCTTCCCACCATGGACATTGCCCGGCGGCTGCCCACAGCCCCAGGCCTCAGCGGATTGACTGGGGCACCACTGAAGCCCCCTGAGTGTCCCCAGCCCAACTCCCAGCTCTGGGGTCCCTGAGGCCGCAGGGCAGAGTGAGAACAGCCCCAGCACTGCTCCCGCTCCTCTGATCCATCCCCGCTGACATTCCTGCCCCTGACACCGCCTCCTGCTCCCGCTTTTCCAGCGGGTTCCACGGCTCCTCGGAGTGCTGCTGGCCCTGCCTGGGCCCCGCTGCTGCTGCAGAAATCCTTCCTGGTGTCCCCAGTGTCACCCACCCCAGAGCCTGGGACACGGATCTGCCCAGGAGCAGCAGGAGGAATTCCCACAGCCCAGAACCTGCTGGCCCTCTGCTGGCCCTGCTCAAAATGAATTTCAGCCCCAAAACTAAAATATTATTTAATATATTCTGAATATTGGACACTTTGGAACCACTGTGTTGATATTAATAGAATATGAAATAATATTATCTAAAAGTGATCTATATCAACTTAAAATACAGACATGAAATCCCAAACCCGGGGAGATTTTCCTGTCAGTTTGATCCGGGGAAGAAATTTCCAGACATATCAATAGACAAAGGAAGGGACCTCAGGGCAGTGGGAACTCCAAGCTCCTGCTCCAAGAGCTTGGAGCTCCATGGCCCTGAACCCTGTGGTCACTCCATGGCCCGGAGTGGACACTGGGCAGTATCTGCTCAGGTCTGTCCCCTCCCTTCCCAGCTGCCACTGCCCCAGGCTGGACAGCCCATCCAGCCTGGGACAGGCTGTGGCCATCCCTGCACTTCCCTGAACCTTTCCATGGCACCAACCCCAGCCCAGGAGCTGATGTCAGCTTTGCTGCTTTGGCTGAGCGTTTGGAGGAGGTTCTGCAAGACCCTCGTGGCACTTTCCCCATCGCCAGTCTGAACTTTGGGAATGTCCTGCGTTTCCTGCAGCTGGGAGAAGACGGGCAGCTGCCCGGGATGTGCTCCCCACAGGCCACAGGGTGTGACAGCCACAGATGAGACACACAGAGCCAAGTGTCCCCAGGCTTTGAGGGCACTGCCAGGGCCATTCCAACAGACCAACAGACACCCAGGACATCGGGGGCAGTGGGAAGAAGGAAAACCAGGAGTCAACATTGTAATGCAAGACAGCTTTTATTGCAGGGGGAGGGCAGGAGGGGCTGGGCAGAGGAGCAGGGTCACGGCCAAGGGCTTCCCGTGTGCCGGCCCTGGGCAGAGCCGGGTCACCAGGAGCAGCAGCCAAGGCCAAGTCTCTGGGCTCAGGGCACGAGGAGCCCCGTGGGGCTGCTCAGGCGGGGCAGGGACAGGGCAGAGGTGCTTCCCAAGCTGGCACGAGGCTCCCGAGGTGTGGAGCCCGGTGGTGTCGAAGGCGTTTCCTTGCACGGAGCGTCGGGTCGGGGTGTTCCGGGGATTCTCCTGGAGCTCTCCTTGGGCTGAGGCCGCGCTCGGCCTGCGGCTTAGCAGGGCCCGCAGTTGCCGTTGAGGTACCGGTGGCCGCTGCTCCAGCCCCCGTAGCCACAGCCCCCAAGGCCCCCGTAGCCCCCGTAGCTCCCATAGCCCCCATAACCTCCACAACCCCAACCCCCGTAGCCACCACGGCTTCCATAGCCCCAACCCCCGTAGCCACCACGGCTTCCATAACCCCAACCTCCATAGCCGCCATAACCTCCATAGCCCCAACCCCCGTAGCCTCCACGGCTTCCAAAGGAGCCTCCGGATCCGGCTCCGACATAGGGAGCTCCTGCTGAGCCCACGGCGCTCTGCTGGGGGAAGGAGCTGAGGATGGGCCCGGGGAAGGTGACCACTGAGGCCGGCGGCTGGATGACCACCGTGGAGTCGGGGCACTGCCGCACGCAGGGCTCGTTGCAGGTGTCAGCCAGAGGGGCCGGGGTGGCCACCCCGCAGCTGGGGACACACAGGCTGGAGCAGGACATCCTTGGACAGGCAGGGAGAGCTGCAAGACAAGGCACAGCCACGGCTCAGGCCAAGGGCTCAATCCAAATCTCTCCTGCCTCTTTCCCACATGGACCCCATGTGTCCCAGGACCTGCTCTGGATCATCTCAGGCATTCTGAACATAGCCCCATTCCACTGAAATGCCTGCTCAGATCCCTTGCTGCCTTCACCGTCCCCGAGTCTTGCTTGCCCAAAGAAATTCAGAAAACTTTGACATCCAAAGTGGACGGAACGTCCTCAAGCTTCCAAAACCTCTCAGCCCATGGGTATAACCCCGACCATCCTAACTCTGCACAAGGAGAGCAAGAGGAGCACACAGCCTAAGGTTCCTCGAGAAAACCCCAGACAAAGGTTCCTTGAGAAAGCCAAGGATGAAGAAGGAAAGAAGAGCGAAGGCTTCGACTTACCGAGTTGATAAGGCGAGTTGAGCGGTGGAAGGTGGATAGAGCTCTGTGAAACTCTTGGACCTTTTATACATCTCCGAAAGGGCCTGGGGCATCAGGAAAGGGAGCGGTGGCAAAAAAACACATAATTAGGAATTCAAGCTGACAAGCTTCATCAAAGAGATAATGTTGCAATACAATTATACACCTAAAACATCAGGGAGATATTGGTGTGGAAACGTGCCCTGGACTGATGGGAGGGACGGCCCTGGCCCATCATTACATGACAGACACGGCGCTGCTGCACCTTATCCCACAGCCCCAATAAACCCCAATCTGCCCCTAATCCCTCACTTTGCTCGCTGAGAATCCCAAACATCCTTTGGGATCCGGCTGCGCCCAGGGCCCTCCAGGAGGGCTCAGTCATGACCCACGGGGCTGCAGGAGCCACAGGGACTTGGCCCTGACACTGCCCTGCTGCTCCTGCCCTGCTGTCCCCTCTGTCACAGCTGTCCCAGCCTCTGGCCCACCACTCTCCCCCTTTCCGACAGGTTTGGGGCTCGCCCACCACTGGGATCTGTCCCCTCTGCTCTTGGCGTGGCCATCAAGGCAAAACGGGACATGGAAATCCCAAACTCCATCAGAACCTTAGAGGGGGGAAATTCACAGACATGTCAGGATACCCCAAAACCTTGGCATGTGTGGGAAATGGATCTGTAGATCATTTTCAAAAAAGGCTCACATAATGTGCATTCGTAGGCAAACTTTGAGATAAGAAATGCTGACTTAGAAATGCCATGGAATGAGATGGACATTGTCGAGAGTCTTTTGCTGGCACTGGGAGTTGGTGGGATTTGGGAGACATGCCGAGAGTGGCTTCTGCTTGTGCTGCCTCTGTTTACCAGCCCGTAAAAGGCAGGTAATGACAGGGGTGATGGCTGGGGCAGCGTTTCAAAGAGCTGCTGCAAGATGCCTGGAATTGTTCTGGGTAAGCAAACTCAGGGATTAGGGCCAGATCAGCCTTTATTGGGGCTGTGAGTGTCTGTCACGTAATGATTGGCCACCGGCTGTTCCTCCCATCACTTCCCTCACATCCAGGACACGTTTTCACACCTGTGTCCCCAGTGAGGGGATGCCATGGAATTATCTTGCAACATTATCTCTCTTACGATGCTTGTCAGCGTGAATTCCTAATTACTGAGCTTTTTTTTTTTGCCACCACCCCCTTTCCTGCAGCCTCAGGCACTCTGGGGTGTATAAAAGAGCCAAGCTCCTAGCAGATCTCCATCCACCACTCCTCCACTTCACTCCTCTCATCAACCGGGTAAGAGCAGCTCTCCGAACCCTCTTGGGGAATATCTCTCTTTCTCCTTCCATGCAATTCCTTCCTCACAGCTTTGCTTCTTCCTGGGCGTGTTTTCCAGAACTATCTGCCTGTCCAAGGATGTCCTGCTCCAGCCTGTGTGTCCCCAGCTGCGGGGTGGCCACCCCGGCCCCTCTGGCTGACACCTGCAACGAGCCCTGCGTGCGGCAGTGCCCCGACTCCACGGTGGTCATCCAGCCACCGGCCTCAGTGGTCACCTTCCCCGGGCCCATCCTCAGCTCCTTCCCCCAGCAGAGCGCCGTGGGCTCAGCAGGAGCTCCCTACGTCGGAGCCGGCTCCGGAGGCTCCTTTGGAAGCCGTGGAGGCTACGGGGGTTGGGGCTATGGAGGTTATGGCGGCTATGGAGGTTATGGAGGTTATGGAGGCTATGGGAGCTACGGGGGTTGGGGCTATGGAAGCCGTGGTGGCTACGGGGGTTGGGGCTGTGGAGGTTATGGGGGCTATGGGGGCTACGGGGGCTATGGGGGCCTTGGGGGCTGTGGCTACGGGGGCTGGAGCAGCGGCCACCGGTACCTCAACGGCAACTGCGGGCCCTGCTAAGCCCCAGGCCAAGCGCGGCCTCAGCCCAAGAAGAGCTCCAGGAGAATCCCCGGCACACCCCGACCCGACGCTCCGTGCAAGGAAACGCCTTCGGCACCGCCGGGCTCCACACCTCGGGAGCCTCGTGCCAGCTTGGGAAGCACCTCTGCCCTGTCCCTGCCCCGCCTGAGCAGCCCCACGGGGCTCCTCGTGCCCTGAGCCCAGAGACTTGGCCTTGGCTGCTGCTCCTGGTGACCCGGCTCTGCCCAGGGCCGGCACACGGGAAGCCCTTGGCCGTGACCCTGCTCCTCTGCCCAGCCCCTCCTGCCCTCCCCCTGCAATAAAAGCTGTCTTGCATTACAATGTTGACTCCTGGTTTTCCTTCTTCCCACTGCCCCCGATGTCCTGGCTGTCTGTTGGTCTGCTGGAATGGCCCTGGCAGTGCCCTCGGAGCTTGGGGACACTTGGCTCTGTGTGTCTCATCTGAGGCTGTCACACCGTGTGGCCTTTGAGGAGCACATCCTGAGCAGCTGCCCGTCTTCTCCCAGCTGCAGGAAATGCAGGACATTCCCAAAGTTCAGGCTGGGGATGGGGAAAGTGCCACGAGGGTCTTGCAGAACCTCCTCCAAACGCTCAGCCAAAGCAGCAAAGCTGACATCAGCTCCTGGGCTGGGGTTGGTGCCATGGAAAGGTTCAGGGAAATGCAGGGATGACCACGGCCTGTCCCAGGCTGGATGGGCTGTCCAGCCTGGGGCAGTGGCAGCTGGGAAGGGACAGACCTGAGCAGATACTGCCCAGTGTCCACTCCGGGCCATGAAGTGACCACAGGGTTCAGGGCCATGGAGCACCAAGTTCTTGGAGCAGGAACTTGGGGTTCCCACTGCCCGAGGTCCCTTCCTTTGTCTACTGATATGAATGAAAATTTCTTCCCCAGATCAAACTGACAGGAAAATCTCCCCGGGTTTGGGATTTCATGTTTGTTTTTACCTTGATATAGATCAGTTTTAGATAATATTATTTCATATTCTATTAATATCATAGCAGTGGTTCCAAAATGTCCAATATTCAGAATATATTGAATAATATTTTAGTTTTGGGGCTGTAATTCAGTTTGAGCAGGGCCAGCAGAGGGCCAGCAGGTTCTGGGCTTGGGAATTCCTCCTGCTGCTCCTGGGCAGATCCGTGTCCCAGGCAAGGGATGGGTGACACTGGGGATCCCAGGAAGGATTTCTGCAGCAGCAGCGGGGCCCAGGTGGGGCCAGCAGCACTCCAAGGAGCCGTGGAACCTGCCGGAAAAGCGGGAGCAGGAGGCGGTGTCAGGGGCAGGAATGTCAGCGGGGATGGAGCAGAGGAGCGGGAGCAGTGCTGTGGCTGTTCTCGCTCTGCCCTGCGGCCTCAGGGACCCCAGAGCTGGGAGTTGGGCTGGAGTCTCGGGGGGCTCCAGTGCTGCCCCAATCAATCTCCTGAGCCCTGGGGCTCTGGGCAGCTGGCGGGGAATGTCCATCGTGGGAAGGGAGCTGGAAATGGAACCTGGGGCTCTGTCCGGCTTCTGCAGAATGCCCATGGTGGGAAGGGGGCTGGAAATGGAACCCAGAGTTCTGGTCACCCTATGTGGAATGTCCACGGTGGGAAGGGAGCCCGGTGGGCAGCAGAGCAGGAGCCTGGAGCCGGCAGGAGCTGGGCAGGGAGATGGGGAGAGGCCTGGGCCGAGCAGAGGAGCAGGGCCCGGCTCACGGAGCTCCGCTGCGGGCCTGGAGTGGCCCAGAACAGGCAAGACACATCCTGGCAGCTGCCGACACTTCTCCTGTGCCTTGTGCCAGCAGGGCAGCACGGAACCCTCCAGTGAAAACTCGCCCGGGCTCAGAGTAGCGGGTGCGGAGCAAAGAGCAAACGAGAGCCGGGTGAACGTTGCAATGCGAGGCAGCTTTTATTGGTGTGCAGGGGCAGAAGGAGGCGCCGGGCAGGAAAGGGGGGCCCTGGCCGAGGGCTCCCCGCGTGTCCCGGCCCTGGGCCCAGCCGAGGCTGCAGGAGCCGAGCCGGGGCCGTGCCGGGAGTGGGCAGCAGCTCCCTTGGGGCTCGGTGCAGGGCAGGAAGGTGGCAGAGCGGGCAGGGATGTTCTTCCTTCAGGCCACGGCGTGTGGGGATGTGCCGGGGCCGTGCCCAGAGCTCTGCTGGGGCTGTGGCCGCGCTCCGGCCGGGCCTTAGCAGGGCCCACAGCCTCTGGAGGAGCCGCCGCCGCAGCTGCCGCCGAAACCTCCGAAACCTCCGAAACCTCCATAGCCCCCGGAGCCCCCATAACCCCCGGAGCCCCCGCGGCGTCCAGCAGAGCCGCCAAAGCCACTGGAGACATAGGGAGCTCCTGCAGAGCCCACGGAGCTCTGCTGGGGGAAGGAGCTGAGGATGGGCCCGGGGAAGGTGACCACCGAGGCTGGCGGCTGGATGACCACCGTGGAGTCAGGGCACTGCCGCACACAGGGCTGGTTGCAGGTGTCAGCCAGAGGGGCCGGGGTGGCCACGCCGCCGCAGGAAGGGACACAGCAGGACATCTTTGAGACACCGAAAGGCTTCTGGAAAACATGGTGGGAAGAGAAGAAGAGGCAAAGGTGTGAGGAAGGAGTTGTATGGAGAGAGAGAGGCAGAGAGAGCTTCCCCAAGAGGCCTCGGAGAGCTGCGCTTACCTGAGTGATGAGAGGAGTCAAGGGCAGGAGTGTGGATGGAGCTGTGCAGGGAGCTCGGCTCTTTTATACAGCCCCGAGAGCCTGGGGCATCGTCCAGGGGACGGGGATGGACCCCCCAGTCATCAGGAATTCAGCACGCTGGCAAAGCTTCATGAAGCGAAGGGACGCTGGAGAATTCTGTCATCCCCCCATTGTGGCTGTTGGTGTGGAGATGAGTGGACAAGAGAGAGGCGCTCGCAGGGAGAGCCGTGGGCCATCATTACGTGACAGACACGGTGCTGGAGCTGCACTCACAGCCCCAATAAAGGCTGATCTGGCCCTAATCCCCGACTTTGCTGACCCAGAACAATTCCAGGCATCTTGCAGCAGCTCTTGGAGACGCTGCCCCAGCCATACCCCTGTCATTACCTGCCTTTTACGGGCTGGTAAACAGAGGCAGCTCTGGGCCCAAGGAGAAGTCACTCTTGGCTTTTCTCCCAAATCCCACCAACTCCCAGTGCCAGCAAAAGATGTTTGTGCCAAGGTTTTGGAGTTCCCTGACATGTAGGTGAATTTGCCCCTCTCTAAGGTTCTGATGGATTTTGGGATTTCCATGTCCAATTTTGCGTTGATGGCCACGCCAAGAGCAGAGGGGACAGATGCCAGTGGTGGGCGAGCCCCAGTGGTGGGAGAGTGGTGGGCCAGAGGCCAGGACAGCTGTGACAGAGGGGACAGCACGGCAGGAGCAGCAGGGTAGTGGTGGGGCCGGGTCCCTGTGGCTCCTGCAGCCCCATGTGTATGAGCTGGGTTGTGGCTGAGCCCTCCTGGAGGGCCGGGATTGCCCAGCTGGCCCCAAAGTCCGGCCTGGGGGGTGTTGGCCCAGCCCCCAGAGCCAGGCTGGCCCTGGCCATGGCCCCAGGACAGCCCCAGCTGGGCACAGCTGGGTCCCAAAGGCTGTTTGGGATTCTCAGTGAGCAAAGTGAGGGATTAGGGGCAGATCCGGGTTTATTGGGGCTCTGGGCTGAGCTGCAGCAGCGCCGTGTCTGTCATGTAATGATGGGCCAGGACTGTCCCTCCCATTGCCTCCCGTGGGTGCCGGGCACGGATCCACACCAATATCTCCAGTGAGGGGATGACCAAGGGCTGTCCCCCATCATTAGCTGTGTCATGGAACTCGTCAGCTCGAATTGCTAATTAGGAGGGGCTTTTCCCCCACCCCTGGCCGGAGCCCCAGGCACTGTGGGGTGTATAAAAGGTCCCAGGGCTCCACAGGGCAGCATCCAGCTCCCTCCACTCGACTCTGCTCATTGATCGTTGTGGTAAGTCCCAGCCTTCCCTCCCTGCTGCCTTCCTCAGCTGCTCCTTTCCCCGGGAGGCTCTGGCTGTGCATTTCCCCGGGAATCTTTGTCCCCGTGCTCCCCCAGCTCTCCCGGGGCAGGGTTTGGGTGTTGGGGTTGTAGCCCTGGACTCCAGTCCTCTGGGAGCCGGGTGATTTGGGATATGGGAGGTTTTCTCCATTGCCATGGGCAGGCAATAGCTGGGCACAGTGAGGGCAGGGAGAGATTGCAGGAACCATTTCAGCTGTGCCAGGAACATGCTGGGAATGGCTGAGATGATCCAGAGCAGGTCCTGGGACACGGGGTCCATGTGGGAGAGGGGCAGGAGGGATTTGGGCTGAGCCCTTGGCCTGAGCCGTGGCTGTGGCTTGTCTTGCAGCTCTTCCTGCCTGTCCAAGGATGTCCTGCTCCAGCCTGTGTGTCCCCAGCTGCGGGGTGGCCACCCCGGCCCCTCTGGCTGACACCTGCAACGAGCCCTGCGTGCGGCAGTGCCCCGACTCCACGGTGGTCATCCAGCCGCCGGCCTCGGTGGTCACCTTCCCCGGGCCCATCCTCAGCTCCTTCCCCCAGCAGAGCGTCGTGGGCTCGGCAGGAGCTCCCTACGTCTCCAGCGGCTCCGGAGGCTCCTTTGGAGGCCGTGGAGGCTCCGGGGGTTATGGGGGCTATGGGGGCTTTGGAGGCTATGGGGGCTATGGTAGCTGTGGGGGCTACGGGGGCTCTGGGGGAAGCTGCGGCCGCGGTTCCAGGTCCCTCGGGGGTTTCTGTGGACCCTGCTAACTCCCAAATCCTCCCCTGGAGCTCAGGGCTGTCTGTGCAGCCCCAGCCCCGGCTGCCTTGTGGCCCCTGAGCCGGGGTGAAGCTGCAGCCCCTGCTCAGGGTTGGCCCGGCAGCCCCGGGAGCTGCAGGTGGCTATCACCTGCCAGGGTGACCCTGCAGAGCCCTGGTGGCTTTGGGGCTGCTGCCAGCGCTGCCTCTAGAGCTGTCCCCTGTGTGCCACCCCAGCCGGCTGTGCTGAGCCTCGGCTGAGGCTCTGCCCTGCCCTGGGCAGCCCCGAGCCCCCCAGCCCGGCCTGGGCAGGGGGAATGTCTGGGCTGGAGCCCCGGGATGGGCCTTGCTGCTGCCTTTAGGATCTCTGTGTTTCCAGTGTGTTGGTGCTGCGCTGGTTTGTCTCTCGCTGACGCTGCCCTGTGGCCCTTTTCCATCCGCAATAAAGAATCTGCATTGCATGAAACATTTCTCTCGTCATGGATTTCTTTATCCTGTGTGTGAACAAATCTTTAACTGGGCAATCGTGGGAAATGTCCGATCGCGGAACCACCAGATGGTTTGGGTTGGGACCTTAAATCTCATCCTGTTCCACCCCCTGCCATGGACAGGGACACCTTCCACTTCCACAGGCTGCTCCAAGCCCTTTCCAAATTGGCCTTGGACACTTCCAGAGATGGGACAGTTCTAGCTTCTTCATTGCATGAACGATCCCTTTGCATTTTGGTTTTTGTGGGTTTTCTCCTCTGTGTTTGGCTGGGCAGAACATTCCATTCACTGATTCTGTTCACCGAATCCCAGGATAATTCAAGTTGGAAAGACCTCCAAGGTCCTCATCCAGTTTTTGTCACCGTGTCACCCAGCCCAGCGCTCTGAGTTCCATGTCCAGCTTTTCCTTAGATAATTCCAAGGTTGGGGATTCCAAACCTTCTCTTCCAGTCCTGATCACCATTCCAGGGAAGAAATTCTTCCCCAGATGAAGCTCCAGGCCCAACGTTTACCCTCTGGTGGCCCAGGAATGAATGTGAGATGTTCATCAGCTCAGACACTTTTGTATTGCAGCACACAAAGGATGGAAATAAGTCATTATCCCTGTTCCAAGGCTCGAAGGAAAAGTATCAATTAATTCATTTATTCCTTTGTGCTCCTTCAACAAAAGGTTACAATGTCTTCATTTTTTCCTGCAGTCGATAATTTCAGCAGTTCAAAGCGCCTCTCAGACGCTGTTTTTTATATATTTATAGGCTGTTATTAGTCTATTTAAAGCTTCATTCTCTTCTCAGCTGCTTCTTTATTGAAAAAGAGTCACTTCAAAGGTGCTTTAGTCAGAATTCATTTTAGACCTTTCAGACTTTTCATTCAAATGTGGCTCTGCACGAGCAGCTTCAAGAGGCAGAAATTCCAATTCCAACGAAAATTCCAACGAACTGCTTTGTCTCCTCATCCTCCAAATCTGGGTTTATTTCCAGTTTTATCTTTAGACTTCTTGGAGTGAAAAAAATTACATGTTAAAATTCCATTAATTTTAAGTCTTGCTTTAACTGGGCTGCTGTTAAAGTAGTTAAATCAGTCTACAGGGCCGAGACAGCAGAATTTATTTTATTCTCACTTGAGACACTTCAAGGTTTCCAGTTTTTATTTGGGAATTTGTCTACAGCTCCCCAGATTTTATTGATTAGAGAAAAGGTTGAAATTATGAGCAGTTGTAGCTAAATTTAGGAGACCAGGATACAGCTTGAGCAGTGACTTGAGCTGTGCTCCTGAGTGGATAAATTCATCAAAAATTCATAGAAAGAATTCAGGAAAGCTCTATCCTGAAATTTGCTGGGAATACAACCCCCAGTTTAATCGGGAAAGGTTTTTGGTGAATTTTTTCCCTCGTGTTTTGCACTGAGGCCAATCCAGCTCTATCCCTGTGCTGGGATTGTGCCCTGGGAGGTCTCCAGAGATCCCTTCCCACCCAAAATTCTAGGATTTTGGGATTCTGCGTGTTCAAAGGGCAGCAATTACACTCAAAATTAGGGTTCGAGGGTTTAATTGAGATTTCAAAGCTCATTTGTGCCCAGACTCTGAGACACCTCGGCCATGAGTAATTTGAGTCACTCCTCATCCCTGGTGGAACAGCCTGAGAACTTTACTCCTCCTTTTTCATTCCAGTGGGGCCTGGAGTGATGGGAAAGCGACGTTTTCTGCTCCAAAAAGTGAAATTTTCCCACTGTGGAACAGATGAGGTCTCTCCATCTGGAAAGATGGGGAAATCCCAGATACTGCTAGCACAAAAGTGTGGGAGAATGAGGGGTTTTCTCCCGACTTCTGGTGTTATCCCCCGGAAATCACATTAATTAGCAGCAGAATTAATTATCTAATTAATTAATTAATTAGCCGAATGCGAAGGAAATACCCAGCAAAGCCAAAAAACAATACTAAAAAGAGCATTAAAACACAAACCGAAGGCAGCGGTGTGATGCAAGATCTTTTAATGAGAGCAAGAGGAAGTTACAGCTGGTAGCAGCACAGGAGTAGCCAGAGGTTCACACCGTCGTACACTGAGGAGTAGCTACACCTCGCAGAGGAGGTTTGGGGAGTAAAGCTGGTGTTGGAGAGGAGAGGAGCCGCCAGCACAGCCAGGCCGGGCTCCTGCTCCTCCTGCCCCGCAGTCACGCCTCAGAACACACAAAAACCTCATCCCCAAAGACCCAGAAAGAACAGCAAAAATAAAATTTAAACAAACAAACAAAAAAGCAAATTAATCAGAGTAACAACGAAGACATCCCAAAACCTCCGGAGCCGCCATCAGCGGAGCCGCAGCCAAAATCCACCGGGAGCCTCCAGCCAGGATTTTGGGGTGTTTTTCCCTGCCCTGGGCTGGGCTCAGCACTGGTAGCAGGGGGAGCAGCTGCCGTAGGAGTATCTCTGGAAGTAGCGGGAGGAGAAGGGCGAGCAGTAGCGGGGGCTGAAGGAGGGGCAGCACTCGCGGTAGCCACAGAAGCGCCCAGAGTAGCCCAGGGAGCCGCAGGGGCTGCCGCAGTCGTAGCCGCGGGAGCTGAACACGGTCCCGTAGGAGCACGGGGAGTAGCAGGAATCCTCACACTGCCGCTGGTAGCAGAAAGTCATCGTGGGGCTGTAGGGAGGCGACGCTGCCGGGAGGGACTGGGGAGAGAAAATAAAATAAAACTTTAAAAAAGGCCCCTCAGGTGTTGGTAGGGGACAGCGAGTAAACCCTGAGTAAACCCCAAATAAACCCCGACTAAACCCAGAGTAAATCCCACGGAAGCAAACCACTTCCCAACAACCTCATCCATCACTCCATCCCCCATTTAAATCCGGTTCCTGCCCCTCATCCTCCATCCTGAGCTTGCCTGAGCTGAAAAATGGGGTTGTGAACCTGGACCCTGAGTCAAAGCAGGGCCAGGAAATCCTCAGAGGTGTGTCGGGACAGAGACTTGAAGGGGAAAAGGGGATCCGTGCAGGGCTGGGGCTGTTTCAAAGGCTCAAATATTAAAAAATAAAAATTCAGGGATTGAAGATTGTTTTTGCACAGGGGTAACTCCTAAAGCACCACCTCAGCTCCCTTTGGCTGCAGCATTTGTGGATTAGCAGGGGGAAAAAGAAAAAGGAAACAAAGAAAAGGGGGGAAAAAGGAGGGGGGAAAAGAGGAAAAAAGTAAAGAGAATAAAAGAAAATAGTAAAAAAGAAAAGAGAATAAAAAAAAAGAGGAATAAATAGAAAGAGAATAAAAGAGTAAAAAGAGAAGAAAAGAGAAAAAGAGAGAAAAAAAAGAGGAGACAACAGGGAGGAAAGAGAAAAAAAATAAAAGAGGAAAAAAAAGAGGGGAAAAAGAAAAAAAAAGAGAGGAGGAACAGCCTGAAATCCATCCCCTCATCATTCACCGGGATCTCCCCAAATCTGTCCCCACTCACCCTGGTGTGTAAGGAGCAGGAGGCAGGAGAAGGCAATGGTCTCTCCTTGGAGATTTGGGGTTTTTATGGAGCTCCCGGTCCCGCCCCGCACACGTGTCCGGCTCAGCCCCAATTTCCAGCCCCTTTTCCTGCCCTCATCAATATCCCGATGGTTCCTGGTGATGTGTCCAGCGCCGTGACAAGGGCGGCTCCCTTTGATCCCCAAAACCACTCAGGGCAATTAAAAACCTCTGCCATCATCGCGCTGAATTTGCGTTTTTGGGGGATCAGCAAAGTCCTTGAGGAATTCCCAACGCGGCAGCTTCGGGAAGGGCGGCCTGGCCCTGAATGTGCTTTGTCGTTATTTTTTATTTTATTTTAAATTTTTTTTCGGTTTTTTTGGGTTTTTTGGTTTCGTTGGTTTTTTGTGGGTTTTTTTGGGTTTTTGTTGGGGTTTTGGGGTTTTTTTGGTTTTGTTTGTTTGTTTTTTTATTGTAGTGTTGTTGTTGTTGTTGTTGTTATTTTTTTCCCCCCCTGGAGCAATCACGGAAGGGACACACGAGCCTCTGCTTTTTTGTGAATTTCGTAACTCTTAAAGCCACGTGGAGCATCCCAACATTTCCCGTGACTTCCAAAAGGGGGGAAAGAGTAGCTCTTTGATTTGGGACACCAAGGGGATATTATTGATTCAGCCAGAAAATTGGCCGAATACCAGAAATGGCACGTCCAGATGTATTTTTAGAGCGCAATAATAATAATAATAATAATAAAATCTCCTGGAGACCCAATTCCGAAGTTATAATTCACAACTTCACTAAAGGCAGGAAACAGGAACACCCCAATGCACGTTTTTGGACATTACATAACAGCGGGGTGTAGCAACCCAGCATTAATATTGAAATAATAAATCTCTTTGTGCCCGAAAATATTTAATAAAGTCTTAATGAAGGCTTTGATATTCCAAATGTGCAGAGAAAGGCCCAGAACTGCCGAGGTGCTGCCTGTCATTATCCTCCCTTGGGATGGGAGTAAACAGCAAAAACAGGGTTGGGAGGTGAAGGTCACCTCATCTGGGCCTCGGCATTATTCACCTTCATTAGGACAAATTAAACACCTCAGCAACAAGAAAAATAATTTATATTAAAGAATTTGGGGGAGGGGGGGGTGTTTCTTCGGGAAAACTGCAGTTGTTACAGGGATAAATCCCCAGAGATTTTTGTTGGATTTTTTCATTATTATTTTTCTCCTTGTCAGAAGAAACCCCTGAACAAATCGTTTTCTGATCTGAGTGGAAACAAAACACCCAGCAGGACTTTTTGGAGCCACCAAAATTTGCCTCGCTCGGGCCGTCTCTGCAGGATATTGCGAGTGGATTTCATAAAAGATGCCAGGAGATTGTCAAATGTCATAAAATAAACCTGGAGATTTCACATATCGTTATTTCTGCTTGAAATAATTCAGATTTGTTGGGGATTTCTGCCTGCTCTGAGGTTCATTTAAGTCACTGATGTCTGGTTTTATTCAAATGTATTTCCAGTCCTGCATGAAGAAGGATTCCCATTTCTTTCTACAACTCGGGAGTTTGTACAAGTTTCATTGAATTACTTAATAATATTTTTTAAAATATATATATATATATATATATATAAAAATAATATAAATATTCTGGCCTAAAAATGTCATTTCGAAATAAACAATAAATCACCTCTTGGGATTTTAATTTCGAGAAAATAATTGAGATTCCTCCTCCCTCAGATGAACCCAGAGTCACTGCGGGTTTCTCATATTGACATTCGCCCATTCATCCCAAAATTGGGATTGCGAGCATCCATTAATTCTGCTCCCAATATCCTTCCTTTTCCTGCTGCAACTGGGATTTCGCCACCCCTAATTCCCCAGATGTTAATTTGACCCAGGAAGTCTGGGACATGAAAGGGGAGATACTCACCTTTTTGGCAGGCGGGAGCTGAGTAACGATCCCGAAGCCGGGAAAACAACCCCATCAGCTGCGGGGACGTGACGCCAGCGGGATGAGCTCAGAGATGAAAAAGGAGTTTGAAGCACCACGGGGCCAGGGGCTGATAAATGTATAAAAAGGAGGAGAAATCCTCGGCTCTGCACTCACGCCTTCGGCCTCAGCTTAGCTCAGCGTGGTAAGTCGGGCTTAAGGGAGAGGCTTTGCTGATGGGTTTTGGCTAAAATTTTTTGTTTAAAATTTTGTTTTGTTTAAAAATTTTTTTGTTTAAAATTTTGTTTTCATTTAAATTTTTTTCATTTAAAATTTTGTTTGGTTTAAAATTTTTTGTTTGGTTTAAAATTTTTTGTTTGTTTAAAATTTTGTTTTAGGGGCGATTTTGTGGCCGTGCGATTCAGGGGATTTGTTAAAAAACGGGGTTTTGAGGCGCTGCTAAATGTAGAAATTCGGGTTTACCTAGATGGTGCTACAAAAAATAATTTATTTGGGGATATTGTGGACCATTTGGGGGTTTGTTATTAATTCGCTGTCTAGGGGAGGTTTAGGTGGGACGTCAGGGAATGAGGGTGGCCTGGAATGGAGAGTTGGGCTCAGTCGGGTTCATCCTTCTCTCCTCTCCCTCTTTTTCATCCCCACACGGGATTTTTTCCCAAAAAAGCACTGAATTCCTGCTTGATCTCTGAGCCAGACCTGATCCCGCCATTCAAACTGAGAGAGCAGCTCCAGTGAGGGTGGGGAGGTCCTGGCAGGGGAAATTCCACCGATCTCCCATCCCTGGAAGTGTCTGAGGCCAGCTCAGAGCACTCTGAGCTGGATGAGAGAGGCCATGGCAGGGGTGGATGAGCTTTGATTTTGAATTTTCTGATTCCTCTTTTACCTTCCTGCCTTTTTTCCCCTCCTGCTAATATTTTTTTTCCTCTTTTTTTTTTTCTTTTTTTCCCCCCTATTTATTCCTCTTTTTTTCCCTTTTTTTCCCTCTCTCTCTCTTTTACTTTTTCTTTCTTTTTTTCTTTTTCTTTTTTTCCCCTGCTAATCCACAAATGCTGCAGCCAAAGGGAGCTGAGGTGGTGCCTTAGGAGTTATCCCTGTGCAAAAACAATCTTCAATCCCTGAATTTTTATTTTTTAATATTTGAGCCTTTGAAACAGCCCCAGCCCTGCACGGATCCCCTTTTCCCCTTCAAGTCTCTGTCCCGACACACCTCTGAGGATTTCCTGGCCCTGCTTTGACTCAGGGTCCAGGTTCACAACCCCATTTTTCAGCTCAGGCAAGCTCAGGATGGAGGATGAGGGGCAGGAACCGGATTTAAATTGGGGATGGAGTGATGGATGAGGTTGTTGGGAAGCGGTTTGCTTCCATGGGGTTTTCTCTGGGTTTACTCGAGGTTTAGTCGGGGGTTTATTTGGGGTTTACTCTGCGTTTACCCAGGGTTTACTCGGGGTTTGCTCAGGGTTTACTCGGGGTTTATTCACTGTCCCCTACCAACACCTGAGTGGCTTTTTTTAAAGTTTTATTTTATTTTCTCTCCCCAGTCCCTCCCGGCAGCGTCGCCTCCCCACAGCCCCACGATGACTTTCTGCTACCAGCGGCAGTGTGAGGATTCCTGCTACTCCCCGTGCTCCTACGGGACCGTGTTCAGCTCCCGCGGCTACGACTGCGGCAGCCCCTGCGGCTCCCTGGGCTACTCCGGGCGCTTCTGTGGCTACCGCGAGTGCTGCCCCTCCTTCAGCCCCCGCTACTGCTCGCCCTTCTCCTCCCGCTACTTCCAGAGATACTCCTACGGCAGCTGCTCCCCCTGCTACCAGTGCTGAGCCCAGCCCAGGGCAGGGAAAAACACCCCAAAATCCTGGCTGGAGGCTCCCGGTGGATTTTGGCTGCGGCTCAGCTCCGCTGATGGCGGCTCCAGAGGTTTTGGGGTGTCTTCGTTGTTACTCTGATTAATTCGCCTTTTTTTTGTTTGTTTGTTTGTTTAAATTTTATTTTTGCTGTTCTTTCTGGGTCTTTGGGGATGAGGTTTTTGTGTGTTCTGAGGTGTGACTGCGGGGCAGGAGGAGCAGGAGCCCGGCCTGGCTGTGCTGACGGCTCCTCTCCTCTCCAACACCAGCTTTACTCCCCAAACCTCCTCTGCGAGGTGTAGCTACTCCTCAGTGTACGACGGTGTGAACCTCTGGCTGCTCCTGTGCTGCTACCAGCTGTAACTTCCTCTTGCTCTCATTAAAAGATCTTGCATCACACCGCTGCCTTCGGTTTATGTTTTATTGTTTTTTTTAGTATTGTTTTTTGGCTTTGCTGGGTATTGCCTTCTCATTCACACACACAAAACAAAAACAAAAACAAGAACAAAAAAAAAAAGAGAAAAAAAAACTAAAAAAATTTTTTAAATTAACAAGAGGCACCAGGATCTCAGATCTGCAGTTTTTGGCAGAATCTGAGGGGGACACACTGAACACCTCGGTTTCTGTCTGCTCCAAAACTCCTTCTTTGCCGTGTCCCAACTCTCCACCGAAAACATTCCCTCTTCCAAAGCACCAGCTTTGGAAAAATGTGAAGATTTTAGGGGAAAAAAATGGATCAAAAAAAATGGAAGAAAAAATTTGCTGGAGACATTTCCAGCCCAGGTTCTGCCCCTTAAGAGGCTCCAGGTTGTTCGGACAGACAGAATTCCAGACTCCCTCAGCTTCTCCTCGAGGAGAAGCGACTTTGTGCAGCCTGGGAGGAGCTCAGGGAGCACAGGAAAGAATTCCCAAGCCCGGGAAATCCCGGGAGAGCTCCAGGAGCTGCCAGGGGAGGGATGGACCGAGCGTGGGAAGGACCAGTGGCCACCCCAAGTGACCAGAGAGGGCAAAGTGAGGCTGGAGGGCAGGGAGGGGAGAGGAGGGACATCCCGCAATGTCAGCTGCTGCTGACAGCTTTGGGCTTGGCTCTGTCACCAAAACCCAGGATTGCTGAGACTTCAATCTAGGAAATAAACACCTTTAAAGAGTTGCCTTGGTGCTTTTTTACACCACGACGACACGGACTGAGATTCAGAAGGCTGAAAACGGCTCCTTTATTTTTTGGGATGTGTCTCCCTTTTAAACTATTTCACACAGACCAATCTGATTGGTGAAACAAATCACATTCTTCAATCCCATTGGTCAGACCAGAGAAGAAACCCCTCCTAGGGAAAAGGAACAAAAAACAAAGTTACAACTACAAAAACACTTCTTTTGTTCACGGAAAATTCCCTGGGAAAAGAAATTCACAAAACAAAAAACACCTCAGGCACCAAACCAGGACCCCGAGTCCCGAATTTCTCCTTCAGGCTCTTACAATAAATCCCCTCTGGCTTTACCCCGGGGCAGGGAGGAAGAGGAGCCGCTCCCAGGAAAAGCTGCTGAACTCGAGGACAAACGGTGACACTGCTGGGACAGCTCCTGGACGAGCAGGAGCCGCGGGAGCCGCAGGAAGATCGGGTTTGGGAAGTGATTCCTGGCAGGAATTTCCTTCTCTCCGGCTGTGGGAGCTGAGAGGGAACAGCCCCGAGCTGGGCCAGGGGGGGAATTTGGGGAAAAATTCCTCCTGGAAAAGGGAAAAAGTCCTGGAAGGGGCTCGGGGAGAGTTTGATCCTCATCCCTGGAGGGAATTCCTGGAGATTCCTCTGGCTCATCCCAGAGCAGAAGCGAGTCCCCCTTCCTTCAGCTCAGTTTTGGATTTCCAGGGTTTGGGACTCCCAAATTTTGCAGTAATTTGGGTGGTTGAAGGAACTTTGGAAGATGTCCTGCATTTCCTGAGTTTCCCAGGACAATTCCTGGCCTTCAGTGCCCCTCGACCTTTGGGAGGTGCTTTGGTCACTCCAAAATGATCTGACCGACGTAAACAGCAACAAAATTAAATTTATTTGCCCCTGTCACAGCTTCAATTAAAATAATTGGGTTCCTCTCCATCAGGGATGATTAATCTGTTCTCAGCTCTACCTGACAACACCAAAAAAAAAACCAACCTCACAATTATTTTGTCTCTAAAAAAACCTTTTTGGCTCCTCCTCAGCTTCAGTGACAAAACCCAGAATTTCAGAACAGACAAAGGGGAACTCGTGGGAGTTAAAATTACGAAATTATTCCCTCAGCACATCTCATTAATGCCGATTTTTCAGCCTTCCCAGCACAAATCAAGAGGCTTTTTTTTTTTTTTTTTTTTCAAAATTCAGCAAATACCTCCTTGCATGACCTTCCCCCTCACCGTGATGCAAGTCTCATTTGCATATTTAATGAGGATAATGACTGGGGAAATGCTGAGCCTCCCCGGGATTTGTGGTATCAGCGCCCTCCCAAACAGTCATTAGGGGCTCTGTGTTTGGGTTATTTAAACCCTCCCGGTTTGTTGCTGGAAGGTTCCTGAGCCCCTGAGGCCAAGGGAGGTTTTGTTTTTAAATTTATTTAAATGAATTCCTGACTGTCCCCGGGAGCGGAGTGACAGAAAATGCCACGGCAGCAGGGCAGGGAGCGATTCCTGCTTCTCTGCATTGGGGAAAATCCCTCCTGAGGGGAATGTCCAGCCCTTGTGGAGTCCTGCAGCCCACCCGAGGGGCTGCCAAATTATAGAATTATAGAATTATTACAGAATTATTGTAGAATTATTATAGAAATTTACAGAAGGTTTAGGAAAATAATTCTATATTTTTAACTGCTGTGAATTTTAAGAGACCCGGGTTTCTTCACTAGAGCTGAGGAGGACCCCAAAAGGGTTTTTTAGGATAAAAAGAGAAGATCCTTGGCTCGTTTTTATGGAATGGTTTGGGTTGGAAGGACCTTAAAGATCTCCTGATTCCATCTCTGCCATGGGCAGGGACATTCCCACTGTCCCAGGTGGCTCCAGCCTGGTCTGGGACACTTCCAGGGATGTGAAATCCATGGAATAACCCGAGCCAGGGCCACCTCACCCTCCCAGGGAACAATTCCTGCCCAAAATTCCACCCCTGACCCCATTCCCCGTGTCCTGTCCCCGCAGTTCCTGAGGAAAAATCCCTCTCCAGCTCCCCTGGAGCTCCTGGGAGGGGCTCTGGGCTCTCCACGGGCTCAACATTCCCAAAATTCCCGGCCTGGATCCACAGGGGAGGGGCTCCAGCCCCTTTATCAACTTCCTCTGGACTCACCCCAACAATTCCAGGTCCCTTTTCTGTGGGGGACCCCAGGACTGGGCTCAGCATTCCCGGTGGGATCTCAGAGGGGGAGAATCCCTTCCCTCATCCCCTGCCCAGCACAGGGATAGGTTCTGGGATGAGCTCACCCTCAGGAACCCCATTTATAAACCCCACAAATATCAGGCACGTGAGCAAAACCACAAGACAACATTTTTTTTTTCCAATAATTTCATCCGGAAAAAAATACTAAAAAAAAAAAAAAAAACTGGACCATAAGAATTACCCACATTTCTCAGATGCTGCATTAATTGATCCCGTGCCTCTCCAGGGACAAATTATAGGCAGGGGAAGGACCTGAAGGAATCGATGGAACGCCTGTCATTAATTGTGACCGAGATCCCCGGAGCGCTCGGGGTGATCCTGCTCTGCTCCTCGGCTGGTTTACGTCACCGTCACCCCAAAATGTGCCCTGTCCACCTCCCCTGGTGGGGCCAGGAGGAGGAATAACCAATCCAGGTTCTCCTAGATGACCAGGAATTGTGGCTGGAGCTGTTCCTCGTAGCCTCCAGCAGAAATCCCTTTTTGTCCTGGAAAGTCCGGGAGATGAAAAGAACCACCTTGGCTGTAATCACAGAGCCCAACCCCAGGAATTCCAAACTTGTCCTAAACTGCGGGCAGGAAAACAATTAGGGCAATTGGGGCTGCTGATGTATTTCCCCCCAAATTCCTGCCGTGGCTGACGAAGGGAAGCTCCCAGGGAAAAGCTGCTCCGAGTTCCACGAGGGGAATATAAAAATGCTCCCGGCCCTGGAGCTCCTCACACGGCTCCTCTCGCTTCGCTCTTCCCGCTGACCTCGGTGAGTCCAGATGCACTTTTTCATGGATAATCCTCGAATTCGGGGGGGAAAAATCCTTTGCTCAGGGGTGTTTCCTCCTGGATGCTTTTTAATCTGAGGGTCCTCAACTTATGGAGACGTTTTTGGAAAGATGAGAAGTTGAGTTTGAAGTCCTGAGTTTCTTTTTCTTTTTTTTTCTTTTTCTTTTTCTTTTCTTTTCCTTTTTTCTTTTTCTTTTTCTTTTTCTTTTTCTTTTTCTTTTTCTTTTTCTTTTTCTTTTTCTTTTTCTTTTTCTTTTTCTTTTTCTTTTTCTTTTTCTTTTTTTGTTGTTCCTGTGATGACACCTGGAATTTTCAGAGCGGTTGTGCAAGGAGGAAATGGCTTTTTTTTGTGGCAGGATGTTGCAACGGGGAAATACGGAAAAGTCCCAGGAATTGTTTTTCTGGGGTGTTTTTTTTGTCCCCGGGGCAGCTCTGAGCTTTAGGGTTTAACCCTCGGCTGTCCTGCAGAGTGTCCTTGCTGGAATTGGCACCAACAAAACCCAGGAGGAGGAATCATTCATGTTTAAAATATTATAAACCAGACAGGGAGACTTAATGAACTCCTTGAGTTGTGTCTGAGCACTTCTAAGAACTCCAGAGAACGCTCTGAGGGATCTCAGTCAGACTTTGGGACGTCCCCGCCCCGTGCTGGGAGCCTGGACTCCAAACACCAACAAATTCCTTCTTCAGGAAGGTTTTTGGGTTTGGTTGGGGGATTTTTGTGGGGTTTTGTTTTTTGGTTTTTTTTTTTTTTTTTTTTGGTTTTTTGGTGAGGAGGTTTTTTTTGGGTTTTTTTTTGGTTTGGTTTGGTTTTTGGGTTTTTTTGGTTTTTTTTTTGGTTTTGCGTTTTTGGGGTTTTGGTGTTTTTTGGGGGGATTGGTTTTTTTGTTTGTTTGTTTCTTTTCTTGGAAAGGGTTTTCAGGGTCTGGGAGGGAGGTTTGGAGTCCCAGAGGAAGGACAGGAGTTGGCACTCAGTGCTCTGGGCTGGGTGACAAGGGGGTGGACTGGGCACAGGTTGGACTCGATCTTGGAGGTTGTTTCCAGCCTCAGTGGTCTTGGGGTCCTGGAGTTCTCGAATCCGGGATTCTGGGGTTTGAGGGGTTCTGGAATTCTGAGGTCTTGGGGTTCTGGAATCCTGGGATTCTGGGGTTTTGGGATCTTGGGGTTCTGAAGTTCTGGGATTCTGGGATTCTGAGATCCTGGAATTCTGGAATTCTGGGGGTTTGGGGATTCTGGGGTCCTGGGGTTCTGGGGGTTTGGAATTCTGGGGTTCTGGGGTTTTGGGGAATCCATGACTTTAAACCCCTGCTCAAACCTGGGGAATTCACCCAACATCTCCACCCAACCCCTCACCACCACCACGCTTCTCCCACAACCCCCCTTTATTTTTTATTTTTTTCCCCCCCATCCCTATTCCAGGTTCACCTCCAACCCCCACAAACCCCCCCAAGATGTCCTGCTGCTACTCCCCGTGCTGCTACAGCCTGTGCTGCTCCCCCTGCTACCGCACCTGCCGCCGCACCTACACCTGCAGCCCCGTGGTGTCCCGCACATTGAGCTGCTGCCGCCGCTCCTACGGCAGCTGCCTCACCTCCCGGAGCTGCACCACGCGTTACTGCTACCCTCTGTGCTGCTCCTACTCCTGCTCCTACCCCTGCTGCTACTCCTGCTGCTGATCCCGCTGGAGAATCCCCGCGGAACCCACGGAACCCACGGAACCCACGGAAGACAAATGCTCGAGCCCGCTGTCGATGTTTGCAGAGCCCCTCCACCGGGGCTCCAAAACCTCTTGGAATTATTTTTCTCTTTTTATTTTTTTTTTCTGTCCTTTCTCTCTGTCTCCTTCTCCCTGGCTGTCTCAGCTCTCCTGATATATCCTGGGTTTGAAGCCCTCCCTTGGCTCCCCTCAGAAGTTTTTGTATGAAACTCCTCGAAGGTCACATGAAATGAGATTTGGGGTGTCATTTGCGTTTCCTAAGAGCCCTCCCAGCAAGGTGCTGCAGCCCTCGAGGTGAGGGAGCTGTTAGGGCTGTCTGCCCTCTTTGATCTGGATATTATTTCTTTTTTCTTTTTTTTTTTTTTTTTTTTTTTACGAGGGCCTGGAGGATGAACAACAAAAAGGAATGTTCTGGAGTGCCGTGACTCATCCCCCAGGAGCTGCTCCCAGCATCCCCAAAACTATAATCTTTCTGTGTCTGTGCCAGCTCTTTATTCTTGTTCTATTAAACACTGTCTGCATTTGAAAAATAATAAAAAAAAAAAAAAATTAATACTCTGGAGATCCTGTTGGTTTGTTTTCTCTGTCCTTGGTTTGTGGGGATATCCCGGGAGAATTGCGATTCTGAAGGGATTTTTTTTGGTCCTCGAATCCATGTCCAGCTCGTGGCAAGGGGGACACTGAGGGGCTGGAGAATGTTCCAGGGATGGGAACGGGGTTGGAGCAGCTGGAAAAGGGTCTGGAGAATTCCTGAGGGATCTGGGGGTGCTCAGCCTGGAGCAAAGGGGGATCCAGGAGAAATTTGGGGATCCTCCAGGAGGGATTTGGGATCTGATCCCAGGGAACAGGGCTGGGACAGCCTCAAGCTGGGCCAGGGGAGGCTCAGGGTGGGAAATTTGGGAAAAAACCTCGTGGAAAAGGGAAAAGGCCTCGGAAGGGGCTCAGGGAGGGGTTGGATCCTCATCCCTGGAGGAGTCCTAGGAATTCCTGGATGTTGTTCTGAGTTTCCAGGTGGGGATCAGGCACAGGCTGAGGATTTTGGGGGGTTTTTCCAACCTGGAATTCTGTGATTCAAACTCTTCCTTCCCTTCCACATTTCGAGCAGCTGCTCCCTTTGAATTCACTCCTTTCTTCCCTTCCACCCCTCAGAAATTCAATACAAAACTTCTCCATTTCCTTTTCTTAATTGAAGTTGTTGCCAGATTTAAGGTTAAACGTTTGGGCTGGTGTAGAGCTAAAACTTCATCTCAACAGGGCTGGAATAATCTTTATAATGATGTTTCAAAACAGAAAAAACATCTAGTCCCAGACCTCAATAGAGGGTGTAGAAAATAGATATATTATAATCTAGACATTATAATATGTATATAATAATGTATATATTATAATATAGAGAGGATATAGATATATTCTGTTCAGCTGAGCACAATATTGTCCAATCCCTGGAAACTGAATTCAAATATTTTTGTTCCAGTGTCTCAATTTTCTGTCACTCTCCGATTTAACAGATACATTTTGTGCCCAGCCATTAAAACATAAAATAAATCAAAATAAACTTGTATTGAAATCAATGGGAAAGGTGCCAAGGACTAAAAGCCAGAAGATTGGGGGGAAAAAGTGGGGGGGAAAAAAAAGGCAAATAGTCCTAAAGACAAAAAACAATTGAAATGTCCTTGTTCTCCCTGGACAGCTCCTTCCATGACCTAAGCAGGAGGAAATTTCATTGTTTTGTCTCCCAATCTTTTTCGGCAAAGGATTTCATTTTTGTGTGAGCTCCACCTAATTTCTGGCATTTTCTGGAAAAAAGAATGAACGGGATGCTGAGGCTTCCCCAGGTTTTTGGACACCAAAGATTCCCAAGCTGCCTGAGAAACTCAAATCACAACTTGTTGCTGTGATTTTTCAGCCTTTTGACATTTTTTACGTTTTTGTACCGGAGTTTTTACCTTTGTAACATGAACAGAGATTGATGTTTTGTAAATATGCACTCCTTTTTAGAGAGAAGAACAAACTGATAGACTTTTAGGTTGGCTAATGCAGTCAGAGAAGTGTTAACCTTGTGTTCCAATTCTTGATCGAATTTCAGAGACTATATAAGTCAGAATCTCAAAATAAACCTTTTTCTTTTTTTGCCCTGATGCTAACTTATTCTGTCTTTTTTTTGTGTCCGTCTGGCGACAACAATTAGACCCAGAAACGCTGAATTGATGCAGAAAAAAAGAAAAACCTTTAATAGCAACAAGAGGCAGAGACAACTTTAAAGGGAATTACAGAAGGCAAAAACACCACACTCCCAAAGTCACACTACACACCCACATCATCCAGTCAGAGAGGAGGGAAAATAAAGGTTTTGTACGGTCAAGAGCGTGGAGCTCAGTTTGGTTGGAGCCTTGAGGAGAAGATCAGGCCAGAGAGGAGATTTGGGGTCATGAGGTGGAGGCAAAACACCTCCAACCCTTCAACAACACCACAGAGCCCCTCGGAGCGCCCCGATTTTGGGCATCCCCAAAACTCTACGTCTCCGCTGGCGGCCTCCCCATCAACCAGGAGCAGCTGATGGGGTTTTGGGGAGGTTCTCTCTCCTTCCATCTTCAGCAGCCGTAACAACCGCCATAGCCAAACCTCTGGCCGTAGCGGGAGCCGTACCCGTAGCGGGAGAAGGCGGGGTACCCGTAGCAGTCCCCATAGAATCCCCTATAGCCCCCATAGGATCCCCCAGAGCTGTAGCAGTCCCCGGAGCCCAGCAGACCCCGGTAGCCGTACAAGCTGCCGTAACCGTAACCGCAGAGGCCGCGGGAGCCGTAGAGACCCCCGTAGAGGCTCCCGTAGCCCCGGTAGCCGCAGGGGCTCCCGCAGTCGTAGCCCCGGTAGCCGTAGAGGCTCCCGTAGCCGCAGGGGGAGTAGCAGTCATCGTCACACTGGCTCTGGATGAAGGTCATTTTCGGGAGGTGGTGGTAAAAACCTGCAATGGGGAGGAGAAGAGGAGTAGTGAATACTCAGAGGAGGAGCAGTAAAATTTTCCTCTCCAGTTCCTCAAGGTCAAGGGGAGAGGGAGAATTGTGATCTCAGCTCCTCATCACGCCCTGTTTGTGTAATAAATCTGCTAATTGGCCTGCTGCGTTTAAATTATTTTATATTCTGTATACTTGGCTTTAAATTGTTTTATAGTCTGTATTCATGTGGATTTAATCTATCTGTGTTAAACTATTTTTGTATAGTATAAATTCTATATATATATAATATAATTTTTATATATAAAGTATATTGCATTATATATTTTGTATTATATTATATATAAAATAAAATATATCGCATCACATCATATCACATCATATAATATTATATCATATTACATATATAATACTATATTATATTATAATATATTATAATATAAAATACTGTAAAATATAAAAATACTATAAAATATATTATTGAATATATTTTATATATAATTAATTTAATTTTATATATATACATTATATATGTATATGTATATATATTGTATATCTATGTATTTGTATGGATATGTATGTATATTTATACATACATATATATATATGTATATGTATATGTATGTATAATACAAATTTCTGTATTCCTTGCATTGGTGGAACCCCTGAAGATGGATTCAGCAGCCACAGATCAAAACCTCGCTGCTGCTTCGGGGCTTTTTCTGCTGGTTTGGAGTTAAAAACCCCAATTTTCCTGTAGGATGTCTCCACGTGCTGCATTCGTGGTATCTCCATGTAGGGATGTCCTACAAGCTGTGCATTCCCGGCTCCATCAGGAAAGGCTTCCCAAAATTTTCCTTCAGGTTTTGTGTCCATCACTCCAAGGCCCATTTCAGGGCTTCCCACCCGTTTTAATTGGCACCTGGAAATGCCGAGAGCCCCCAGAAGAAACCACAAACGAACCAAAAAGACCTAAAATCCCACTTAAAATTGGAGATTTAAGGAAAAAAAAAAAAGCACCAGGACTCACAGTGGGGAAACCCTTTCCTAACCGCTGCTGTCCCAAAAATCCCTTATCAAGGAACTCCAGGTAGGGACAGGACCAGGAAAGTTCCACCTGCAGCTTTAAAACTTGAACCCAGCAAGTGAAAAATAAAAATAAAAAAAAGATAAACCTGACAGTCCAGAGGAGCCACAACGCTGACAAAAATTCTGAATGGAAAAATTCCCAGTCCAGGGGAAGAGAGAAAGGAAAAACTTACCGAGTTCAGCAGGAGGAGGAGGAGGAGGAGGAGGCAGGAGAGCTGATGGAGAACCTGGAGTTCTGAGCCCTTTTTATACTCCAGCTTTGCCCTCCCGGCTTATCTGAGACGCCCTGTGGGCTCAAAAGTTCCGGAGCCCCATTGGTTGGAAAACAAATTTGCCTGTGCAAGTCATATCTACAATTAACGTTAATTTTCCTCATTGTTTGGGATTATTAGTGTGTTCCCAGCCTCCCGTACGTCCCATGTATTACAGGTTTCTTTCATCTTTAACGTTTTCTGGGCCAGCAACATTCCTGATACCATTTTATTGCCTCCGTTGTCAAATCCGAGGTTTGTTTTTTTCGTGTCGCAGCAAAAGAAGTTGCTAATTTCTCAAGGTCGTTGGGGAGAGAGGAGTTTTCAGTTGAAAAAAAAGATTTTCACACATGTTTGAAAGTATTTGTGTTCAGCAGGAAGATGCACGTCGGGGTTTTATTTAAAGGAAATGTAAATGTAGAGATTTTACATTAAAACCTTGTCAATCTCAGGAAAAAAAGGACCAAAGCTATAAATAAATCTTAATTCCAAAGTGAATCAAAGCCACGGTGCTGCAGGAGCAGGAGGAATGTTTTTAACCAAAAAATTTCAACTGCGTCATTTGCAGCGTCATTCACTTCAAGGGGAGAATTCAAGTCTCAGCTTGATCTGGAAATAAAGAAACGATCAGCACTAAAAGAGCATTAAAATTAATTAAGTAAACACTAAAAGAACAGTGCTGGTATTTTATTATTTTTTTTTTTTCCACAAGGAATCACCACGTGTTGAAGTGACGATAGCGAGGAACTCTGGAGCTCAGCTCCTTGGGTGACCTTCACCTAATTTCTGGCCTTAATTTGAATATAAAAGGAGCGCAATAATGAGCAAACAGGATGTTGAGGCTTCCTCCGAATTTCGAACGCCATGGCACTTCATAAACACCCATTAATGTTTTTCAATTTGCAAAGTGTTGCTGGATTTAAATATTAATAGTTTGCCACCGAAAGACACCTCTGGATTTAATAACATGGTCTCTCCTCAAGGCCTCTGGTTCCTTGAGCTCCGAGGAAGCCAAAAAATATCCCAAAAATTCACTTTAAACAGGACCGAGCTCCGTGGAAGCCGAAAAATATCCCAAAAAATTCACTTTAAAGAGGAAGGAATATTTGGGAATCTCGCAAGGCGGATGGAAAACATCTATTGGGTTGTTTTGGGGGGGAAATTTGGGACACAAATCCAGCGGGAGATCCCTCGCCAGGACATTGGGAAGGTCACGGAGTGGAGGCTCCTCAACCCTCCAAGCCAAACCTCCTCAATTTGTCCCCAGGCGCCAAAGCCAAGCCAAGGGACCACCCTTAATAATCCAAATACTTCCCCAAATAAACCTCTCCTCCAATATCTCCCCGTCTGGCCGCGAGGAGTTCCGGGCAATTTTTTTTTTTTTTTTTTTCCCCTGGAATTGCGTCCTTGATTTAAGATTAAAGAAATTCTGGAGGGTTTGACGTCGGTGAGGCGACGCCGGACGTGGAAAATATGAAAATGGGAATTATTGGTGATGTAGGGTGGAGGAATGGAGGGTCAGGTGAGACACTTTGGAGGTGAGAAATAGACCCCCAACTTCAAAAAGACATTGTCTCGACTTCTCTTGGTGAAGCGCAGGTCAGTACTGACTCTACTCTCCTGCATGTATATTTCTTCAAATGCCTTTTTGTAGCATAAATAGAAATATTTCTTTGTAATATAAATATTTTAAAATACTACATGTACATATTTCTTTATATTATAAATATAAATATAAGCATAAGCATAAGTATAAATATATTATAAATACCAATAAAATGTAACTATAAGTATAAATTTATACAAATATAAATATGAATGCAAATACAAATATGGATGCGAATATGAATATATATTAAATATATACACTTATTCATTTATTTACTCATTTAATAGGTACTGTTGTGCCCATATTTATTGATATACATATATATATAATATTTATATACATATATATAAAATATTTATATACATATATATTTATGTAACATAAAACCAGTGTCTGTGTGCAGGTACAGACATTCTGTAAGAAGTTTCTCATCTTTTCAGAGCCAGCACCAAACACAAAACTCCCTGCAATCTCAAGGAATTATTTCACTCAAAGCTTTTTTTGCTCTTCTTTCCTGTGCTTTAATATTGGGCTTGGAAATTCACTACCATGATTTTGGTAGTAAAAGGAAATTTTTGGTTCTGGGTTGTATTTATGACATTTTTCTTTCATTTATTTGATTTCTGTGGCAGGAAATCTCAGTTGGCAAAACCCTCACACATTGAGTCAGCACTTTCCAGAAGTTGACGGGAGGGGGAAAAAAATTAAAAAGCATCAGCAGCGAGGTTGTTTGGGATTGAGGAGATTACAAAAAAATAAACGAGTTAATTAAGAGGCTGAAACCGATGCTCAGGAGGGGCCGAGTCGGAGCCTTTGCTCTGCCCTCAGCAGCCCATAAATTTTGTTTCTGGGTGTGTGTTCAGAGCTCCACAAGTCAACAAGGGATGAATTCCTCACAGGGGTTTTGTGACAACGTTTTGTGCTGAGCCCAAGTCGACCAATGACAACTTTTGGTGGCTCGGTGACAACTTGGGGAGCCCCAAGTTCTGCTCCAGGTCCATTTTCTACCAGGAGCAGTGCCAGGATGTTCCTCCATCCTTCAGGAATATCAGGAATTCCTTCCAGCCCTTTGGGGACATCGTGGGGTTGTCCATGTCAACCTCAAAGAGGATATTTTTTGGGAGGCTGACGCTGTTTTTACGCCACAATGACACAAACTCCGAACTTCAGAAGGCTGAAAATGACTCCTTTATTTTTGGGATGTGTCTCCCTTTTATACCATTTTACACAGACCAATCTGATTGGTGACACAAAGGCAAAACCTCTTCACTCCCATTGGTCAGAGCAGAGGGACATCAAGAAGAACTCCCTCCTAGGGAAAGGAATGAAAAATTTAGACAGTTTACAAAAACATTTCTCTGTGCTGCCGCAGTAGTGGGAGTTCCTGCAACAAAATTCAATTTGTTCAACTCTGACCAAAGATGATTTTAGCACCTGCTGTGCCTCACCTGAACACGAGGAAACAAATTTGGGCTGGAGAGCTCCCCCATTTCCACCAGGAAAAACATCACCCACCATCAGGAACTCTTTGCTTGCCAAAGCCCCTTCTGTGGGGCCCATCTAAATACCATATTTAGATGGGTGTTGTTAATTATAATTGTCATTAAACCAAATAATTAGGCTCAATAATGAACCTAAAGAGATATTAGCAAATGCTTCTGTCTTAAAAAGGTGTTGAATCTTCTTAGTGAGACACTCAAGAGCTTTAGTCCTCCGAAGGGACATTTTGCACTCTGAGCTTTTATATTAAAACAGACAAAAATGCATCATAAAATAGTTCTGTCAAAACCCACCAGCAGAATTTAATCATTTCACTAAATTTTCCCGTCTGTGGGGAAAAAAAAAAAAAAATCTCTGCCAGATTTCTTCCTCGCCTGCTTCTCATTTCCATTAAAATGACTCTGCTCAGACGATTTGCTTTTGTCTTGGCTCACCCTGCACCCTAAAGGGACCCTGCAAGGCCAGGGCAGCCCAGACTGGGGGTGGCAGGGACTGTCACCACATCTCCATCTCGACTCCTCCTACCCTGACTCACTTCCCCCAGAAGGAAAGACCTTAACTCACCCCTGACCTTGGTTTTTACCCAGATATTTCACCAGGAAGAGGCACTGCTCCATCGATCTTTGCAAAGCTGGGGTTTGTGCCTGAGAGATTTTTTTTTTAGCCTGCTAAGCAGCTGCTGACTTTTCCCCAAGGAAAAATTCCTCAGGAAAGATTTTTTTTTTTCTCAAAATACTCTTGGCGAACAACTCTCCTTTCCCAAAACAATCTTTGTCCAGCTGGTGATTTTGTAGTTTAATGGCATTAAAGAAGTGTCGTTCCAATTCACCAACCGTGTATTGGAACACTTTATAAAAGGTAGTAAGAATTAGACAATAAAAAGAATCAGACAATAAAAAGAATTAGACAATAAAAGAATTAGACAATAAAGAGCCTTCTTTTTCTACGTTTTTGCCTTCTGAGTTATTTGGAGCCTTTAATGTCAGACAGCAACACCAAAGAGGGAGGTCTGGTCTAATTAGGAGCAGCTCACAGACTCTCAGGCTAATTAGCAAATGAGATCTTTACTCTTTGAAACTTTCTTTTATGAGACAGTTCTGACGGAGTAAAACTTCACTGGACAGCAAACCAACACCTCATCAAACCTTTCTTACCTGTTCACTTCAGGAGAATCCCCTCAGGAGAATCCTGGGAAGCGCCAGATCATCGTGGAATTGCAGCCCAGACCCCTCCCAGGGCCTCCCAACCACCAAATCTCTTTTTTTTCCATCAGGTTTGTCCTGATCTCTCAGGAATATTTTGAGATTTTCCTACACCTGTTTGGGGTGGGTGAAGAGACCCTAAAGATGTTCCAGACCCCAAACACCTTCCAGGTGGCTCCAGCCCGCCCTGGGATGCTCCTTGGGATGGGATGTCCTGTGGCATGGAAGAATTCCTCCCCCAAAATCCAGCCTGGATTTCCCCTCTTGCAGCCTGAACCGATTTCCCCCTTTCCTGTCGCTCCAGTTCCTGACCTTCAGCTCTTCCTTGGAGGCCCCTTCCAGATCCCAAACCCGGGAATTCTCCTCTGCCCTGCGGCTCAGGAAATTCAGGCAGTGGGAGGAAACTCGCCTCGATATCATCAGGACAGGCGACAGCCAGCCTGTTAAATCCATTTAAATAACCGAATTTAAATAACTGAAAAGCAACCCTTGTAATTCCATTGCGGCTCGGGGCTGCCGGGATGGATTCACCAGGGGAATTATCCATTTAAATGTTCCCCTCGGGGAGCCAACCGCAGGGCTGATGGTGCCTCCAGCACAGAGATTCCCTGCCAGGCTGAGGGAAAGACTAAACCCATCCCAAATGAGAATTAGCACCCAAAATAGCACCCAAACTGGGCTGATTTTCCAAACTATCCGCAAAAGAGTGCAGCATTTTAGGTGAAAGGAAGGTGGGGCATGATACAGAGGGGAAAAAAAAAACAAGAGAAACAAGAATTTAATAATTCACCATTATTTAGGTGGGTACTGTTAATTATAATTGTCATTAAACCAAGTAATTAGTCTCAATAATGAAACTAAGAGATATTAGCAAAAATTTCTCTCTGAAATCTTCTTAGTGAGACACCCGAGATCTTTAGACCTCTGAAAGGACATTTCACACTTGAATATTTTATTTCAAAAGGGACAAAAATGCATCAGAAATAGTTCTGTCAAAACCCACCGGCAGAATTCCATCATTCCACCGAGTTTTCTGGTTTGTGGCAAATGTAAAAAAAAAAAAAAAAAAAAAAACCAACTCAGGCCACGAAAGAGCATCTTGAGAGGCCTCAATAAAGTGCAGCTCATCCCCAAACAATCCCAGCAATAAATGTCCCCGGCCTCTGAGGTTTGGGGGATTTCTCTTTTGGGCGGATTGTGTGGTTGGGGAGAATCTGGTTTAATCACCTGCTCCAGAGCTCACCGACGTTAATTACACTCATTACAGCGCCTGGGCAACTTTGTTTTCTTTCCACATGAGGGTAATAATTCCCCAAAGAGTGACTACCCCGGAATAATCCCACATTCTCACGTCTCCCTGCTCCCAGCACGCCACATAACATTTCAAACACGGCCAGGAGAGCTTGGGAAAGGTTCTTCACCAGTTTATTCCCAAAGAAATCCCCAATTCCATGAGGTGGGCAGGGATGGGAAAGGGGCTGGAGCAGTAGGAGAAGGGAATGGAGAATCCTGGGGGAGCTGGGGGGGCTCAGCCTGGAGCAAAGGGGGATCCAGGGGGGATTTTGGGATCTGATCCCAGGGAACAGGGCCGGGACAAGAGGGAATGGCCTCGGGCTCAGACAGGTGAGGCTCAGGGTGGGAAATTTGGGAAAAAAAATTCCTCCTGGAAAGGGAAAACTCCTTGGGAGAGGCTCAGGGAGGTTTGGATCCCCATCCCTGGAGGTGTCCAAGGAAGGACTGGACACTGGTCTGGTCTGAGTGACCACGTGGGGCACAGCTTGGCCTCTGTGATCCTGGAGAGCTTTTCCAACCCTGAGCTCTCCCTGAGGACACCAGGAAACCCAGGGAAGGCAATGCTGAGCAAAAAATCTCCACAGGGACTGGAACTGTGGGGAAGGGAGGGACAGAAGCTGGGCCATAGAGGTGATACACCCACAGAGCTTAGCCAGATAATTCAGGAATTTCACTCTCCTGGCCACAGGAGCAGCCTGGTGCAGCAGGACAAGGACAGGGAGCACACAGAGACACGCCAATAACCTGCTGCAAGGTCTGGTTTAATGAGGAAGAAGAGGTGAGGCACAGCACAGGTGACAAAACTGCCCGCGGGGCCGTGGTTGGATCTGGGGTGACTCAGGGAACATCTGGGGTTGCTCCTCCTGTGGTGACGCCCAGCCCTGGTCACTCAGCAGGGGCTGGGGCACTGCAGAACCACTTTTATCCATCAGGAGCCGTGGAAGGAGATTAAAAACGGAGCTGGAGTGGATCTCGGGGCGGATCCTCAGCGCTGACACAGTCACAGAAGCGTGGAATGGTTTGGGTGGGGGTTTTGAGGATGGTCCAGTTCCATCCCTGCCATGGGCAGGGACAATTTCCACTGTCCCAGGGGTGCTCCAAACCTCATCCAGCCCAGCCTTGGAAACTTCCAGGGATCCAGGAGCAGCCACAGCTTCTCTGGGCACCCTGCGCCAGGGCCTCACAGGAAAGAATCCCCTCCGAATCCCTCCCTAAAATCTAATCTAAACCAAATCTAATCTAAACCCACAAAGATCCCGACGAGCCCCCCAGGGAATCAAAGGAGCAAAGCTTTGAGAGCAGAGTTCTGGGAAAGAGGGGAAAGCTTTAGAGAAAAGGAAATCAAAGAAGGATGGAAACGGATTTCTGAGGCCTTCAAACATCTAAATGTGGCCCCAAACACAGGAGCTCAGACTCAGCCTGGCTTTAGCAGCAGGGTCTGCAGCTCCCCACGGGGTAACCCCGCGCCCACCTGGCCCCACCACAAACTTGGGAGGCTCCAGGGGTTCGGGCAGAGCCGAAACTGCTTCCAAAACTGCTCCCGAGCCCGGTTCCAGCGCTGCCTCCAACTCCGGCTCCGACCGCGGGGACCCCGGCGGAGCCCACGACACTCTGCTGGGGGAAGGTGCTGAGGATGGGCCCGGGGATGGTGATCACCACCGGGGGTGGATAGATGATCACGGTGGAGTCTGGGCACTGCCGGACGCAGGGCTCATTGCAGGAATCGGCCACGGGCTGGGGCACAGCCACGCCGCAGGGCGAGGCACTGCCGTCGGTGCAGGGGCTCAGGGAGTGGACCATGGCAGCTCAGGGGGTCTGCGGGGGAGAGGGAAGAGCAGGAAAACAAAATAAAACAAAATTCACATCGGTTTCGAGGTCGAAGGTGAGAGTAAAAAGTTGCGAAGAGGCTCAAGGGATAGGGAGAATTGTCATGGCTCAGCCCTGGAAATAGATCCCTGAATTGCGTGTGGGAAGAGTTTTAAGGAGAATATTGCTGAGAGTTCACTGAGATCTGCACACATCCTTAAATTGTGTGTTGAACACAAGTGGGAAGAGTTTTAAGGAGAATATTGCTGAGAGTTCACCCAGATCTGCATTTCCTGGCGGCTGCACAGTTACAAATGGATTCATTTACACATTCCCAGACCCACTGCGGTTGGAAAAAAAACCCCCAGGATCACGCGAGTCCAACCCGGGATCAATCCCCGCCCTCTCAACCAGAGCAGAGCCACATCCAGCAGGAGAAATGTCAGAGTGATCCCCAAAAACACCCTCGAAGACTTGGTTAGAGGAGGAATTGAGGAGTTCAGGAATTTAGGAATTTCCACTTACCTACAGCACCAGGGGAAGCGAGACAAGAGGAATGATGGTGCGAGATGCGAGGTCAGGCCCTTTTATACCCGGCCCTAAAAATGCCCCAGTGGGTGAATCACCCACGCCCAGAACTTCCTAATCGATTACTAACCACGATTTTTTCCAGATCCAGCTCCCTGCTAACGGGTGTCGGTTGTTTGAGATAAATCACCTCTGCTAATTGCTGGTTTGTCCTTGTGTCTCCAGCATGACCTGTCCTTTTACTGCCTTCCCCACTCTGCAATTTCAGCTTTACGGGGAGGGGATTTTTTGTCTCTGCATCTCAAAGGCAAAATGTTTATGTTTGGTTTTGGGTTTGGGCTTGATCTTCTCCATTCCTGGGCAGGAGCAGGGGAACCAGACATTTTTTTGGATAAAAATATCCTCGACTCAGCCCAGGAAGACCTGAAAAAGTGAGGGATAAACTGGAGTTCTCGAATGGAATATTTAATTAAAAATTAATAACCTGCGTTCTGGGTTCTTTGGACTAATTAAAAAAGCCTGATCAAAGCTCTGCCACAAACTGCAAAAATCCCGAATTTTATAGTTATAGGCCCAAATAAGTCAGGACACCTCTTTCAACCCGACACCGAGCACACAATTAATTCCTGTCCACGTTTTACCAATAAAACAGAAATAAAGGCAAGACTACATTTAATATCATGTAAAAAAAAAAACAAAACAAACCACCCATATTTTTGAAGCCCTAAATCATGACTGGATTTGGGGAAGGGCAAGAAGGGCCATAAATGGGGTGTGACCCGGACAAGACCTCATCAGGTGGTTTTTATTTTTCCAGGGAGTCACTTCTCCAACCCAGAGCTCACGTTGGAGATGCCTCTGGAATCCCGAGCGCTGACAAATCCCGGCTGCGGGTTGGGGTTATCATCCTGCCAAACCTGAGGAGGAGGAGGCTCTGGGGCAGCCAGGAGTGGAGTCAGGGGCAGATGCCGAGGATGGCACCAGCATGAGCTGGATGGACACTCCCACCACCAGCAGCCGCTCTGTTCTGGTTCTCATTTGGTTCAAAAACCAAATTTTTCTCCTATTTCTGCTCTCTTTTATTAAACCTTGCCTCAAAGCCTTCTCCCTGGGATTGGAAAGGACTTCCAAGGGCGTCTCATTCCACCTTGTGCTGTCCCAGGTTGCTCCAAGCCTTGTCCATCCTGGCCGTGGACACTTCCAGGGGTGGGACAATAATGGAAGATAACCACGGGGATTGCAACATCCACCATCACCTCGGCTTGAATTGGCCAGTGGCCCATCCATCCATCCACAAAGCCAAAAACATTGGAATTAATAACTAATTACTGGTTTCGGCCAGCTGAAGATTAAACGCTGAGTCTTATCTCGGAGATTTATTGATGATTAAAAGCCCAGATCTTTGCTGCGGCGTGGGAGGAGCAGCGCAGAGGGATTTGCTCCCTCTGCTCGGGGTTCCTTGTGGCTGCAGGGTGGATTTCTGCGAGCGCCAGCATTAACCCTGACAAGAATCATGTCAAGGCTTTCTGCAGGTGTTTCCAAACACGGGAGCTCATTAGCTGATGTTGTCACCAGTGTCGTTGTTAACAGGAGTCGTAACAACTCAGACACGACCAGGAAATTAAAAGTGATGAATCAACAAGGCCAAAACTCAGCACCTGGGTTTTGTCAGAGCGGTGTCAGCTCGATTTGGCAGCCCAGACAGGCTGCGGGATCTGATTCCAGCTCCTCTGAAGATGCAAAACACAAAAATCACCAGCTTTGTGAAGATAAATCTGAAAGGATCGAGTGGGAGCAGAGCCCAGGAGGAGGGAGATGTGGGTGAAGTGTTTAAAAAAGCAGGGATCCAATCCATCCCCGAGGGCAACGACACACCAAAATCAGAGTCCCGGGATCCCTGAGGTTGGAAAAGAGCTCCGAGCTGTGCTCAGGTCATCCAGACCCAACACCCAAGGGTTCCTCAGGGGCTCCAAACCTCCTGCCAGGACTTTGGAGAGACAATTCCAACTCCCCCCTGGGGTGGAAGGAGATGTTCTTGAGGGTCCCTTCTCACCCAAACCCCTCCAAAACAATTCCCTGATAACTCTGCTCCCCTTCCCAGCACAAAAC